>NC_143578.1:209206790-209543922 GCF_048544385.1 Mastigoproctus giganteus | reverse complement strand
AAACTAATCCAATAAAAATACTCTCACTATACAAATATTTACAGATCTTCCGCCAATGTAAATAACGGTTATCTTGCTTTCAGTGATTTCTTCCATCAACTAATCAACCACTGTCAAGCATCCCCCATCCAACCCAACCCCCACGGAAATTGCTACTTCAGTTTCTGTGAGTCCAACAATCACTGATTTTTCTAAAGCATAAAATCTTTCTTCGGCTACTTAAAATTATTAATCATCAACATCTTAAGTTTTTTTTTTTAATCTTTATCAAAAATAAGCTGACGAACAAGGAACATTCCAAAGCAGCGTTGTTGTTGTCAACGAGTGTTCTCTTTTTCCATTCATAATCTAATAATACAGTACTTGTTAGGGGAGGCGCATAATACTGTCACAACAGATGCGCCCTTAAATCAAAAATAAACAAAATCGCATGGACAGCTAATTTTCCGTAAAATTTTACATTTCGCCAGGTATAATCGGATATTTCTTATTTTTTAACCTTTAAATAATAAATTCGCTGGGATCGTGTTCGGTCTCTTTAAAATATAAATGATAGAAGTGCAATAGTTTGTAAAATAACGGATACAAGTCAGCGAAATTTAGAATGGAAATCCATTATGTGATAAGGCAACAGTATCGAGTTTGAACTTATTACGTAGAGCTTCCATTTCTGAAATAAAACAATTAGCTCATGCTTACCTGAAAATGATAACCAACAGAGGGATTGTAAATCCAAATTGATGGTATGATTACTCCCAGATAACCGGGAAACACTCACAATGGATTATGTTGTTAATGACAGCGTTGAAGAGACTTGTGACATTGAATCGCATTGTTCCAGGAGAGGCTGTTCATAACTCATGTAAGGTTCGAAAGAGGGAGGGATAATGAAAGAATAGTTGACGACTCGAAGAGCATTTTCACACATGCTTAGTGGGATTCAACATAGGTCTCTCCAAATCTGCAGCTCCATACACGCATTGCATGTTATGCTTTCAGAAGATCTGACCACCTCCGTCGTAGGGGTCTCTTTACTGGTGTTTATGGGTTTATTTTAAGTCTCTCTATTTATCTATCTACTTTTTGTGGAGGCCCTGCAATTATGAACAAACATTCCAGCCTTAGACTGCTGCAGCAAATGGAATTGCTTTCTTGTTACAGTATTACCATATGTCGTTCCCCCTCCTATGTTTCTTTTCCTTAGTCACCTCGTACAGCTCTTCGAGATATTGCTGTAACTGTCTTTACAGCCAGCATATCACATGTGGGTGAACGTTTAGGACTTAACGTTATCACTGCCTACCGACCGCTCTCCAACACAATGACCTATACGATATTATGAGCGAGGTTGTGCAAAAGGGCGGAGTGGATACATTGGATGCGACGCACTCGGGCTCATACATAAAAGGAAACGACGAAATCGTTTTTAGATGATCTTAACTTACATTTATATAATGATCAACGTTTAATATAAAACATCAATGTCTTTAGGAAATGATGCCACAGTTAGCTGATCAAATACGACTTTGATGGGTATTTCTATCAGCATCGTAAATGTACTTCTCTTAACCAAAACAATGGTTGATAGAAGTACACATTCTCTGTCTTTGCTGTGAAGCCTCTACAAGCATGAACTGGCAATATCGTTAAAAAGGAATATTCTTATCACAATAAATGTCAATTAGATTAGTGCTTATTAGAAGAGTGTTTACTACTAGAGTGTTCTTATGAAAAGAGACTGTAAAGCATTTTTGAGATGTTGTGGGATCTTTCCCTACTAAAATAATTGGGATTTAACTGTTTCTATGATCGGTTGTGCTCAGGACTGTCTTTATGCCATCAGGGGCCTCCGGAACCCAGAACTTTTGAAGGGCCCCTTCTCTTTTTTAATTTTATGTCATCATTTGTAAAATTCTTCTGTAGTAACGTGTTTGCATTTTTTTGAAATTTCCAATACAGTATTATTAGTATTTCTAAAAATAATCATAATAATTATAGTTTCAAAATAATCATAATAATTATATATTCATTTAGAGCCCGCCCGGGGTTGGGAAGGACCAAAAGGTTTGGATCAGACAGTTTTTTATAAACATAATTATGATCTTTGAAAACATAAAAATCATTATTATTTATTTTTTTTTTTTTTTGGCTGTGACCCCTAAAAACACCTACCCTTCGGATGATCATTAAACTAGTTAACTGTCAACTACAATATCAGTAACTAATAAATATTGTATTGCAGTAGCAGAGTATATAATACATTTCCCGTTGAGTAAATGAAAAAAATTTCGGTTTGGACTAATAAAAATTTATTATTTTACTTTAAAAGTATTTAAACAAGCTACTTTAACTGACGAAAACATTTTTTTTTTTTTCATAATTTATGCGAATAATTACTTGGAGGTCTGTACTTCTTCATCTGAGTTTCACTAAAAGAAATGTCTTTTACAGCCTTTAATAAACTTTACTTCGCATCACACTTTATTTGAAATGTGAAATTTATTTTTCAAGTGATAGTATATATGAGCTGGGCTCTTAAGTCGCACATTGAAGACCCACAGCTATTAATTACTTTTTTTTAGTGATAAAAGACACATTGTGAACTATAACGATATTGATTAAATAAAAACAACAGCAATTCTGGGTTGTTGAACAATCTATCACGTCCTTTGATTTTGTTCGTTCGGACAACTGGCTCCTGCCATTACTTTAACACTGATAATCTGGACCATAAGAAAATAGCCAAGACCGAGGCTCCAGGAATGGCACGAGGCCAGAAAGAGCTAAATAGGCCAGCATCCTAAAGCTCAAGGGTTACTGTGAAATAATTACAGGGAAAAATCCATGCTTCGCCTTGACAGAGCAGTCTGTCAAGGTCTTGTCTTGCTGGAAATTATGTCAAGCAACGAAATCATCTCAAGATGACTTCACATTTTTGAATGTATTCTGCCCATTTCATTAGATACATCACAACAAAATATTACATTGCTAGATCTCTCTCTCTCTCTGTTTTTGTGCCGTCGTTTCATTATATGCAACTATATGTGCTGTATATAAGAATGAATATACAATCCTGCTTGTGACGAGGTTGGTAGAGATCGAAAAAGGAAAGTTTTTGAAATGACCACGTGCCGAAGAGCCTTATAAGAAAAAATGTAGTTGAAAAGTGTCAGTAACTGTGATATATTGACAGCAAAGCAAACATTTTATGGATTACTTACCATAAACACTATATAGTATTTGATCTTTAAAAATTGAATAGTTCGCATATATTTATCAAATCAGATAACATTCAAAAATATTTTGTGTATATATATATATATATATATATATTTTTTTTTTTTTTTTTTTAGTTTCGATAAGATTTCACCGATATGGCTCAATTTGAGCCATACTGATGTTCTTGAAAAATGGACATAAGAACAAATCAATACTGTTCTCGGAATACTACCCAGAACAGTTCGTTAGCTACGTACATTTCTAGAACTTTCACCTGACAAAATGGCGTGTCGGATGACTATCCACAAGCAATAGTTCACCCGATATCAGCAGAACAATGAGCTTTTCCTCAACCCTATTATTGATTGATGAGTCATGGCTCCCTCGTTATATTCCAGATACCAAACCGACTAAAAAACCAAATTCATGAGCATGCCAAGGGAACATTCCTCATACCTACTATCAAGGAAGATTCAACCAATGCTAAATGTGGACAGAGTGATACTGGCGTTTCCTTCTCGTCACGGATTGACTTTTATTGAATTTCTTCGGCGTACCATGCTGCAGAAACTCCATCTGAGAGTCTGTGATCAAAAATGCTGCGACATGCTAAGAACATTCACGATCAAGAACGTCGACACTCAGCAGAAGCCATAGTTGATATAAGATATGGGAAGGGCAACTACTTCTTGGTGAAACTTAGAGGTATCATAAGGAAGTTTTGTCCACTTTGCCTTTAAATAATCTTTATTATTAGGCCTCCTGAAATCGATATACATATTCCATATTAATCGATGACTAAAGATTTCCGTAAAGCGCCTTTTTGTCGACGAATACAACTTGAAACTTAAATAGATAAAATTTTATATAAATTTACCATTTTTAGGCGCGCAAGCATATGTGCTTCTTTGCATTGTCCATTTGTCTGTCCGTCCTCAGGTAATAGCTCGATTCCTAATGAATGAATTAGAGTTTTATATTTCGCTCTTTCAGGAAATTTTCGGGTCATCCCAAATTTCATTAAAATCGGGCCAATAAAAATTCGGCAATTGTTATTTATATTTTCATACTCATCACAAATACTATCCACATACTGTATATTGTAGCTGAAGCAATGAATATAACGTTTGTTGTCGTGCATTAATTGGAGGGATGAACGAGCAGTATTGTGGATGCGCAGAAACGAAATTCTTTCAATTCGTTCATAAAAAGCGGTTGCTTTTTTCTCCTTTTTTGTAATAAATCAGGAATTATTAATATTTGCTAATGCCCGTGACATGTATTGTACTGCGTACATTAACTAACTTGTATATTTTGTTGATAGATAAATGGGTTTTAAAATAATGTACTAGCACCGCAATATCTTTTGATTTTTACTGTACATTCATCCATTGGTACATAGAAACCAAAGAGTGTCGCTGAAACTTAGTTACCAGGAATTAGCATTAGCAGAGGCATATGATGCAAGAAAGCAAGCTTATTCAGCATCAGCCAAAAAAAACAAAAAAAAAAAAAAAAAAAACCCACTCCCATTTCACCCCTCCGTTCGTTCGAAATACTTGTCCAGTTGAGCTTTAAATTTGTTTAGGCTATCAACTTCAACAACCAGTGATGGAAGTCGGTTCCACCAACCAACCACCCGCTGGCCAAAGGCAAATTTCCGCACATCTATCCGACATCCGTCCTTCCTCAATTTGAATTTATGCCCTCCGAGGTGATTATTCTGAGAAAGATGAAGAATCCCATTGGCATTGAGCATGCTCAAACCATTCAAAGCCTTATACACCTCTATCAGATCACCTCGCCGGTGCCTAGTCTCCAGACTCTGTAATTTGCAAAACTTAAGCCTTTCTTCGTAAGAGCAACCCTTTGTTCCATTTACTAATCTTGTTGCCCTTCTCTGTACCCGTTCCAGCAGCTCTACATCCTTCTTGAAATGAGGCCTCCAGACCTGTATACAGTACTCAAGATGTGGCCTTACCATTGCCTTATACAAGGGAATAATCACCTCCTTATCCCTGCTAGAAAAATTCCTGTATATCATTGACAAGACACCATGAGCTACTCTTGCAGCTCGTCTGCACTGCTCAGAGAACTTCATATCTGCCTGCACAATTACCCCCAGGTCCTTTTCATTCTCCACCACTGTCAGTGTAGTACCGCAGAGTTGATACGTTGCTCTGGGGTTACTGTTTCCCATATGCAGCACTTTACATTTGTCGATGTTAAACCTCATTTGCCACCTCTCAGCCCATCTGTTCAACCTGTCCAGATCCTGTTGCAGCAGCATAGCGTCAGTATTGTCCTTAACGACCCTGCCAACCTTTGTATCATCTGCAAACTTGGACATTAAACTTGATATCCCATCATCAATATCATTCATAAACACCGAAAACAACAACGGACCCAACACTGAACCTTGAGGAACTCCACTAATAACATTAGTCCACGTTGAGCAGTGTCCATTGATTACCACTCTCTGTCTTCTGCCACTCAACCATCCCCTTATCCATAGCAGCAATTTGCCTCCAATGCCACACTGCTCCAATTTGTGCAGCAGTCTTCCATGTGCAACAGTATCAAAAGCCTTTCTAAGATCCAAATATATAATATCAAAGTTATTCCCTGCATCCAGTTCTTTTGTGACTACATCATAGTATCCAATCAAATTGGTCAGGCAAGACCTGCCCTTAACAAAACCATGCTGCGTCTGAGCTATAACTGAATTCTTGTCTAGATGATCCTGCAGTGCTTCTTTAACCAGTGCCTCCATTAATTTACCTGGAACAGAAGTTAAACTAACAGGTCTATAATTACTTGTGTCAGCCTTTGAACCTCCTTTGTGAATTGGGGTCACATTTGCACATCTCCAGTCCATAGGTACCTCCCCTGAGTCCAAGGAAGCTCTCATAATTATGGCTAAGGGTTTGCTTACTTCCTTTGCTGCCTCCTTTAATATAACTGGATAGATCCCATCCACCCCAGGTGCCTTTTTTATGTTTATCCCCAACAATCTCTCCTCCACTTTCCTCTCAGTTATTACAAAATCATCCAGCTCACTGCCAATGTTTACTTTACCTACATCATTCTCCTTCCTGAATAACTCCTCATGCGTGAATGTAGATGCAAAATACTCGTTTAGATTGTTAGCCACCTGAGCAGGATCCTCAACTGTTGAACCATCAATATCCAGTGGACCAATCTGATTCATCCCTTTCCTTTTCGAGTTCAAGTATGTAAAGAACTCTTTTCTGTTTTTCTTTGCATCCTTTGCCAAGGATTTTTCATAGTCTGCCTTTGCCTGCCTAATCTCCTTTGTGACTTGGTTACAGACCAACTTATATCTATCATAGGCTTCCATGTCACCCATTAATTTGTATGTATCCCATGCATTTTTCTTCTCTGCCACATGTCTCATTAGTTCATCTGACAACCATTTAGGCCTAAACCTTGAACAATATTTCTTAGTTGGTATGTAAAGCCTGGTAGCCTCCAAGATTAGTTCCTTGAATGCTTCCCATTTTGAGTTTGCTGTTGGTAACATCATCACTTGGTCCCACTGTATAGAATTTAAATACTGTCTCAGACCATCATAGTCACCTTTACGAAAACAAAAACCCTTCCCTTTACCTCTGATGGTAGTTACCTCCTTGAGTAAATCCCACTTCAACACACTGTGATCACTGCCACCTAGTGGTTCATTTATCTGCAGGTTCTTAATGCATGAGGAATCACTACTGATAATCAGATCAAGAGTATTGCTCCCTCTCGTTGCCTCACGAACATGCTGATGTAGAAAACAATCATCCAATAAATCCACAAAAGCCTTGCTAGTGTGCGAGTGACCAACCCACAAATTCCAGTCAATATCTGGGAAATTAAAGTCCCCCATTATAAGACTCTCTGATTTACTGGCCCACTCTATTTCCCTGTACAATATCTTATTATACTCATCAGAGTCATTAGGCCTATAGCACACTCCTACTCTCAATTTTGATTTCCCTATGCTTATGTCACACCAAACTGACTCGACGCTGCCCTGTCCATCGATGTCGACTGGCTTCACTTCCTTGGACTTTATGTGTTTCTTAATTAATAGCATAACCCCTCCTCCCCTCCTGTCCTGTCTATCCTTTCTATACACATTGTATTCCCCAAATTCCAGTTCCGCATTACTTATATCTGTGTGACACCACGTCTCTGATATCCCAACAATATCTGCCTTTGATGTTTTGAGCAATACCTCAAATTCATCAAATTTATTTACCAAACTCCTAGCATTGGTGTACACGCAGGTATACATGCACCTGTTTCTATTCTTAGCTACCCTAACACAACCCATGTGTTTACTTGTACCGCAATGACTACCAGCAGTCTCTGAAATATCCTGCATCCTGTTTTTCAGACTTCTGCTCATTTCAATAGAAGCAGTGCAAGAATCACTTCCACCTCTGCCACTGGCTACTGTTAATCTATTAGTCCTTGTATCCCCCCCAACTAGCAGTTTTCCGACCCACCTAACACTGCCTCGACAGCATCAGCAAAAATTCTTGCACCCTTTCTATTTAAGTGTATCCCATCCCTGTAGAAGCAATCTCTCCTGTTAACAAGTACAGTCCAGGCTGAAAAAAATTCTACCCCTTGAGCCTTGCACAATCCCTCCAGGGCCGAATTGATCGACAAGGCTCTCATCATATACTCCCTCCTATCGTGTCTGGGCAGAATTGCAGACACTTTCAAGTTCAACCCTAATTCACGGCTTTTTTTCAACAGTGACCTGTACTTGCTAAGTAATTCCGCCGGTCTCCTACTCTTAATATCATTAGTGCCAACGTGTACAACTATATCACCTTTTGTGCCCTTAAAAGATGATATCCGTTCTACAACGTCATCAACCTTTGCCCCTGGCAGACATACCCTGGTCCTATTCCACCTATCCTTTTTACAAAGGATGTTCCCCGTTTCCCTGACAATAGAGTCACCAACAACTACTAGTTCCTGTGGGACCAGCGCATTCTGCCTAGGGGGCTGCTTCTGTGTTGCCTGATGACCAAGTGCAAGCTCTGGCGTTGATGTGGGCAGCTGAGAGCTTGATGGGCCCCTCAATTTATTTCCTTCGAGGGCATCCACCCTGTCCTTCAAGCTCTCATAAAGGCCCATAACAACGCTGAGTTGTCGCCTGATTTCCTTGCACTCCTTACATCGTGCACACACAAAGACATCCCCCTTGGCAGTATCATGTCCCGTACCCGACTGCTCCGCAAACATCAAGCAAACAGTGCATTTTAATAGACTGTGATTCAGAGGGCAACTGCCCCCCTCAGTTCTCCCCTGAACCACAGCACTCCCATTAGCTTGAGCCTTTTGCTTTGCTGCTCTGGTCAGAGTCATGATTCCGATTTAATTCAATAAAATTCAAAACAAAAATTAAATCCTTAAGTTATATCCCAAAACAGTTATGTTATATATATATTTTTTTCGGTATCTAGTGTTTTCTACGAGTTCCCTTTATACAACTTCCGTATCACGTGTACCACTATAGTTATGTATTAATTATTTGTTAGATTAAGTCGTTACATATATATATATATATATATATATATATATATATAGTTAAAAGTACAATTTAATTGACAATAAAGTTTATCAAGATTAATAGATTTACTGATTAATTGGCAATATTATATTATGCACTATACGACACTAAGCTTATGCTATCGTGTAAAAATGGCGGGAATTCACGAACGGTATTTCTACGGACTCGTAAGTATTGATTAGCTTCCAAATCTCGCTATCTCAATTTAGAATAAACTAAGGCTCCTGACTAGGTCTATAATCTACTTATAGAAGATAATTTGATATAACAGTTGGTTAATAAATCGACTAAATTTGGTTAAAAAAAAAAAAAAATTTGGTTTGTGACACGTCGATTTGATACCGTTACCGATACTAAGTAATATCTACAAAATCTCTGTCTAAGTTAAACTTTAAACTAAGTATCGTAACTAGGAATATAAAGCTACTCTAGAAAATAAGGTAATATGACAATTTAAACTAATAAAGCAGAAAATAAATCAGGAAAAACTTCTCTGTTTGAAGAGCTTTAAGGAGCAATGTCCGCACAGGCTAACCTCGCACCCAGACTCCGTTTCCAAAAAAATAGGATAAAACTGCCTAAAAAATAGGTCCTGTGAAATTAGAGAGAATAAGAAATGAAACCAGTACTAAAAAATATTTTTAATGGACAGCTTCAATCTGGAACACTTCGGATCCATTTCTACTCATTAAATAAAAAAGACTGCTTTGAAATCTCTTCTTGCTGTCATGCCTTTTCATCATTCTGATTGCGAGTGAAAGGAGAGGGAGAATTTTGGAGAAACGTTTATTAATTGCTTGGTTCTTTTTTTTTTTGTTCCGGTTCACCCTTATTATACTATTCTTATCATCATCATAGCTGACCAGGTACATCTAGCAATTTACTAATTGTTTGTTGGATGATATGAACTAAGCGACTATATGGCAACTTTTAGAGCTAAGCTTTCTGAGCCAAGATGGTCAATCAGATCGCAGAATATCACTTAGGGGTAGCATTTCTGGAGGAACTTTACATCCATCAGCATAATCAATCCTCTGCCTTATTTTAGGAAGTAAGTATTATACTGATATCGTAAAGAGAAAATTATTCGTCGGTAGAGAACCTTTTATAACTCTGTGCTACCAGTTTCAGAGGTCATCAAAATCGCTGTCGGACATAAGTCCTAATAAAGTATCCGAGGTATCAGAGTATGGAAAAAAATTGAGAATTATGAGTAGTGAAAGCAGAAATCAAATCAGTTTAAAGGAAAACGTTTAACAAAACTAGTTTAAAGGTAAAAATTTAACGAAAC
This sequence comes from Mastigoproctus giganteus, assembly GCF_048544385.1. Classification (NCBI taxonomy): domain Eukaryota; kingdom Metazoa; phylum Arthropoda; class Arachnida; order Uropygi; family Thelyphonidae; genus Mastigoproctus; species Mastigoproctus giganteus. The sequence continues at coordinate 209,533,816 of NC_143578.1, read as the reverse complement.
CGGTTTAAAGGTTTAAATTTAAATAAATTTTACGAGTACATAATAAAAGTGAGAGTATTGCTATCTAAAACCGTGCCATTATTAATAAAATATGAAACACAGCTATTCGCATGCAATGTTGGTGTAGACATCGAATTTAAGAATCGATAACTGCACACAGCAACAAGGTTCGTTATCACTCCATAGTTGTGTCTACCTTATCTTAATGATATATCGGCCCTACAGTGCTGTCTAATGTGAGTGCTCTCGCGGCTGATACCAAGAAGAAATGCTTAAATCCAATATAAAGGATTTTCCACAACTTTGTGAACCAGAAAGTCTGGTGTGTATGCGTACAGGTTATGCACCACCTCAGGTGGTCTCAGAATATGAATTTAAATTTTTATAAGCCCGAAGCAATTCTAGCCATGTCAGCTGTAGAACTATCTTAGCCAACATCTCTGTTACAGTCGCATGGGAGCGAAGTGATTTTCTGCAATTCAGCGTTTCTCCATCTTAGACAACTTACACCAGGAAGAGCCTTTCGCTATTTGCTCTGAAAATAAAGAATTTCAATTTTATTCAGGGTTTTTTTTTTTTTTTTTTTTTGTTTTTCCATTCGGGTCTAGCATAATATGCGTTGCTTCTCGTAGCATTTTGGCAATAGCTCCTTTCTATCTTATTCCAGTTCACACCAACCTTAAGCTATCCTTGGGCTATTAATTCACATTTTAAAGGTGTTACCTCGCTCTTGAACACTTTATATATATTGAATAAGTTTTCAAAATGTAATATTATAGGACTACTACACGTTCTCTCTTCGATCGACTGCTGTTTGCAATGGATAAACCTGAAGAAAACTGATTTTTCTGCACCACCGTGAATCTTTTACACAGACCACTTTGACCAGGCGGTAAAAGTATCATCATTTAGTTTACGACTGCCACACCCTCTGAAATGAGGCCATATGGTCTGTGAATGAAGGAAAATGAAGCTGTCGTATATCCCACATAGGCATAAAATGTTGGAGTCAATCTTCAGTTGCCCCTATGTCTCTGAAAGCAGATGGAAAGGCGAATGTGTAATGATTTATAACTTCGAACATCTGTTCAGGCAGTATTTTATGATACGCGTTAAACTCAGATTCACGTTTCTCCATTACAGCGAAAATTAGAGGTGCTCTGTAGATCGCATGTGATAATAGACAGAATCGCAACTTTTAACTAGCAATCTTGTACAGTTCACTATTAGTAGAAGAAATTAAATGTCACCTACCGAATGTAGCTGAAGGGTTCGTTTTCTCTCTCTGTCTGATTGACGAAAATTTTTAACTTTCGGCTTCCGACTGGAAATGAACCCAGTTCTTATCCACCCGGTGTAAAAGAGCAGTAATTCCACGGCGCAACGTGAGAGAGAATGGAAGCAGGGAGATGTGGTATTTACTTGGTTGAAGAAGGGATCTTGGCACGAGGTAAAGAGGAGAGTAGATCAACAGTTTCAAAAGGGGTATCCCAGTATCCACACTTCAAATTCCTTTCCAGACGCCTCCAGTATCCAAACTTCAAATCCATTTCCAGACACCCCTCGTACATCGTAAACACTGTGCAAAGTGTTTACGATCTCCAGTCCTTCCACCCGATATGGGAAAAGGGTTTGAAATCCGTTTTCACGCGAGGAACTTTTATGTTTTGTTATTTTTGTTTCTTCTCCAAGATGAGGCGGAGTTAATCGTTTTCGGGGGAGGGTTGAATAGTTTATCTCGGAAATTGGGTTTTCGTCCAGCAAACTGGAAAACCAACCAACCAAAGAATCCAGGCAAACTAATCGCAGGAATATATATATATATATATATGGAAGGATGCACCTTAACTCTTTGGTAACTGGAAGTCGTTAACTCCTAGAAAATTTGCAAACTCCGCTCGCTGAGGTGCACACTGTAGCTATTATTTCACGTTATAGAAGATTTATTACAAATGCTTTTTAATCGTCTATACTTCTTGGAAAGAATTCTGAAAGTTTTATATTAAAAAGTTGAACATCTGCTGCCATTGTAACAGATTTCCTAGCCAATCCTTTGAAGGATAGTATTAATTAAGCGAATTTTTAATTACTTTATGGCATCTTAATTAAGGAGATGGGTTTCGTCTGGAGTAAAGTTAGCTTCATTACTTCTTAATCTTGTTGTAACAGATCACACCGCTGATTCAGGACAATTTACAACATTGAACATTGTGACAGACAAGCCAACTGCAAGAGTTTTGTGTGAAACTTTTAATGTTTCCACTTCGTGTGGCTCGCCTTGAACGTTTGATCTGTATTAAGTTTTCAGTTATTTCTTTCTTTTCTTACACACTCAACTCTTTTTACTTCTTTCTGCTCTGTGGGTTTCACCAAATTTTGGTGAGTAGATTCTTAAAGATATTATCTTTGCGACAGCTCTGATATGTATGCCAAAATCTGAATATTCTCCACATAAATGCTTGCGTCTGTATAAGATATTGATATGATTGTATATTGATTAGCAGGAAAAAAATTTAGTTTATTCAATCGAAGAAAACAATGCAGTAAAACATTATAAATATCAACTTCGCAAATTAAAACAAAAGTTTAATTTAGATCGTGAACAAGAAGTTTGGTCGGTTTATACATATACAGTATTTCCTTTTTTGTCCATAATAAAGTTATTTTTCAATTCTCAGCTATTCATATACAGTACTGGATAGTAACAATTTGTTGAAATGGTACTTCATTAAAACAAACTTCTAATGCTAAATGGAGGAAGTGAAAAAAAGTGGTTTACGCTTTTCAAGTAATTTCTTTAGCATAATCCTGATAAAATATGAAAAATTGTTTCTCATTCCGAGAAATGCAGTGAAACCCCAACATTTTGCAGGTTATTTTTATATCTTTAAATTATGTACCCTCTGAAGGTCGGTTTGAGATTTTCATTATCCTGTTTTCAAGGAAGAAAACCTAGTAATTTTCATAGTTACTTCTTGTTACATCCAGCCCGCTTTCGACATCATTCCATGAGTTTTCTTAGTTATTTAAACATATAAGATATTTAAAAAGTTCAATAAATCATTGCTCTAATCACTAATCTTGTTGTAAAATTGTTGTAGAATGATGTTAATGCACTTCCGGACCAATCTATCGAATGAAACCAAATTTGTGTGCACCGTCTGTTCATCAAAACAATATGAATCAATATGATATCATATTATCATCCTGTGAATAGAATCTAGAGCACACACTCTCTCTCTCGGCAGACAGGGTCAGAGCATGAGTGAAAAAAAAATGTTTTACGCTTTTCAAGTAATTTCTTTAGCATAATCCTGATAAAATATGAAAAATGTTCATGGTAAATTCATGGTAAACTAATTTTCAATTGTTTTTATAATGAAAAATTTTCATTATAAAAACAATTTAAGCTTACGCTTATTTCTAAATTAGTTCTCGCATCAGAAGATTACTACCCTAGAACTCTGGCGACCCCTTACGGAAAGCTAACTTCATCAAAAGGGTTCAGTGGTGTACATATGGGGATTTGAATAAGCCAATCCTTTGGTTTCTCCTTTATTGTCTACAAACCAAGCTAATACACAATTGTTATTGTTCTTATTGCTAGAAGTACAGCATTGGGCAGAATATCACGAAAAGACTTCCGTCATGTTTCACTCCGCAAACTTCTACCTCACGTATCATATGAAAGAGCTAGTAATGATTCCTTTTGGCAGAATTGAATGGAACTTCCTAGCACTTTTAATTATAAGTACACTAAACGATCTATTTATTAGATACATAACCATCCAAGGAATTGACCACTCCTTCAGAGATATTCATTCATTTCATGCTAGACCAGCATGCTAGACGCTCCCCTCCCCGTGCTTCCACACATGCATATGCGTCCAGAGCACATCTGCTACTGAGTACATAACATATCAGTGGGTTATATAATAAACAAACAATAGTAAACAGAGATCACCACCACTTTTGGTCAACTTAAAAACGAAACTAAATAAAAGAGATTCAATCAGTGAGCGCCCTTTGTCCTCGCAGTGGGAATGTACCATCACCCTACTCCCACCACGAAGAGGTAGGTCACTACTATCTTGCTCACAAGTCAATAACACAAAATCTATATGGACAATCACACTTAGGATATACTACATTCTTAATACAGTAATGGACAATCACATTACGTGTATTGGGGGGAGGTGGTTCGGCACCAGAATGGACCAACAGCACAACCTAAGTGACGTTGAGCGAGGTGTGATAGATGGTGCCAAATGTTCTGGTGCAAGTATCACAGACACTGCCGCTCTGCTGGGGTGTTCACACACATCAGTGTCTAGAGCAGCGTTTCCCATATTTTTTTAGTCACGGAACACTTTTCATCTCACAACATATTCACGGAACACTTACGAAACAGAAGTTTAGCGGGAGCCAAAGAACTGTTGCAAATATTTTATTACATATGACGCACTGTGCATCAGGAGCATCTTTATTTCCAACACAGGTAAAGCCGAAATTCAAATAACTATCATTATACTTTCGTTTTGGTCTTTTATTAGTTGGTTCCTGTTTTTTCACTTCTGATTTTTGGGGAACAAAAGGCTGCGATTGTTCATCCTCACTTTGAAGTATGACAATATTGTGTTCGTTTTCATCGACCACAGTTGCACTACTAGAAGTACTTTGCTTCTCGCTTTAAAGTTCCTTTTTTCAACCACAAATCCATGGTCACATATTTTAATAATAATATTTCGAAATACTAATAATTATGAAAAAAAAAATTATACAAGGAAGTGAGTTTAGTTCGCTTATCGGTTCGCTTCCTCCTCTCCTTCAACCCGTGTACTCCAGGCTGCTAAATCACATACGAATGGCATACTAGATCACCACATTGCTACTTTTTCGTAGATGTCATTAGCTCTACGCATACTTTGTATCTCTATGCAATGCCTGCGAAAATAAAGTGTTCCGCGGTCTATTTGATCATTAGATTATGAGTTTGAGAAACGCTGGTCTAGAGCGTACCGTGAATGATCAAACAGTAACCAGAAAAGATTCAGCGAACGGTACTTCTGTGGATGGTGGCAGCTACCTGCGGCGACAGGACTCTGTTGGCCTCTCACTAAGTGAGAAGCCGACAGAGGACAAAAAAATCATGCAGTCAGGCAGAAAAACCACAACTGGTCAAAATGATAGCGCAGCACAAAAGTAGTATGCAAAGAGATATATCCGAACGCAGATACTATCACGAATGGGGATATAGCAGTAGACCACCTTACCGGGTTCTTCTTGCGAGCTAAAAATAGGACACAATGAGCATAAAAACGTCGACACTGGGTCAGTGGTCTTGTATCCGCTGAAAAAGTCTCCTGGTCCGACGAATGCCAGTTCCAGTTATTCTGTCTGACAGTAGGACCAAGGTATAGACAGCTGCATGAATAAATTGACCCATCGTTTCGCGCGTCAACACTTCAGGCTGGTGATGGAAGTGTGATGGCGTCGAGAGTGTTTTCTTGGTGCACATTAGGTCCCTAATATCAGTTGGATCAACGTTTGAAAGCCACACTTGAACATTGTTGCCGACCAGGTGCATCTCTTCATGCTCATAGTTTATTCATTTGGTAACGGTTACTTTCGGTAGGACAGTCACAGAGCACGAATCATTTAGGAATAGTTCCAGGCGCATGACGGCGACTTTACTATATTCATTAACTTGCTCAGTCATCTAATCTCAATCTGTGGGATGAGATGGAACGAGCTGCTTGCGAGGGGAACTGTGATGTGCCCCCGTTCAATTTGAGGCAACTGCGGGATACGACGGAGTCAGCATCCCTGTAAAACACTATCAGTACCTTGTGAAGTTCATGGCCGAGACTTATGGCTGTTCTGAGGATTAAAAGAACTACCAATTGCTATTAGGTCGATGTACCTAATAAACTGGTCACTCAGTGTATCTCATTAATATTAGATTTATTAATAATTACGTGATTTGTTTAATTTTAAGACATTCAAGACATCACGAGCCGCATTATGTGTCCCTCCCTCTCCTCTAGAGAACTGCTCTACCTTAAACGTCAACTTACTTTGTAATTCCTTTAAGGTGTAATATCTCACACCTTAATGGAATATCTTACACGTAAAAGTCTATAGAAAGTTTAAGCGAATTTCTTAGTATCCTGACGGACAGGGAAATCGGTTCCGATCGTAAAAGATTACAGGTTTTGTTAGTAGATACAAAATAAAAAGTTAGGGGTGACTAGCTAATATATATCATTTAATACAGAATGTCAAACATGACGGGTAACATTTCAGCCATTAATAATGATCTCAACGTCGAGTCATAATAAACTAAAAACGTGCAGATATTTCAGAGCCCGAACGTGTCAAACTGAAGGTTTTTACCCGGCTATTCTCCATTATAAAGTAAAATATGATAAAATTGGATGATAAACCAGAAACCAGTCTTCTAATTCAATTGAAAAGACTAAATTTCGTGCACTACTATTGGCCATTGTGCACTCAGGTCCATCGGGAATCTGATTCATGAACGATGTCATTACAAATTATTGCCCACTCAGTAACAGTGCAGATAAGATTCTCGAACACTTTATATCAAAGTTGGTATTGCAATAAAGACCGCAGAAACACGAAAATTTAAAAAGAAGAAAAGAAGAGAGAGTGAGAGAGAGCAACAAAGCTTAATGGCATACAAATCGAATACATACAAAGCGCGTACCAAATTACCGTGCTGCGTTCATACACTTGGACATTAAAGAATTCTTTTATAAATGAATAAAGATTATATCGTAGAGACTAGTAGACAGTGATCTTTCTGTTCATCGGACCATTTCAGCTGCAATATATTTCTCTTATCTGTAAGGGCAGGAAACTGTATTTTGAACGAAGTAAGATAAGTATTAGGAAAATGGTTATTCACATTTAAAATACCATTTTAACTTCATTCGTAATATCAGCCACAATTTTTAACAGCAGGTTTTCTTCGTTGAAGAATATCATAGGAGCCAGCATTCTCTAATTACAGCAAAGCGAAAGTATTGTAATGAGTTTGCTCCTACACCACCGGCAAAAGATTCCGTTTGATATTTGGTTAAGCAGTTTAAATAAACAAGTAGTCTTCTTACCCAATGAAAGGTCCTGCAGGATGCCCATCCATATGCACGACAGATAGAATGTAGGAAGCTTGGAAGATTTAGCGAAGAGTCTTCATAAAAGAGCGCGATGTCTTACACAGCAGCAGTATATAAAGTATAGCACAGTAAAAAATCTATTGTTCTGATTTGTCATGGCTTCTGAGCCTTTAAGTGACACTGTAAAAGATAGGAGTTTTTTGTTTGCCATGGGATTCCAGGCGCTACCCGAGAATGAGCCAGTTATTTTGAACAATATTAACACTCATATTTCGATTAAGCTTATTTTCATTTAAGTAACATTTAAGTCATTATGTAATTAAGTAAGTTTAAGTTTCATTTAAATAACTTGCTGTGAACAAAGAATGTCTGCTTCCAGATTTAGCAAAATCCAAGTATCATTATCGAGAATCCCTGCATCCTCAACGAGTTATGGCGTGGAGTACTCCGTAGAGTGTTTCCGAGATTGGAAATTTGGACCTGTATTCATTGAAGATTCAGTCAGCTCTTAAGTTTACTTTAGGGTTTTACGAAATAACTTTATTCCTGTTTTTCATGGACCACCGAGTTGATATCGATAACACTTGGTTCCAGCAAGATGACTGCATAGCCACACAGCAGACTGGGTATTGAACTTTTTGAGAGAAATTTTGAAAATAGAGTGCTCTCAGATTCAAGAAAGTTCGTATCGAAGGTTTCGCGTGGAGACATTTTCAGACAAGACTATGAAGGGAATAACACAGCAGAAAGTTTACCCAGGCCTCACGGAAACCTTTCAAATATACAGTATTTTGGAAATGTTATTTCACATAAATAAGAAAGTCCTCGCTGTTAGCACAGTGGTTATAATCACCTTCCTTCACCCATCGTGTGTAAAAAGCCTGGATTCGAATCGGTCAATGACGCGAGGAACTTTTATGAACCTTTTCCACACTGTTTCTGAGTTAGTCGGTCTCAGATGATTATAGCAAGAATTTTTCTCCAGGAATCCTGCATTTTTTGTTCAGCAAAACAGGCAAACTTTTATAAATTCTTTTATAACCGACCAAAGGATAAACAATTGACGGATTTAATACACATGGATGTATGAATTTGTTCTTTTGGGCAACTCTAATATGAAATATATCATAAATAAGAAAGCATCGAACATTTTTATCATCTTGACTACAGTATGCTATTCCTGCCCAGCGGATACGGTTAATGAAATTCCTGCTGTTTTCATTTTAAGGCGAGATGAGATAGTATGAATGAAAAATTACCCTGTACATATAATGGTTTTTGTTAGTGAAAGCGTTCATATTCCTGTGAATAATCTATGTGTTGTTTTTACCGCACTTAACTGTATTTTATGGCTAATAGAAGTAGTTTTAAATAATTGATATTCTTGTAAAAAGATAAAAAATACTACATTCAGAGATGTGAAATGCGTGCCTTTAAATTATTCTAACAGAACTTCCTGCGCGGTAGCATAGTGGTTATAATCACCCCCCCCCCCGACGGGGTGGAAAAGGCTCCGTTCGAAACCCCTCAAGGAACTTTTATGGGCTTTTTCCACTTCGTGGCTGAGTTTGTCGGGCTCAGACGTGGATAAGAACGTTCTTCACCAGAACCTCGGGTTTTTCGTCCAGCAGAACAGGCAAATCGACCAGAGAACACATGGGTCGATGACTTGGTTCTCTGGTGGCCATAATATGACAGTTTTGCAATTTGAATTGCTCCAGGAGACCTTAATTCGCCTGTAAGAATGTGAATATTTAATTTATTGTAGTCGATAGTGAGATGTGGAAAACGGTTATGAACATATTTTTAATAGGTTCTACCATCGATTAAAGAATTCCATTGTAAAATATATAAGGAATAATATGTTGAGAGACAATAGTTTATTTACTGCAGTAAAGCCAGAAACAGTAAGCGCAAATGAAAATACGAGGAGACGGAAACACATTACAGAAAACCATAAAAGGTTCGAAGAATTCCCTGAAAAGCTACATACGAGCTATAAAAGGCAACCAGTGAACAGCAAGTAAGCGAAGTGCGAACAAAAAGATGTCAGTTAAGGAATGCTACTGATATAATTAAAAGTGGTAAGGAATAAGGAGAAGAGATACTTGCTACTCAGCTCATTAAGGAAGAAGATGGTGCATTTGAAAAGTCTGAAGAACCCTTCAGGTGCCTCTCGAACGAAGAGAATTTACCTGAACATAGACTAACGAAGTCATTACTGTAATACATAAAAAGGTACAAGACAGGTTTAATTAATTATGAAACAATAAACCTTCTCTCACTTACACAAGCTATTCGCCAGTCATTACCAGTTGCTTGTCTGGAGATCGCATTACCAAAAGCAACCAAGAGAACATACACGCTTGAGGAACAGCTATTAAATTATTAAACCATGGATCATCTCGCAGTTATGAATGAGCTCTTTGAATCTTTTAGTGACTATCCAATACTGTTGTGCATAATATTTGACCATGATAAAGCCTTTACTTCAATTAAAACAGTAGACACAACGCATACTTTGGAAAGGTATTGAGATGGCTTACATTAATATTCTGCAATGTATCTAAAATGAAACTTCCTCTGTTGTCAGAAGCAACAAGACGAAAATGATAAGGCTAGGAGACCATGTTCTTGTTAAGCAGGATTTTAGGACAAAAGGAACCAGAGAATGGAGAATACATTTACGCCTTATTGATTAGTGCAGCGCTGCGAACTTGAAAGAAAAGGAATATAACTGTACATGTAATGGATAAAATTCTGGTAATGTGTCAAAGTGTGACTGCTAAGGAAAACAATGGGGAAAAACTTCGATATTTCCTTAGCTTTTTCTTGAGGCAAGTGATTAATTACATCTGGCGTATTTAGCAACCAACATTAAGGGTTAAGCTTATTACCGAATTCAATTAATGTTAAGGAACTATATGAGTTATAACTATAAAAGCCGTCTGATTTTCACAATTCGAATATATTTTAATGCATTCAGAGTCTATAATGCTATAAAGAAACTAAGATTGAATTAGAATAATATTTTCAGCGTCTTTCCATGAAGTGCGAAGCTAGTCAATCTTATATATGAAAGTAGTAAGGTTGATCTCCCAGAATACTGATTTTTGAACCGACAAAATGGACAAACTGACCTCAAGGGTACGTTATACGGTGCAAGATAGTCGTCTTTGCATACAACAAATCAACCAGTCTAAAAATTATAAGGAAGTTTAGTTGTATTTCTGGAACCATATCTAAATCACTTTACGTTGTTTTACAAAATTAATTTCCACAATTTTATTTGAGCGTCTCCTTCATAATAACGACTTATGGAAATCCGAACATTTTCCTCATGAAACTATGGCCTTTTATCTTAAAAAAACTACGCTCTTTTAAACTCTCTTGGCTATAAAAACTTGTAAAAGACGCATAGTGACAGCTATACATTCTCTGCGTTCAGAGTCTCATCAAGCGTAGTCTTTCTTCATTCAAATCACAAATGCTGTAGGCAAACCTACAGAATGAAAGTAGTTGAACGACTACAGAGTCATTCAACTAACCAGGATTGAAGCGTCTTCATGTTTCTGGTCAAGCTATCCAAATTTGATTCGCAAAGCTACTACTTGTGTGATTGGAAAATAAGGAAATGAAATCGAATGGTATTTAACTATTCTCACTTAAAAGACGGAACTCGAATCTAACGAGACATTATTCAATTAAACTTCTTTTTCTCCGTTTCAGTAAAGACTTCTCCAAATTAACTTAGGAAAGAAAAGGAAGATTTGATTCGTTTTCTTTTAATTAAATTAGGTTTCGAAAATAAATTATCGTCCTAAGTCTTAAGGAAATCAACTTAAGCTTTGTTCCTGGTTGAAAGAATTGGATTCATTTTAACGAAGATCAAAACCAAACCTGAGCTTCTGTAAATTTTAAGAAAGACGAATATCCACAGAAAGATGGAAAAACCTTGTCGATTTAATGAGTTTCAAAACTAATCAACTTAGACAAGATAAATTTATGTTGGCTTATATACATTAAATAAGTTAGTCTTTTAGTGTTTTATTATATATTTTTTAAAACGTACAGCATTATGCATAATAAATAATTCAATAGGTTAACTTACTAATGAGAGAAACACATAATAATTGTTAGTTTTGTTATTTATTCTCAGTTGATATTCTGAATCTAGATGTCAGTTGAGATAAATTACACAGGATTCTAGTAAGCAAATTATCTTTGTAAAGGTATAAATGATTGTTGGTCGTGTCCCCTAAAAGACGGATGCTATGGTTTTGGAGTAACATTTGTTTGTGTTTCTTTTTCTGTGATTCTCTTTGAACTTGAGTAACCCAAAGACTAAACAAGCTTTTGACCTGATTCCTTTTGCAGTATGTTTTACTTAGCTGTAAAATTGAAATAAAAAAAAAATTCCAAAATATTTTCCGACAGATTTTTAAATCCAGAGAATTGATTTAGTTCCCAGTGAAACTAACTTGCCATTTACGTTGAAAAGAATAAAATTTTATCATCACATTCTGTTGATTGTGATGATGATAATCTCAAGGTCAGACTTTCAAACGAAGTTGGCATTTTTTCTCATGGTCAACTTTCCTGGTCCCGATAATTATATTTTTTTAAGGGATAATATAGTTATACATGTAAAAAAATTATCAGACTGCATTTTTAATCATTTTATTATCCGAGTCCATCCTACTGACACCTTAGCTAGCAGCGAAGGGAGCCGGGGAGTGATTACTTCGATTTTAATCTTTACTTCTTCTCAGAAACAGTATTGGCAAAATATTCGCCACGGTTATTTCTAGCTCTGAAGAAATAGATTCCCAGTCCACCAGAAGTCCATCTGCGACACACATAAGCCCAAAGTAATAACTGGTGAACAGACATAAAAACATTTGCGGCAGGGACAACCCTACTCAAAAAAGACATTCGGGAAAGCAGTATCCAGACGCTCAGGCAATCGTCTGGAGTGCCTGACCTGATTGCGAAAGGAAATACAGGAAGTCCCCTTCGTCCGTCGCCGTGTTATTCTCAATTCCTTAAATTCGTTTCCACCTGTTTATCACGTGCACAGTCCACGATAGCTCACATGGGATCGTGAATATTTGCTTTATGTATTTACTGATAATTTCTCAAAATTTCTTATAAATTTCATTGGAACCTTAATGTTACTTTATATTATTTAAATATTTTCAAGAGTAATTTTTAAAAAAGCTAAAATATCATTAGATGTTTTAATTCGCTTCTCTTTTAATGAAATTAATATACATTTTCTAATGAAGTTTACATGTAAGTGTGAAAAATGATACCCTGCTTAAATTTTTATCAAAATTATGACATCTAAACGGCCTGCAACAGCAAAGAAGCAGAGTTATGGAAAGAATGGAAAACCTTTAGCCATTTGGACTGAGGATATGAATCAGCAACATACGCCCATAAGTATGAGGATAATCATTCGCACTGCAAATGATTGTATTGAAGAATACAATTGTATTGATGTCTTGAAGAAGTTCTTGATGAGAACTTCTTCAAGACATCTTTTTATGCGGAATTTTTGCTCACAGAAATTTGGAGTTTTTCATTCCGTAGCCACAAATCGGCCCTTCAACATATGCAGTTTAACAAATGTCTTCTTCCACTTAATGATAGAAGGCGTAGAGTAACTTAGGACAAGAATAGCTCTATTGGAAATTTATTAGAAAATGAAAAGATCAAATTAAAAGTATCTCCATAAGGATACTTTAAGACCCCTCCCATATGAACTGCAAATTTAATTAGGATAGTACTGTAGACAAAAAAGTTATGGGAGGAATTCTTAAGTACTCTTTATTTTCATAAAATACACAGGTTGATATTTTGAATCGCGGAATGGCAGCGCCATAACGACTCAAGAATACGTTGACACAGTTGCAAGTTCTAACATATTGTCTAGTACACTGAGTGGGCAGAAATTATGGGATACCTACCTAGTAACGGGTAGGTACACCTTTCGCCCGGATAAGTGCAGTCTAGTGCAGTCCACTAGGTCACCAAAGCATTCCACAGGTATTTCCAACCATGCTTGCTGCACCGCTGTCCATAATTCTGTCGCATTCCTGGATTGAGGATCCAAAGCTCGAACGGAACTTTCCACAGCATCCCAAAGATGCTCCATAGGGTTCATGTCCGGTAAACGGGGAGGAAACGGAACTCATAGGACCAGGAGACCCGTCTCGAATCATTCAAGGTCCAGTGCCGATGTTCTTTCGCCCAGTTGAGTAGAGTCGTGTGTCGTGGTTTTAGCAATGGGACTCTGGTGGGTCGGCGACTCCCATAACTTATTACGGCTAATGATCGCCTGATGGTCTTGGTGGAAACGTTTCTGGCACCTCCCTTGTTGAAGTCGGCGGTGATTTGTGCCACTGTCGCTCTCCGGTTGGCTGAAACAATTCGAGACAGACGTCGACGGCCACGTTCATCCACCACCTTTCTCCACCCACAGCGCTGTCCACGATGAGATGTTATTCCGGAAATGGCGTATTCCCGATACACTTTTGATACTGTCGAACGGGGACAGTGCAATTTCTGTATCACCTCCCCGATATAGTGACCCATGCGTCGGACACCACTATCATCCCTCTTTCAAAGTCGGTTAACTCACATTTATCCATAATGATATCGAATTGCCGTCTACGTGAATGCAGTGTACTTATATACCTGTCATGCGATGGATTCGTCCACTAGCTAAAGAACTGACAGCGTCGCGTTGTCCAGGAATCAGATATCCCATGAATTCTGTCCTTTCAGTGTAGCAGCAACATAGCTTGACCTGTTTTGTGAGCTGCAAAATGGAAGATTTGAAGATTGGACAATGTTTTGTTATACACTGCTGTTTTCTACATGGAATGAGTGTTACAGAGACTGAGAGAAATCTCAAACTGGGACAAATGTTTGACAAAAAGCTGCAACTTTCAAGTGGCAGAGGAAGGTCAAGAACCTGTGGCTAGTGACTCGCAGCCTGGACAGCTAAGAACTTCCACCACTCCAGATAAATATTTGTAAAAACCCAAGATTCTAGATGAAGACAAAAGAATCACACTTCTTCAGCTAAGTAGCAGAATGTAAATCTCATACAGCAGTGCCACATGATTGTTACACAGCATCTTTAAAGATACTTTTGATTTTTTATTGATAAAATAAAAAAATTTAAAATGTCGCAAATCTCTGCACGCTAGATTCCTTGTCATTTGACATAGACCAGAAACAAAACCTCATGAAAAATGTATAGAGAAATGTTAACGCAGTTATGATCCAGAAACACGGTTCACCCTTAGAGCACATAATTTAAGGCCTCTTTTCAATTGCCAGACAATATGTCAGAAATTGCAACTGTGTCAGCGCCTTCTTGGACGCACACTCTTCTACGCGAATGTCTTATTATGGGTGACTTCAACTTGTCCCAGATTGATTGGAATAAGTGGGAGGGAAATTTACATTGGGGGAAAATATACAGAATTCCAGAACTCGGGGCATAAATTCAAATTACAGGGGAAGAGGTTTAGACTACATTGTAAAAAGTTTTATTTTGGCCAGCGAGTCGTTTATTGCTGTCTTTGCAGATAGTTGAGGCTGACAGTTTGAATAAATTCAAAGGTCACCTGGATAGTTACCTATGTGAAAAAAAAGTAATCTACTTTTTTTCGGCCAGTGCAGCAAAAGCCTGTGGCTTCCTTTCACTATATGGGTATTAGTATTACTACAATTACTATCATCTATGGGAAGTTTTTGTAAACTTGAGTGTTTGTACGATGGCGCTGCCTTTCCGGGAATTAAATAATCAGTCTGTGTATATCAAGTGCAATATTTGCAGATGTAACTACTACCTAAGCTAAGTTATTCATTGATTGTGATTATTTATTTTTTTTCCAACTAGTTACACGATTTCTCAAGTAGTTAAGGACTTTGGCATCTTAAAAACAGCGCACAAATATAAATTGAATAAAAATGTGCGACCATTAGGGAGGACTGGTTGAAGAATTATTACATATTCTGAAATCAGGTATTGGAACAAAAGGGGGAATGGTATGATACTGCTATAATGATGTCTCTTAAGAGTCTATGTAGGCTTTTCCTGGTAAAGTGTTTGAGACACTTCGCTAACTGGCGCCGAGGTCTATCCAATTACCTAAAAGGACACGAAACGCTTTTACGATATTACACGTCTACGGTGTGAAATTTTGCACAAGACAGTCTTCTAAATAGCTGCTAAATCTAAATGTGTATTAATTAAGTGTGGCTAATCTCTTTTTCAATTGGCGGCCAACAGATTATAGGGCAGGTAACGGCGGGAAGTAATGTCACGAAAAAAAAATCTTTTTAATTATCATTGATTTTCTGATTAAAAGCATTTCACTTTGTTCCAGCTCGATTTGAATGTAATTTAAATCTACTAACTAAAAAAGGTCTCGTTGCTGCGCCAGTTCACTGTGATTGAATTATACAGTACACAGTCCGGAACGTTTTCATGCAACGTGAGATTAGCTGGCGGACTCGAGAGGAAAGCAAAGAACCATGAAAGGAGAACGAGTCACCGAAGCCAGAGTAAAAGGCTTGTTAAAAAAGGCAGTGAGAATTTATGAGCCAGCACTGTTTGGCTAGCGAGATGCAAGAGAATAATGTAAGTCATACAAGAATACCGCCAAGAAGCCCAAATGGAGTGAAGACACAGTTGGGAGAGTCCTTTGAGAATATGGAAATCCTGTAGTAAGACATTCCAAATGTGTAGTACGTGACATCAATGCGAAACTGTTAAGGCAGACTTACTGTCTAAATAACATTGGTTGGTTGATCTTTAACATTCAGATAAAACAGTCTAGATGGAAGATGAAGGAAATTTGACCTCTGCTTCTTTTTATTATGCAAATTCAGGAAATAGTCACACCGTTAAGTGTTCCATATAATTTTACGTTGTAAATTGCTGCTACTGCAAAATGCCCAGTGGCCCATATCGAATTTGATGTTCCTCATTGACGATAGCGGTATGCTGGTGCTACCCAAAACAACTCATGGATGTTATTTTAAGTTCTTCCTCTTTCTTCTCCGTCCAGATATGAACCCAGGCTTATTTTATTTTACCCGGTCTGCTATTGACATATCTGTTATTATTACAGAGTATTGATTTTCGATCTTTTTTTCGACACAATGTTTATGAAGCTACTTTTCCAGTAAGGCGATTGCTTGCTCAAACACAAATGTTAGAAATATAATCAAAAGGTGGTGGTGCGGGAATCTTAAAAAAAAAAGCCAAGACCACCTCTCTATTATGAATGCAAATATAGTTTACACCAGAAGCAGAAAAAAAGTTTTCAAAACTCGCTAAAAATGAAAATTAAAAATGTTATTCGAGAATTATAAAATCATTGAAACTTGATATTTGCATTTCATGACATTTCTATCATGCTAACATAAACAAAATTATCCATTAGCTATACTGTTTAATTAGTAAAAGATAAATACTCGTTATTTGCTTTTCATCTGTGAATAATGAAGAAAATGCTATTTTAACGAAGATGAAAGAAATATGTATAGAGTAGTGCATATGCTTTAAAATCAGTGCCAAAAATAAGCACCTAATTCAGGACATGCTCTGTTGACATTGGAATATCTTTTTAATTAGTGATTACCACAATCTGTTTAGAAGAGTTTAATCATGGGCTGATCAATCATAATGGCCAGTTTTTCGATAAACGCAACTATTCATCTGCTCTAGATCAAGGAGTGAGATTCATTCGCAACGCAGACCTTATTTAAATTATTTTGTTTTGCTACCAGCCAGAATTAGAATAGCTTTTTTTTTCCTGATCGCAGTGCACGATACTGCAATTCAAAGGACTGTTAAAAAATCAAACAGCCACATATGCAAACGAAACAGTCTGAGCTCCATCCCAAAAATGATTTTTCAATATTCGTCGGATATTTAACTTTGGAAGCATCTCTATGCAGTTATTTAATCTGTATACAATTTAATTCCATCGAATGTGCAGTGTTTAAGTTGGTTTAAAGAGCTATGGCTAGATGAAGAACAGTTTCGAATTGTTACTAGGAAAAGTCGATAAAAAGGTGAATGTTTCTTTTCTTTTCCAAATTGAAGTATCCATTGAATACGTACTCATTTTACTGGTTGTACTAATATCTACTTCTGCGTTCCGCAATGTGTGTCACCATATCGTGACACAACGCTTTTCAATGACACACAGTTGTGTGTCATTGAAAAGCGTTGATGTGAACTGCTCTGCAATGGTCACTCAAGTATGGTACATGAAAATCACCTAGTATACCGGTCGCGGAGCAACACCTACTACAGTACAGTTTACTGACTAACTTCAAGAAGGATCCAGGCATCCGTTTGAATGAAAGTTCTGGAATGTTACCCAGCATTCATTCAGGAAGGTGTCATTCCCTCACAACTGAAGTTATCCTGCAGCAGGATAATGCTTACTCCCATCTTAAAATACCCTCCTTTGGTATTTTAAAATTATCAAAATGGTGCTAGGAATAAACTTTATGTAGCATCTGTTAACAAAAACAAATTCTCAAGTTTCATAATTTATCTGCATTTTCAAAATGCTTATTTAATCCCCCTTTAAACCTACACTTGTTCCAGTATCTGATAGCTATTTATTAAAGGAATTTTTTTTTTATATTCAGTCTACAGTTAACTTTCCTTAATTGATCTATGTTCTCTTGTTTGCGTCATTCTAGAAAAAGAAAATATGCCCCATCATAAAGTTTGGTCAGCCCTTTTTAGACCTTAAACACTTCGATTCCCCACTCATATGCCCAGTTTTCAAACTTTTGCCGTTACAGAACTAATCTTTCTCTTCGCATCCACAGCCACTGTTGCCCTCCTTTGTACCTTTTCAAGAAAATCGATATTTTTCTTGAAATAAGGCTTCCACTCCTGTATACAAAATCCAAGATGGGTTTGGCCATTGATTTTTACAGTGGAATAATTACATCTTTATCTCTACTGTCAAAGTTCCTTTATATCATGGTCTCGGGGTTAGAAATGGTTAGAAAAGCCTGGGTTCGAATCCAGTCTCGATGAATGGGTGGAACTCGAATACATTTTCCTTACAATATAGCCGAATTAGTCGGTCTCACGCTAGGGTCGCATGGTTTTTACCTTCAGAAAACTCGGGTTTTTCTTCCAGCAAACCGGAAATCAACTGAAGAATATATTCTGTTTCGTGCCACAATATACTGACTCCTCCTTAGATATCTGACTTCGATTTTTTAAAATCTAAGTCAGATATATAAGTTATGCCTTCCATCCAGTTCTATTGTGGCGCTCTCGTGATACCTTACCAGATTGGTTAGTCTAGACCTCCTAACCACTTCTTCCAGATAACACCAGCTCCTTGTTTCATCTTCACTTTTCGTTTTTTAATTCGGGGTAGAATATACCCGGGAATTAAAAATACTCAACTATACGATCATAGTTGGTTTTCTTAAAGGTGCAATTTGGGGGACGCAAGTTTAAAGATGATGACGAATATTATTTTCTTCTTATAATTCGAGATTATTTTCTTCTCGAATCCAAAACATTATTAATGGCTGAAAGAAATGTGTGGAGATATACAGGACTGCATTGAAAAATAGTGTTTTTTCTTCAATAAGCTCGTTTAAGTTGAAACGAACTTCATCATATTTATTATCTCATCCTTTCCTTTGTTTCGTACGTTTCGTTTTGGAAAATAATCGCACAGCTTCCGAGCAGCAAATTTATTGAATGGATACCAATGAAAAGGGTAGTCTTAATGAAAAATAAAACGTCGTCAATACTGGAGGAATTTTTATTGGCCGAGTGGCTGAGTTATTAGAACAGAATACAGTATATTGTTGCCTAGTAGCCATACTTGATTTGGAAAACAAACAGAACTTACAGAGGCACAATTAAATACAGCGAAACATCGTTATTTAATTTTTAATAAGGAGAAAATTAGGAAAATTTACTGTTTTACTTTTAATTAAATAGAATTCTTATAAATGAAGTGCATTTCAAAGATCCTACAAATAAGAATTACTCCAGGAAAGAAATCAAGGGAACCATTGCAAGTTCTACCCTGCGTCCCTCGGCTATATCCCTCAAGTTACCACGGAGTTAGTATAACTCAAGGGATATACACTGAGTGGACAGAAATCAAGGGATACCTACCTAGTAACGGATACGCCCATCATTCGCCCGGATAAGGGCAGTCCTACGGCGAGGCATTGAGTCCACTAGTTCAAGAAAGCGTTCCACAGATATTTCCATCCATCCATGCTTGCTGCACCACTGTCCATAATTCTGTCTCATTCCTGGGTGGAGGATCCAAAGCTCGAACGGACCTTTCCACAGCATCACAAAGCTCCACAGGGTTCATGTCAAGTGAACGGGGAGGCCATTCCATGGTGGTAAAATCTGCAGAATGCTCTTCGAACCATGCTCTAGTCACCATGGCTCTGTGAGGAGGCGCATTGTCCTGCTGGAAGAGTCCATTGCCCCGTGGGTACACGATGACCACGAAAGAATGCAGATGATCTGCAAGGATGGACACGTAACCTGGACCGTTCAGAGATACGTCTAGACGTACCAGAGGTCCCAACGTGTACCAGTTGAATACGCCCTAGACAATTACGACCGTCCACCTGCCTAAACAGTTCCTTCTTGACATGACGGTGCATATCTTCGTGCGGTTTCCGCCAGATACTCACTCTCCCGTCCGCTCGAAATAACTGTAAACTGGACTCATCGGACCAGGAGACCCGTCTCCAATCATCCACGGTCCAGTGCCGATGTTCTTTCGCACAGTTGAGGCGTAGAGCCCTGTGTTGTGGTGTTAGCAATGGGACTCTGGTGGGTCGGCGGCTCCCATAACCTATTGCGGATAATGATCGCCTGATGGTCTTAGTGGAGACGTTTCTGGCACCTCCCTCGTTGAAGTCGGCAGTGATTTGTGCCACTGTTGCTCTCCGGTTGGCTGAAACAATGCGAGACAGATATCGATGGCCACATTCATCCACTACCTTTCTCCACCCACAGCACTGTCCATGATGAGATATTATTTCGGAAATGATTAATTCCCGATACACTCTTGATACTGTCGAACGGGGATAGTGCAATTTTTGTACCACCTCCGCGATAGAGTGGCCCATGCGTTGGGCAACCACTATCAGCCCTCTTTCAAAGTTGATTAACTCACGACGTTTATCCATACTGACATCGAATTATCGTCTACGTGAATGCAGTGATGCAGTGTACCTATATACCTGCCAAAGCGATGGATTCGTCCACTAGCGAGAGGGGTGACAGCGTCGCGTTGCCCAGGAACCAGTTATCCCATGAATTCTGGCCTTTCAGTGTAAATGCAATAATCCGCTTTTGTATTTGAAAAGCATTAACAGAAGCAGCTTATGTTCTAAAGATCGATAGTAAGGAGTAAACTAAAATTGTGCAAAATATAGCGTACGTTTCCATAAAGGAAATTAAAGTTATAGTACGTTAGCATATTATTTATTGTATACTGTACATCATATCAAGTGTTATTGATATTTTATATTTCACAATGCTCTCCTTTAAAAAAAATAAAAAAAAGTTTCACTTCCTTTATCTATAGTTTTTCTGTACTGGGCTAAACATTTTCGGTCTTTACTAGTGTCTCTCTCTCTGTCTCTCTCTTGTTGAGTCACAGGAAGGATTTCATATTTTGCGGGCTGTTGGGATAAGGTGATTCTCCAGTCAACATCAATTCGGCGTCACTTTTGGTTCAGTCATGTTGAAACACCTACCTATTTACTAAAAGCCTTCTCAGCATATTTCTCTCTTTCAAAAGAAAAACTTTTTGTCTTTTCTTTTCTCTACCGATGTGTTTGAAACACAGGTTTCCATCAAACGTATCAATGTTTCATGTGCGCAGTAGTAGGAATCTAGTGCTTTTTGTTTGTTTATGACTGGGGATGGCTCTATTGAAAACAACAAATCTGGATTTTCTACTTATTTTAATAACAAAAAAGGAAGCTGTTTAAAATGCTCGTTTGAAGATATAAAACCTTGCTGAAAAGTTATGCAAAATTATGTGCTAAGTGGAAAATTCATTAAGAACAGCATAAATATTTGTGGGATCGTCATTCGCTTCAATGAACCCGCAGTTCACTTCGGCATGAACTTCACGAGATGTAGATAACGTTTCCCACTACATCTAGTCAAGCAGATTAGAGAACAATCTGGAAAGTGATGGAAGCGAACCTATATGCTTGATGGCCCTTTCGATCACGTGCTATAAAAGCCCCACTCAATGAAATCCGATGAAGTGCTACCAAGGAAATAGTGAGAGGTTACTGTTTTGTCATTGAATACATTCTGAACGCCGCAGACCTGATGGCACATTAACCTAGAGTCGTTATATGATTGATAATTATTAATCATATTATATGGCTTTCACCTTATTATAATAAGGCCATCCAATCTGAAGTACTTGTGAATTCAGACTGGAGTGAAATGGAATGGAATTTCTATCAAATATTCTCAAGTAATATGGTGGTAATAGTGGTGCATAGCTGTTTCAGAATAGCTATATACCATTGTTGTTTCAGAACAGCAACACCAGTAAAGCAAGGCACACAATCACCCTGGAGACAGACTGACATTTTCCCGCCTCTATCAAGATAAATTAATATCTTTTAATGTAGCATTAATGCCTAAGATGAATTCTCAAAAAAATTTCAAAGAGTTCTCCATGCAGCTGATTCCAAAAGACATTCCAAATCTAATTTCTAGTCAACAATTTAAGGGTAATTGTTGCTTCATCTAATGCTATCAAATAGGAGTCTAAAATTGATTCTTATCAGGATGCCTGATATGAATTAGCTCCAGAATACCTGTTCGCCTGCACTAAGTGACCATTTTATTAGGTACAGCTACCTAATATTAAGGAGGTTTCCCTTTAGCCCTCAGAATAGCCTGGATTCTTCGTGGCATTGATTCAATGAGGTGTCGGAAAGCGTGACACAACAATGCTCGTTCCACTTCATCCAACAGGTGCTCAGTTAGACGGAGTTCTGGGTAACAGAAAGGCAGCCACAGCAGACTGAACTCACCCTCGTGTTCCTGGAACCAGTTCTGTGTAATTATGGCTTTGTGAAATAGCGAATTATCCTGTTGAAGAACTCATTTATATAAGGATTTCTATAAGATTTAAGATTTGTAAACAATTTCCAGATAATCTGTGACAAGCAAATTTTGCACTGGCGTCAAGCTGCTTAATGTGCACCACGAAAACAGTCTCCATACCATTATACCACAAGTAGCTTGCATTGTTGATACCCGGTAGGATAGGTTCATTTCATGCTGGTTTCACCATACTCTGGTCCTCCTAGCAGCGTAAAACAGCAGGAACTGGGATTCCTAAGACCAGGCAAAGTTTTCGTACTTCTTTTTTTTTTTTTTTTTTTTCTTGCTGAAAGGAGTGGAAGCCGGTTTGGTCGTTGGCTGCGATGCGATACTCCGTCTGTAACAAGGTACTACGAGTTGTGATTTTCTAAAATGCTTCTTTGGTTACCATTGTTGTACTGGGTTGTTATTTGACTGACTGTAGCTTTTGTTACTCTACCATTTCATGTGCGGGTGTTTGTGACACTAGTGGAAGTGAGGAAAAATGCGTAGGATCATTATGAATGAGCAGCGGACATGAAATCCTGCAGCAAATTCAAACTATTCTGCAATCAGATCACCAAGGAGGTTAGACAAGCTAAGGTGAACTATGAAAAGCCCGTGGCTAAAAATGCATAGAAAAAGAACCCTTTGCTTACGCTTAACACTAGAAGAAGGATGAGTAACATTGGCCGACTAGATATGAATGGCATAACTACTGGTGCTCCTCTCAGGTTGCTGACAAACTAAATATTTTGCATCTACATATGCATAATTGGGTTTTATAGTGTTTTAGGCGCATCATATATAATTTGTGTGTAAATTGCGTGTGTTTCTCGACCAAAAACCCGAGTTTCCTGGAGAAAAAAAACTAAACTACCCTCGCCTGAGACCGACTAACTCAGCGACGTTGTGAAAATGACCCATAGAAATTCCTTGAATCAGTCACGGAATTCGAACTCAGGTCTTTTCCGCCCTGGGAGGACGGTGATTATACCAACTGTGCTGTAATGTGTCTTCTGTTCACAAAGGAGATCAAAAGGCGTTGTGAGCAATTATAGACCTGTAAGCTTGATTTCTGTTCAGGGAAACTAATGGAGTCAGTGGAATATTGATATATTGCAGAATCAACTTAACAGGAATGAAATTATATGGAAATCACAGTATAGGTGGTTTGTTAAGGAGAATTCCGTCTGACCAATCTGATTTGCTGCTATGGCGCAGTAGCAAAGGAACTGGATGCAAATAATAATTTTTATCTATATTTAGATTTCAGTAAAGCTTTTGATACCGTTCAACACTAAAGACTGCTGTACAAATTGGAGCAGTGTGGCATTAGGAACAAGTTGGTGCTATGGATAAAGGGATGGTCGAGAGGCAGAAGAACAAAGTGTAGTTATCATTAGGCACGGCTCTTCTTGCGCTAATGTTATTAGTGGAGCCCCTCTGCGTTCGGTACTTGCCCTTTTACTGTTTACAGTAGTTATTAACTATATTGACGAAGATACATCAAGCTTATTGTCTAAGTCTGCAGATGATACAATGATTGGAAGGGTGTGGTTAATGACAGGAATCAAGGCCTACTACCAGCAAGATCTAGATAAATTAGGCAGATGAGCTGAGAAGTGGCAATTGAGGTTTAGCATTGGTAAATGCAAGGTACAGCATAAGAGCAGCAATAATCCTGAAATAACATACTAATTAGGTGCTACCCCACTCAAAGTGGTGAAGAACGAAAGAAACCTAGGGGTAGCTGTACAGTCCGATATGAAGTTCTCTGAGCAGTGCAGACAGGCCAAAACAGCTCGTGTGATTCTGTCATTGATATACAGGAACTTTTCCATCAGGGACAAAGAGGTGATTATCCCATTGTATAAGACAATGGTTAGATGACATCTGGAGTACCTCATGCAGGTTTGGAAGTCTCATTTTAAGAAAGATGTGGAACTCTTGGAACGGTGAAGAAATGAGCAACCAGAGTAATCGGGAATACAAAGGGGATACCTATTAGCATAAAGGACTTCGGATCTGCAAACTGCAGGGCTTGGAAACTTGGCACTTGTAAGGAGACTTGATTTAAGTGTTTAAGGCTTTAAATGTATTGAGTAAATAGTCTTCATCAATTAAATTACATCAAAAACTGATTAAGGATTTCAGAATCCTTATCAGCAAGTTATTGCTACACATTTACTGAAACACAAATTTAATTATACAATACTCAAACCCACTTCCTAAAAAAAATAATAATAATATTAAATTTGAATGGAGAGGGGTATCTTGGTTACTTCTATTGCGACCACAACTTCAACATCAGCAACAACAGGTTGATCTTGAATCTGATAAATATCATACTG
Source organism: Mastigoproctus giganteus (assembly GCF_048544385.1). Taxonomy (NCBI): domain Eukaryota; kingdom Metazoa; phylum Arthropoda; class Arachnida; order Uropygi; family Thelyphonidae; genus Mastigoproctus; species Mastigoproctus giganteus. Next base: position 209,509,145 of record NC_143578.1, on the reverse strand, counting down.
AATTTCGAAATCATAACGGTTTATTTTTTGTAATTTTTAACTACCAGTTTATTTTTTGTTAATTTTTAAGTAATAGTTTAATTTTGTCATCTTTATTTAAAGAATGAAACGCGACATGGTACGTGTATTAGCAAGAGTTGTAACCCTTTGAATTTACGCGTGTGGACAAGCTTTAGATGGAAGATGGCTCCTGCTCATGATTCTCGGCAATTTATATCGGTGTATTACAGCGATATGAATTGCCGGATACAAGAAGACAGATGCCTTTCTATTCTGAAGGCGATCTCCATCCGGGAACAAATTCTACAGCATTAGCTGGACGTCATCATCGAAAATTTTGAGGTGCTCGTTTGCTGCTATCCTAAAGGCCATCGATTCGTCCCAAATCGATAACAGAAAAAAGAAGCTCACACACAGAGAAACGAGAGAGAGAGAGAGAGAGAGAGAGAGAGAGAGAGAGAGAGAGAGAGAGAGAGAGAGAGAGAGAGAGAGAGAGAGTATTGAAGGTACATTCATTGTGCTCTTTTACTCTGTAGAAATCCACCTGCAAACTGATACGTGTTGCAGGTCGAGGTATTTCCTCGCAACAGTTCTTGAGCTGGTCTAGTTGCCTTACAGCCACATCGTCTGCAAAAGTCCTGTCTTAGTTTCGATCTCTGGGTATACACGTGTGTTGTAATTTTGAGGTCACAATGGATCGTCCTAATTAATGGCCTCAGCTCCTAGACAAACATAAGTAGATCAATCATCTTGTCTCCCTGAGCAGCTAATCTGGTAGGGTAAAGACGGCCTTAATGGCCTTTTGTTTGTGACAGTGCACACTTTTTCTCTAAAGTACAAATGTCATGAAACTCTCGCCAAAACAACAGTCCTCAAAAGCTAACTGTCGTGAATGGTTATTTATGATTAATGATGTTTGAATCTCTTTTCAGGTCAAGTCCCAACAGTAAACAACGTTCATTCTTCATCCTTTATTGAGGTCTGCATGTGCCTTACATTCTATTCTAGTTTTTCTTCCTTTACTCTATCCAGGTTTTGTTGCTTTTGTTGAGGAAATGGGATGTTTTATATTCTCTATTATGAGCCTCCATTTTATCAAAAATCAAATAGGAAATACTTCGAAAATATTAAAAATCTCAATTCTCAACGGTTTCCTGTAGTTTAGAGTTTTTTGCAAATTTCTTGGAAATTTTCAGTATACTGGTAGGTTCAATAAACTGAGTGGAGATTGTGTTGACAATTTTTCCAGTTTTACAGTATTGTGAATCTTATAAGCTCATTATTTTATTACAATAGTCACATCCACAATTTTCTCGTCTTTCAAACGAGAACGTAGAATTCGTTTTTTTTTCCTTTTACTGACATTTGAACTCTCCCTTGTCTACTGAAGTGGCAAAAAAGCGCCTTTATATTATTTTCTTCTTTTTCATTGAATATTTAAGATATATTTGTTCACAGGAAGCGTAGTTTATGTCGTTTCATTCGAAGCTTCTCAAGCTGCTCTCGAACTTATTTCTACCCTTCTCTGCATTTTTCAGCTCCACCAGTGAATATTTTATCTTGTTAAATTTACATAAGGAAGAGTTTCTATTTATAAAGTTGTTGTTCTCGGCAGATTCTGTTCCAACAAGGTTTATCACTGAATACTAAAAGCGTATGTGTCTTGGTTGAGGATTTCCCAGATGGAGAAGTAGCAAAAGAACGTGAATCTTTGAAGCAATAACATGTAGTAGTTTCTTAAACACGTTATTAATAACGATCCTGTAAATACTACTTTGCGTTTCACTTTGCTTGTGCTCAGTTTTCAACTATTCTTTATTGACTGCCTTCACGGAAGAATAATATGGAAGCCCAGGTGATTTATAAAAACTTGCGTAAAAAAGTAATTTATTTGCAATCGAGTTATCTAAGCCAAAGCGGGTATGTTATTTTTAGATTACGCTTAATGAAAGTAAATGCGAAAGTATGTATGCACAAATGCTTCAAAACAAAGCTTTGCGTTGAAAATATTTTTATAACAATTCAGAATGATCTTCTCGACTTAAATTGTATTGTGACTAAACTAATAAAGATACAGTGAAAAGCAACCTACATTTAGAAAGACAAACTGAAAAAAAGTTTTGTTTTTTTTTCAAGTTAATGAAGCTTGATAAGCGGTACATTTGAGACTACAAACAAGACGTCATTCAGTTTCTTGCCAAACATTTCGTAAGATATTACGCTGAACACTTTCAATAGCCTCGTATCGAAGCTGGCCAAAGAATAGGTCCCTCTACACCAGATCCAGCAATTTGGGGGGGGGGGGGGGTTGCTCATTTAGAAACATTGTAACCACGTTGTGAAGATGTAGTGGTGCACTCTTGTTGAAACAAAAAACCTTGTTTATTCTCTGAAAGCTGAGACAAGCAGTAACAGCTCTAATACCTGTGGCCGTTGGACAAAAGAAAATGGTCCGTATAATTTGATTGCACTGTCAGCACAAAACACGTTCGACTTTTTTTCTTTTCTTTTTATTGCTTATCCATGATGTATTCAACACTAAATATGCGTACTTTCGCTTCCTCTATTCAAACATTGCCTATGAATATTTTTTAAGTTTTGCAGACCAATGTAATTGCTGTACAAAATCTTTAGTTATGAGAATGGAACTTTCAGAGGACAAACTGTCTAAATAGCAGCCTATTCTTTTGTTGTAGTGGACTGGAGAACTACGAAATTCTTTTTAATAATCGACAAAGCTGCATATTCTGGACTTTTCGAAAAATAATAGAAACAAATTGGATGATAGAAGTTCTTCTTGTGACTTCGGAGAAGTTGCATCACGAACACACCGATGAATTCTGAAATGTATAAGGTGAATAAAGATGAATAAAGATCATAGGACCTATTTTTGTTAACCATGCATAGCCACCACATCACAAAGCAATCGGTAATACTGAAGATTATATATCATCGGTTCAGCTTCTTGGTGGTACGGTGGGGATATCAATCCCGTTAAAATGAGCTCAATAAACTTTTGCTAGATACCTTGTTACAAAGGTTTAACTGTGCCACGATATTGGACAGTTTCAAGATCTCTTTCGTTGTTAGATACAGTTCGCTAGCTGAGTCCCGCTTGGAGAAGTATGCAAAGCCAAACAACTTAAATGCTTTCCGCAACAAGCTAGTTTTCTTGAAAAGTCTACATAAACAATTCTAAACAGCCACGAGTTTGATACAACACACGCGTCTATTGAAAACATCATTCATTCCTTACCGTGTGACTTTAACATGAAAGAAGCCGCAGTTTAAAATAAAATGTTTTCATGATTCTTGTATTTAAATAACGCAAAAGGATCCGGTAAATATGTTATTTATTTTCGAATACATATACCCTTCACTTTATGTATCAGAATATGCATTTTATACTAAGAGGGTGATTCATATTTGAACAGACAAACGTTGTGCCTACATTCTTTTGTAAAATGAAAGGCTTTATTTAAATTGATTTTCTGGAACACGTTGTATTGTCAATGCTGTTTGTTACTGTGGTGTACCTTAAAAAGTCTTGCAAAGCTGTACGGGACTCTACATATTTCAGTGCCACTTCCGTATATTGACCACCCGTCTATCTAAAATTTTAAAGTTATTGAACCTTGAGCGATCATCTTCTGTATTCTCCATAGTTCTGCAAATTCATCTCGGAAGTTTTCTCCTGGGGAGAAAGGGAGATCAATTACATATGTTCCCCCTGTGTGAGTTGTCTGAACTTCAAGAAATTGCTTATGAGCGCTAAAATTCCAATAAAAAAATTTTTGATTTTAAATATATATCTTATGTATACTAGTTTCACAATAAATATAATTCCAAACATCAAAAAACACTTTCCCCCACTCCATATAAAAACTATAGTGTAACTTCCTAATAAATAAATATTATTTATTGGGGAAAACATTACTTTTAGAACTTTTGCGAATTTCTAATTTCCAGTTTAGGACTATATGTATATTAACGTCATACCTCAAAACAGAGGTTGGTAAATGGTACACAGAAATAAAAATGCCAGTTTTCGAAATCTCATTAATTACTTGTCTGATATAGTTTACTTCAAAATTCTATGTACCTACTTACCTAATATGTTTTTATAATAATTCTTAGAACTATCGTGTTTTAAAATAGAGATACATTTGTAAAAAAAAACCGAGATGGGTCGATCTCGTGATCATGTTTATTTTTAAAGTAGATAATAAGTACGAAAGATGCCCATTTTGGTGTACGTGATACTAGTATTACTTAGTTCCATTAGTTATATGTATTCTAAAAATTTATATAATATCATATTCGCCCCAAAACGGATGGAAATTTTTATTTATTTTTCCCCTACCTATGACGCGGTTAAATCACAACAAACCCCGAGCCCAAACAAAGCATTCTGAAACCTAGAGAGGAGGCAACTGTATGCGCAAACAAGATTTGCCACGAAATACACCGATCTCATATTGTGATGGAAATCACCATGAGTTTCTATGATATTGTACTAGTTCTTCAAATAACAAGCAATCCTCCTTGGGAGAAGTACATTGCCATTTAATTAATTTATATATTTACAAACTTCTCATCCACAGGGCATGCGAGCCATTACTGTCAAAACCAAAAGCTGAGTGTTAAAATGAGTTAATGTACAATAAACTCAATTCGGAAAATCGACGTTTCGGATAATCGACGTCATATATATCATTTGCGTGCTGGTAGAATGTTACCCACAAGGTAAACAACTTTTCATTCTTGAAAGAAGTTTGTATGGTGCTTTCGCCACACCAAATTAATATCTGCCATTTTACATGAATGTTGAGTAGTTGCCCGTCGCTAGCTCTTCAGTTGCATTAATTTCTCCAAAACGTGCGTGCGCAAATGGAACTGCTTGCCACGCCACCTTCTGTACATCAAGAAATAATTCAATCGGTACAAAAGGAACTTAGTTACCATCGTAATATTTTCATATCAGCTTTAACAATATAACAGTCTTAATAATTGGCAGGGAAGCTTTTATGAACTATCCACACAAACTTAATCACCGTTGCCTGTGCACATTGCATTTTCCCTAAAGTGAGAGAGAGAGAAAGCCAAGGAAAGAAACGATTAATGACATCCGGTAACTCACAACGTTTTGCATACTATCTTACACTCCGGAAAGTGTTAATCATCCAAACATGCATCATTACTTTGACGTCAGATGGCGTCACCGCTTTAGGCACACATTATTAGTACATGTCTGAAGCAGCTAAATCAGCACTCGCGATTTATTTTATTAAGTAGCATTTTAAGCATTTTATTCATACTAGAATAATTCTATATTGAATAAATGTCAATGCAAGAGAACTGAGCAAAGTTTCATCAATAATGAAGTGTATCTTGATTCAATAAAGACACTGGTATCCCATTCGACTCTTCGTTCCCTTGGCTATGTGAAATCGGAAAATTACATCAACGTCGCCAGTTTCAAGAAATGGATTCTCTTTTTTATAACAAAACCTATTAACATCAAGATAAATTAGATAAAATTTTAATAAAATTGAAACTACTACGAATTATTACAATTTGTTTTCATTACCAGTTAGTACATGCCGACCGGGCTAGCTGGGTGGGTAAAGTGCCTGCCTGGCAACCCAAAGGTCGCGGGTTCGAATCCCGCCTCGGGCTTGGATCAAAGTATTGCAAAAACCTTGGGAGGTGCATTATGACCACAGAAGCCGATGCGCCAACAACTACCAAAAAACAAAAAGTTGGTACATCTAGATCTGCAAGAAGGTTGAGAAGAGTGAAAATAATGGTTACTGATTTGGAATTTGTGCGGACACTAAGGCTATGACGCGTTCACTACCTTGTGTATGTAGATTGCGTGTATTCTATGGTCGACTTGGTTTTTTTTGCTGGATGAAAAACTCGAATTTCCGGAAGAGGTAAAAAAACCATGCGAGATCCGCCGCGAAACCAACTGACTTATGTGGAAAAAACCCTATAAAAGTTACTCTTATCTAGACGTACACAGGCCTGTTTCAACACAAAGTGGGAGGACAGTGATTGTATGCTATCCACGAGGCCCCCTACAAAGGAGAAATTTCCGTATACTAGTTTTTCTGCATACTGGAGATAAAATTAATTTTAAATTTAATTTTCAGAATACGATGTGAATCTGTATACTTGGTGTGATATTAAAAATAAATAATTTCTTAGGTAGCTGGAAGGTAAAGGCATCAATCGTGAACACTGGCTTTAAAGGGGAGAAACTTATTTTGCGCAATTTTGTTGTAGAAACAAAAAATAATAATAATTGTTTTATGCTCCGAAGGGCTACATAGAGTAAGAGTTCACCATATGGAAAGTACAAGACCATTACTGTATTTAGCAGTCATGTGGACTAGACGTTTACAAAATATATATAAATTTCTTTAATAAGCATTTTCTCTGAATTTTATAAGTCGGTCCCATTGAAGAGCAAAATTTCCTATGCCCTTCCACCCGAAGACCTAAATTAAACGCTACTTATGATAGCTTAGAGCAACCCGACCCGATACACACTGAGCCGAGTATTTTGTGACCATGCATATTCGAACATGCGAAGCTCAGAGTTCTGTACCTTATAATGGCCACTCGGCAGTGGTCTATAATAAAAGCTAGACAGCTTTTCCTTATCGAGTAATGCGCAAACATCCAAAACATATTTCATTTATAATACAGTACTGTACATCGTTTTCAGTGACACGCAAACTGGGGCCCGCGATTTTGAGGGGGGGGGGGTGTTAGGTAAGGTGTAAGATATATTGATGTCATGCGGCACCAGGGGTTTCCCTCATCTCCGCGTTGCTTTCATTGTGGGTGTACCAGTTTGCTGGGAATGCCAGAAGTTTAAAAGTGTGTGGGTATTGTACATGTGTAATGTCGTGTACCGTTGTTCATCTGGTTATTTAGCTGGAGCCCAACGTTTCCCCGTGGAGGCAGACCAGGAACCCAGTAGACTTAGTTACTCTGGCAGATCCTGCCGCTTAGTTTCCTGAAATTTCGGCGGCTAGGACCTAAAAAAAAAATTAAAAAAAAAAAAAAAAAATTCATAATATGTATGTGTATAATACTCATTTCTCTTGTCTGCATACAATATACGTTGTATGCTCTTACACACCGCTAGGGGGTTTGATATTACGTAGGTGGTAGGAGGAGGCCGAGACTGGGCGAAGATTATTTTGAGTGTTGTTAATTTTAGTGTGTGGAGCGTTCGCGTTGTATATAGATAGAGTAGGAGGGGAGACAGAAGACTGGGGGGTAAAGATAGAAGTATGGGAGCGATAGAGGTGCCCCCAGTTGGTCAGTGAGGCATGCCCATGCCTCACCAGAGAGAAAAGGTGGTGGGGGGGGACAAGGTGGCTCCTCCCCGCCGTGGTAGGGTTGGAAAGGAATCGAGTCAGGTGCTCGATTCTGATCCCCAACGAGGCTTGATGGGAGCGAAGCTGCATGTTTCAGGTCCGTGTGGCCCTTTTGCAGATTCAGGGTTCAGTCAGTCACAGAGTTGTAGACCATGTCCTTTTATTCTCGTTGGAGATATGGAATTTGTTGTGGGAATAGTAGCTTGTCCCATTTTATATTGTCGTTATGTTGTTTGTTCCATTCTTAGTTGCCTTTTCTTACTTGTTCCTCTACCGTTTTGGTCTGCGGGTTTTTCTGCATTTGTCACTCCATTTAGTTTCCAGTTGTGTTGTTATTTGCTTGTTGGGCCAGTGTGGCTCGGCATCTGTCAAACAGTTTCTGTGCAAATTCAGTGAATGCCATATATGGTTCTTTATCGTCCAGGATGAATTGCTCTTGTTCCTTCGGTGAATGTCGTAGTCTTGTCACCAGCTGGCAACGGATGTCGTCGTATTGGTGGCAGTCAAACATTAGGTGCGACCAAGTTTCTGGATCGCCATAAGTACAATTTGGATTTTCAATTATTCCCAGAGTTGTTAGTTTGCCGTTTAAGGCATCATGTCCTGTGAGTAGGTACGTCACAAACAGACCAGGTGTATACCAGGTTGGTAATTTAGGTTGGAATCTATCTACATTTGGAAAGAATTTCTTTGTTATCCGACCTTTGATGGAGACATCTCATCGTGCTTGGAGTCTCTGAGATCCTCCAGAAGATTCAAAGCTCACTCACACTAATTCTGAAAGTTTTTGAGACATTTTAAATTTGGGGGAGAAGGTTCGCTGACAAAGGTAGGTATCAAAAAGGGTCCGTGGCGGATAATGTCTGCGTGACATTCCACATGAATTTTGTGAAAATAATAAAAATAATTGCTGTTGGTCCAATTTCTATTGGTCCAATTTTAACGAAGTTTCTGTTTCCTTGATAGATCTCCCTAACTTATCCAAATATAACATTTCATGAAAATCCGTCCACTGAGAACGGAGTTATTATGCAGATGGACATGATGAAGACAATGGGGACTTTAGGCATTTGCGAAGCCATCTGAAAGGCATTAAAGAAAAGATGATTTTCGTAAGCCGCACAACTGTTTCCTACAGGTGGAAAGACATCGACTAAATTCACATCACTGGACAATGATATTTGTCCCTCTAGCACCTCCCGCATATGACATCCTGTTATGTCCAGTCGGTGCTTGCCAAATATCGTTTCAGTGTAACTTAGCTAATTTCAGGACCGTTATCTACTTAATATTCTGAAGTTTGTTATTACGTCGTTTATTAACAACCAGTAGACGACGCGAACTGCTTTGTGTAAGCGTAGTTGTAATAGCACGGTAACTGTGAAACACTGGTATCACTACGCACGGCTCTGTGCAACAGCCATCTTGTCTTTTTCTCAATAATGCGGCTATGTAGCAAGGTATACTCCTTATGTATCTTGATTTAATTATTCAGTCTTTAATAATCAGTTAAAAACTCCCAAAAATGCAAAAATAAGCCCTCACACCTAACATACAGCATCTTATGCGACATTTATACAGAAGGATATTGGTAAAATGGGCCAACCGTAAATTACACATTAGGGGGGAGGAAGAGATGTAATGGCATTAGAACAGAGGCTACAGAAGCTACCATATCTGATTGAAGATAGGCTGTTCACTATATAAACGAGAATTATGTCAGAGTCCATTATCTGGGAGACCATGGTGCATTCCCCCCCCCTCCGCCGCTTATTCCAACAGGCTGGCCTTGTCAGACCATTTCTTGCCCAGTCAGATTCTTACGGGTAGCATAGTAGTAATAATTACCGCCCTCCCCGCACCCCGTGGGAAAAAAAAGGTCTGCGTTCGAATCCCGTCAATGACGCGAGTAACTTTCATGGGCCTCACATGCCATGGCTCAGTTAGTCGGTCTCAGAAGAGAACAGTAAAGTTTATTCCCTCCTAATTCCGGGTTTTTAAGTCGAGCAAATCAGCATAACGGCCAGAAAACACGAGCAATATGAAATAATAATAAATAAATATTCATTTATTTATTATTATTATTTATTTATGATTTTTTTTTTTTTTTTTTTCAATCAGATGTATGATTTTCTCTCGGACGCTTGTAGTTTTTCATCCAACAAAACAGGCAAACCGACCACAAATTTAACGCAATTTACAGATACAATATAATCATGCCTCATGACCTTAGTCGCCGCGGCTCAAATTCATATCAAACAAAAAGCAAGTTTATTCACCCATCGATGGAATTAGGTAGCTGTTCTTCAGACAGGAGGATGAATTGTTGAGGAAGCTTCCATCCTGCAGTGGGTTGATAATGGCTGCACTTTACCTTTTTTTTTTTTTTTTTTTTTTCTTCAGACAGACTCATTTCTAAATGGCAAACAGTTTCTCCCTCCCATCTGATGTGTCTACGTTTCATTTATATTGGCTATCTGTACAAATTCATTCATTTCTGATTATATTGTATAAAAAAAGGCATCTCCAATTTATAAATGAATTCTTAATGAAAAGAAAAAAAAAGTTTTCTTTTGGCTAATCGTTCGACAGTCAGGAGTGCAATACGAAAGCCTGCATTGCCTGTATACAATATATGCTGTAAACTATATAATATACTGTATATACATTTTATAGTGTATATAAAAACGTATAAAAGCCAAACATATATACAAATCGTCAAAACTGATAATAATTTGAATATACACACATTTTAGCACTGTCGTATTGTAGAAATATATCTCCAATGGGATATGAAGAAGGAGGTTCACTAATGGTTGTCTAGTTGCCTCTGATGAAAGCACAATAATCCCTGAATGATCGTACATTATTTGTGTATGTTATTAGTGAATAGAAGCTGACATCGAAAAACGAATGGGCATATTGATTGCTGTTAAATATAAAATATAAGTTCATTGTACTTGAAGTGACGCTTCAGTATATTTTTTAAGGGCTAAATGGAAGGAGTTGAGAATGCTTTACTAAGTTAAACAATAGTTTCTTGATTTATATCAGCCAATATGCAATACCATTAGCTGCCTACGTGATATGTCTGAAAATATTTTCTTTTTAAATCTTCGCAAATATAAAAATTAAGCAAGTTGTATTTCATACAATACAATTTAAGTACTGAACTGCTTTGATACATAATTAAAGAGGTCCGTTTCGTATTAAACCAAATGATTTCATATTCAACTATTACTTAAAATTATATTTCAAAGATGTAATATTTTGTACCACAAAGTAGGAAAACGTGAGTAACTTGGAATCGTTTTAAGCCAAATGTGCCCGGATTTGTAGTGTAAATAGTGCTGCGATTTTGGCAAGCCGTCACTGCTCCCATCGAAAACGGACAACGGACGCGTCTGCAGACGCTGGGTTTTCCCCTTTTTCGCTTCTGCCAGTGAAGGAAGGAAACACGCTTTTGTACGATCCGATTACCTTAAAAAATAATAATAATAAAAAAATTAAGCTAAATGTCCGACGTAATTCAAGTACTCACTTCAAGTGTGTTAGTAAACAAATTCGTTTGGTATTTCTCTTGTAATGGAATTGGTGTCGAATCCTGGAATATAGTATAGGCGATCCTATCACTAAAGGTCACGAGTAATCCCCTCTCTCATACATCTCACGCCGGAGACATTAAGATATAAACCACTTAAGCCACTAACAAACACACATCGTACATTAGCAACTACAAGTCGCAAGCAATGTTGTGCTCACAAATTAATTAATGTAATAACCTTCGCCGTTTACGTCAATGATGATTAAATTGCTGCTTACCTTCGGGAGAACGAATGTCATCGTTTAAGTTATCCAAACGTCATTCGTTATAAATACTATAGATTCCGTACCCAAAATATTGTGTGTCATCTTTCGGCCCCTGCCCTTGCACACCAGCGGGAGGACAATGCGGTAAATATCCGAAGTTCATGCCGACACGAGCGACGACAGCAGCAGGTGGGATTCGGCAAGCATCTGTCTCAAAATGTCTGGCATGGCGTCTAATCGATATACACGCCAGCATCCAGTAATGTTGGCTGAGACTGCTAGAGTTTCAATGTTCCAAAGCTATTGATTGTCTCTGTTTTTGCGGCAAAGTCACAGAATGGCAAGAGTTTATATGGAATGAATGAATGAATGAATACGAAATACTTATTGATATTTAGTTGATAGTTATTAAGAAATAATGATCCTTTTTAGAGAAAATAAAATTACTTGGGCATTATTAGTGGCGGGTATAAAATTGGTCAGCCACTTATGGCGTGGTTTGCCACTTATCGAAGGAAAAAAATAAGAAAAACAAAAAGGAAAAAAAATAAGAAAAACTAAAAGGAAATATATAAAAAAATTAACTTTAATACTAAACTTTGCAAAACCGGGAATAAAAAAATAAAAACATTAAAAAGATTTATTTCTTATTATATTTCACTATTATTATATATTATAATGATATATTATTATATTCTAATTAGTACCCTATTCATTCTATTTTGGGTTACTCGTTAGTTTTATGTACTACATGTTACGATTTTTTTTCTTTTAACCTTTAATTATTCTTGTTATTTGTGTGATACTACAACAAAAAGACCCGAAAGCAGTTTAAATCTTTGTTACAGTTAGTTATTTATAAGCATTAAAAAGTGCTATTATTCTACTCACCTCAATTTTTCTTTCTTGCAATTTTCATAAAGAAAATTGCAGAACTTCCAGAAATTTTCATAATTCTTTACAAATGATATAAAGTTTCTATATGTTGTGATGAAAGATATAAACAGATTAGGCTTAAATATAATGTGAACAAGCGAGTTTTGAATATAATGTGAACAAGCGAGTTTTTATGAAGTCGTGAAAATAAAGCAGTGTTTTCAACCTAGAACAGTTCGATAAAACATATTTTTTGTTGTCTTCGTGTTTACAGTTTCTTCCGCTATCTCTTTTCCTTGATTAAATAAATATCATGGATTGCCTAGTTTTCTTCTTAGCGTATATATTAAATCGATAAGCGACTACAACGACACTCAATGGATTTTTTTCTTATTAATTTTATGCAATTATTTAAATAAAAAGTTTTAACAACAGCTTAAAAGCGCCCCCACTCTACAATTGTTTACCTTAGAGAAAGTATTTATTTGTTTTATATTATTCCTATTGAAAAGAAAGAAAAAAATAATTACTTAAATGTCTGAATGACAGGCTTGTTATTTCTGTAACATTACCAAAACATGTATCATAGAAATTAAGCTTATCACAGTTTTCGTAATATATGCCATAGAAATGATTTAATTTTAATAGGATAGATATATACCATTATTTTAATAATTATATATCCGTGGAATATATTTTTTCCACAAACCTATTCATTATCACTTTTTTTTTTTTTTTTTTTATACTTTCTGCGATCATTGGTATCAATACATTGGAATAATTGTATTTTTCAGTATGCCATATCTATAGCATTGTGAAGTATAATTATGACCGGAATATTAATCGCTTGATAAATATCAGTTTCTGAAACTTTAATATATTTTCAGTATTAATGCATTACGGACTAAACATAGCTTAGAAGTTTGTGAGCGAATTAAACGAAGTTCTTTTAACGCTGAATTTAGTATTTGCAAAACTCGTTAGATGGAGCAACCGACCAATCTAGCATTCGCCTAGAATTGGGCTCGAAAAACTACTAGTTCCAACATTTAAAAAATAAAATAAAAACAAATACATTATAGTTTTTATTATGTATACATTTTTCTGCGGTTGATGTTGCATAATACTGATCTTTACATTATTTTTCTTGCAGTAATATTAATACGGTGCATTCAGTTTGAAGTTTTAATTATCCGTATGCCTGAGAGGCTCACATCTGGTGAGTTGGGCTTGGCACACTCAGTAGTGATTCCCTTCTCTCTCTCTCTCTCTCTCTCTCTCTCTCTCTCTCTCTCTCTCTCTCTCTCTCTCTCAGGGGTAACTCGGAATTTATTTTTTGGCTGGTACAGCAAAACCCTCAGGCTTCCTTGCACAATATGGCTAATTATAATAATAATAATAACTGATAACTAGTGATGTAGTCAATATAAAATACGCATATACGTACACTGCCATACCAAAGTATTATAGAAAATAATAGCACGTAATAGCACCTTTACAAGCAACGACAAAGACAGCCCTGAGTGACATGGATTGAGAGTCTGGTTATATTATTATTCCATTCCTGTTCGAGAATTATCATTAGATCATTCCGATTTGTTGACTGCTGAGGCTTATCTCTGATGCCTCGTACCAGATAATCCGCAGAGTCTCGATTACGTAACATAAGTGGGATTACTGATTTGTGCCCGGCGATTTTGAAAGCCATGGCAAATACTACATATTTATGGAGTGCTCTAATTTAAAATTCGCATAAGTATTTTAAATAATGGTGAAGATGAAGACGCATCTCGTGCTGACCAGGTTCATCCCTGGTCCGGGATGAACCTGGTTAACACATAGTGTGCATAGTATTGGGGTCAGGCGCCACCTGTGTTTTCCCACATCTGCGCCTTATGTTCGCTGTGAAGGAATACGGTACTACTGTAAATGCCAGAAAAGTGTTGTGTGTTGTAAATAACATATTGCGTTAGGCTCTGTTGTGTATCCTGGCATTTGACCACAGGGTCCTTGGTGGGAACCCACGTTGCTTGCACACACCACTAGGAGGTAGCCAGTCTGCCCATTATTCTCTGGCTTGTCTCCGCCAGGGTCGCCAGAGCTTCCTGGACGGAGACAAAAAAAAAAAAAGTAGAGTCGGGGAAGTACAGAGTGTACACAAGAAAGGAGGGCATAACTAGAAATATGGAGGATGTAGGCGAAGGCATCCTCCAGGTTATCAGTGGAGCAATAAGCGCCATCAGTTGAAACGGGAACCCAGGAAGAACGATAAATAAGACACAGCAAGAGAGCTGCGTGTAAGTTTCCACTGAGGAATCAGGTGGCCCATACGCCAGTTGAACCTATCCAGGTTAAGATCGGTTGGCCAGTTCGGTAAAGATCAGATGTTTGGGTTGTTCCTATTTTGTGTTGGCAATAAGGTGCTCCGTCTTGTGAAGAGGGCTTGTGCAAACTTGGTAAACTCATAGTAGTAGTTTTCTTCTGTGATGAATTAGTATTCATTTCCTTGAAGGTTATCTTCTATACGAGTAAACAGGATGCTGCAGAGTTCCTCATAGTGTTGACAGGTATATACTAGATGGTTCCAGTCTTCTATTCCACCACACGCACAGTAGGGATTGTCAATGATTCCCATGGATGTTAGTTTATGGTTTATTGATCCGTGTCCGGTAATGAGGTAGGTGGTATAAAGACCAGGAGAAAACCAATTTGGAGATTTGGAAAATACGGCATTCACATAAGGTATAAATTTGGTGATTGGGCCCTTGTCGGTAGCAGTCCGTCTGTCCTGCCAAATCTGAAGTAGTAGGATAGCAATTTGTTTCTTTTCCTGCCTGATTTCATTCAGGTTATTGATGGAGAGTCCAAGGATAGTTGCTGGTATACCCCTGGATAGACAGTAGTGCAGGCCCCTTCGAATAACCTCCAAATCAAGCGGAAGGACGCCCGCAAGAACCTGAAGGGCTGGGTTGCTAACTGTGCAGCATGCCCTTGTAATAGAAGGATGGTGCGCTGGATGGTTCCCAGTTTACGTTTGTTGTTGTAAAGAGTTGCCCTGCGAAACCAGACCCCTGATCCATACGTTATGAATTGAAGGAATATTGATTTGTACAGAACCTTAAGGGTGCGTCGGTTCAATCCCCAATCACTATGACTCACCCGTGCAATAAGAGCAGTGTAATTGCTCATTTTCGCGTGGAGGTGTGCAGGATGCGGAGAGAAAGTGAGCTTAGGGTCAAGTACTATTCCCAGTAGTTTTAACGTAGAAACTAGCTTTATGGTTTGGCCTTGAAGATCATTGAAGATAGTGGGGTTTCTAGTAGGCTGCAGTGATCCCTTCAGGAGAGTGGATTGTGTCTTTTGGGGTGAGAGTCTTAGTTTGTGTAGGGCTGCCCAGTTCTGAAGGATTTGAAGTGCCTGGTTTCCTCTGGCTTCCAGAGAAGCTCTGCTGTCAGCCTCAATCGAGATGGTCACATCATCAGCAAAGGCTTGTACAGCTACAGGACCTAGGTCCAGTCCAAGGAGCTCATCCAGGACAACGAATGAGCCCTTGGTCCATGAATGTTCAGTCCTTGGTCCTTTCCACAGAAAAGGACCAAGGACTGAACCATGGGGGCAACCTCTGTAGATAGACCTGGTGATTCTTCAGTATGTTGAGCAGATTGTAATTTTCCTATTTGATAAGTAGTTTTCGATGCATTTGTATAAATTTAATGGAATATTTGCTTGCATAAGTCTGCGAAGGATACTTCCCACCTGGTTAGCACAATCCAGGCAGATAAATACAAACAAAATATGCTAAAAAGATACCATATTAATGAATCCAAGAAATTAATAAGTGTGATTACTCCCCAGCAGGAAAATTATTCTGATAATTTTTAGAATAAACCAAATAGTGTCATAATACTGAGCATGAATAAAAATATAAAAAATTGGATAAATACGAAAATGTGTTCTATCCATCTGTGCAGAAGCCTGGTAAAAGATTTCATTAATTCTAAATGGCAAATTATTAATCAGGTCTTTCATATCTATGTTAGCATTTATTGAGATTTGGCTGACTCAATATATACAAGTAACAGTGAAGTTGTACTGCATCTAGAAAAGGATCATCAAAATGACAGAGTTGCTCTTGTTCTGCAAGATCCTAAACATTAAAAATTTCCAATAATATTGACGACTTATACCTTTTATCTAGATTTAAAAGTAATATTTTAATTTTACTTGTATTTTATTTACCTCCACCAATTGTAAATAGTGAATGATATCGCAAATGAATGTATCTCAGAAGCTTTAGACGAACAGTTGCCCATTCAATCTAGCCAATTGGTCAAATGATGTGTACCAAGTATGGCGCACATCGTTTAACCAATTGGTACACTTTGTCTGAAGTGTTTTCTGTTGCGGCAGTTAGTAAACTGCAGCAGCAGAACACTTCAGGTCACCTGATTAGGAAGTAGGATATTTTTAGAGAGCAGTTTCACTGTAATTTATTGGCGGTGTGTAACGTGAAATTTTCCTGAAAAGAACGTGTGTTTATTTTGGAACATTATCTTCCATCCAAATCACGTTTGCAGCGATTTAGATTTTTCAACTTTTGCTGTTGGAATTGCTGTTTCAGTGTCTGACCACATTTATTATCGCAGTCCTCGAACGAGAATTGTTAGATATGATACGCTCAAATTCAACATTAACTGTGTTATAGTCAAACCCCTGATTACGGTGCCTCGGGTATGCTGGTCTATGTTCACTCAATTTCTTCTCACAGTTGGATGATTGTAATCCCTATTCCAGAAAGCTTGTTTCACGATATCCCACAGGTACCCAGTTGGACTGAGATCTGATGACTGAGAGACCACCGATATAGGCTGAATCCACTCGCATGTTCCTGGAACCAGTTCTATACAATTATGGCCTTGGGACATGACACATTATTCTGTTGGAAGTACCCATTTATAGATAGATACACGGCAGCTATATTGGGATGCACCTGGCCGGAAACAATTTCCAGATAGCTTGTGGTAAGCAAACGTTGCTCCACTAATATCAAGGACTGTGCACTACTAAAACATTCACCACACCATATCACCACCACCAGCCAGCATTGTTCACACCTGCAGAACGAATCCATGGACTCATGCAGTTTTTGCCAAATTCTGGTTCTGAAACAGGAGGAACCTGCAGACCAGGCCACGGTTTTCCAATCCTCGACTGTCCAGTGTTGGTGTTCTTGAGACCGCTGAATCCGTTAGTTACTTTTTAGTTTTTTGCTAAAAGGAGTGGAACACGGTTCAGTCGTCAACAGACGACTGAACAGAACGAATGGTGGTTTCTGAAACCCTACAAATAATATACGGTAATATACTGGTGTGCAAAATTATATATATCCTAAATAATATACTGCTGTGCAAAATTTAAGGACCAGTCAGGTTTTCACCTGTAGATTCTCATAGGAGTGGCCTGGCTATGGGTAAAACATACCAAAGGAACCTCGAGGTACAGAAATGATGAAGGAAACAACACCGACACAACAACGGAAACAAAACCGTACAGAAGGACTTTATTCAAAAATGGCAACATCACTGCCAAAGATGGAACAAAGGGAAGAGGTGGTCCTCAGTAAGAGAAATGGTTACCCCTAATGTCTGTGCAGGCTTTGCACTGCCTGTCCATACTTAGAACAGTGTTGTTGATAAGTTCTTAAGGTAACATCGTCCATTCCTCTGTCAACGCCATCTTCAGCTGGTGAACATTTTCTGGTGGGTGTGGACGTGCTTCTAGGCGGCTCCCCAGAGCGTCCCATATGTATTCGATGGGATTTAGATCGACGCAACGGGCAGGCCAATCCATACGTACAGTGTCCTCAATTTCCAAAAGAATATCAACAGCTGCAGTGCGATGGGGTGTGGCGTTATCATCCATAAACATGAACTCGGCGCCATTGGCACCTCGGAACAGACGCACATGGGGAAGGATTACCTCAGTGCAGTAGCGTGCACCGGTTACAGTACCGCCTTCCAGTATCTGGAGTTGTGTACGTCCATCCAAGATAATGCCTCCCCAGAGGAGAACACCTCGACCCCCATATCGATCCCTTTCAGTGATGTTTGGGGTGTGATACTGTGTTCCAACCTTTCGCCAGATTAGCTGACGTCCAGAATCGCTGCTGAGACTGAATCTACTCTTATCAGTAAAGAGTACCTTAAGTAAAGATTTTTTAGTTGTAACCTTTAGAAATAGTGTTGATCGTTAAGTTTTTCACACCAGTGTACAAAGCGTTAAAATTTTTATTAAGTGCTTATGACTTAATGACACTGAATGTTTCATAGATGTTCACTTACTGGCTGTGTGCATTTTCTGTAGATACTTTCTTGGGCTTTTCTTTTGAATTGGTATCTGCAGTTCTCCCCATTTTTTTCCCACACCAGTCAGCATCCATTCACTGTCCAACTACTAACTCATAGCACCAACTTTTTCTCCGCTTCATTTATCCCTCCTACTTCTGAACTCCTACTCCTACTCATCCTCTATATATATTTTTCTAAAATCACAATCTAAAACTCAAGTCAACAAAAAAAGCAATTCTTGTTTATACTCTGACACAACCACTAGTCTCAGGGAAATTTACAATTAATTAATTGACCTTCCTACCAAATAGAAAGAATGAATCTTATGGCAAAGTCCAGAACCTTGATTCTTGGAGATGAACACCTCCTTATTTCAACCAAAGAAAATTTTAGATTATTCAGTGAAATTTGCGTCACTGTTTTTAAGAGGATTAATCTAAATCCCCCTTTTCTTCCAGCAGATTCTTAATCTGATTTGCAATATCTCCTTGGACATATTCCTTTTGGCTGGATCTTTACTGGGATTTGACTTTAGTTTGGAAGTGACCCTATACCTAGATGTGACCTCTTATCTGAATGCGAATTCTACCTTGATGAGACTTACCTTTTGTATGTGACTTTCTTCCTAATTGTGACCTTATTTCAGAACGTAAACTTCTCCATAGCTGAACGCCACTTTTATCTAACTGGGACTGAACCTTATGGATGTGGCCTTCCCAGATGAGGCTTATTTTGTAAACATGATCACTTTCTGTGCTCTGCTTATCAACACTTACTGTTTGCTGACACCACTATTGCGATTCAATTTTTTTAATTGAAATTTTTCTGCCTTTTGTGGGAGATCGGGAGATCCTGTCTCTCCCATTGAATGCTTTCTTGATTGCTGCTTCCTGGTTGCAAAGGGGCAAGTCGAACAGCAGGACCAATGCAGACTTCACACAAACACAACCCACATGACTGGTTTAGTGGATTTGAAGTAGTGCTCTTGAATCTCCATGACACAGATACATAAATACAGCCTTGATTGAAGAGAACTTTAGAAATTCCTCCAGCCTTTGACGGGACTCGAACCTAAACCACTTCAGACAAGTTTCAGACAGTGAAGTATCTTGCTGACTAGGCTGCTATAGCGGACAGTGTCTTCTGTGTTCTCTGCCTTCATCCCATGATGGCACTAAGTACTATACAGCGATGAGCCAAAACATTATGACCAGCGAGTGCTTATGCAAATCGAAGCAACTGCAGGTGAACTACGGCGCGGGTCGGGAGACCGTATAAAAAACACCTGATACTGAGCTCCGTTAATCAGTGTTACTCTTGGTCTTCAGATGGGAAAGGCAACGGACTTAAGCGAGTTTGACAAAGGCCAGATTGTAATGGGCAGACGACTAGGTCGAGCATATCCGAAAAGGCACGGCTGGTGAGATGCTCACGGTCAGCCGTGGTTAGTACCTACCGAAAGTTGTCCGAGGAGGGAAAACCCGAACCGCTGGCGAGGTGTTGGACGACCACGGCTCATCGATGCTCGAGGTGGGCGAAGGCTCTCCCGGATAGTATGTGGCAACAAAAGGGCGACTGTGGTGCAACTAGCCAGTAATTGGAATGCTGGTGATGGAAGTAATGTGTTATAACACAGTACATCGAACCCTGCTGAAAATGGGGCTGCTTAGCCGCAGGCCGCTCCGAGTGCCCATGCTAATCACAGTTCACCGGCGACAGCGCCTACAATGGGCACGCCAGCATTGAAACTAGACCTTGAGTGATTGGAAGAAGGTTGTCTGGTCCGATTAATCACGTTTCCTGTTGCACCATGTGGAATTCACTCCGTGGCTGAGTTAGTCGGTCTCAGGTGTAGATAGCAAGGTTTTTCTCCCCAGTAACTGGGGTTTTTTCGTCCAGCAAAACAGGCAAATCGACCATAGAACATACGCAATTTACAGACACAAATACGGGTTAATGTATTTAATTACGGGCAACCCTAAAATAATAATTTGATTTTTTTTTTTGCACCATGTGGACGGCCGGGTACGTGGGCGTCGTTTACCTGGGGAATGATGGCGCCTGGATGCACCGTGGGACGAAAACAAACCGGTGGTAGTGGTGTCATGCTTTGGCCGATGTTCTGCTGGGATACCCTGGGTCCAGTCATCCATGTAGCAGGAACTCTGACGTCTACCACCTACCTAAACATTATATCTGTATGTTGTATTTCGGAATTTTTTTTTTTTTATTTTATAAGAAAAGGTAGACAAATATCGTTTATGGGTTCATCTTATGATTGTACTGGAGATATTAAAAAGGAAAAGAGTAATATATTTAAGATATTACTTAACTTATGGCAAGACGTTGGAATTCAAGTACCACAGGCGAAGTAACTAGACTATTTTTACCTGATGTTTTAATCAATATTGATAATAAACTGAACAAGTGGTTTTATTTATCAATAGAAACCTCATATTTAGTAACGGGTCATGGATCCCTTAACTTCAAACTGTTTAAATTTGGTTTGGCAGAATAGCCATATTGCAGGTGTACTTTGATTGAGTCTTGGGACCATGTGTTTTATGATTGTTCCTTGTATGAGGAATATAGACAAAAATAGAAGGAGGTAATTCCAAATTTGGAAAGAGGTTGTGAATGTGTTTATTTACAATCATTTGTTAATTTCATGGCTTTACAGGAGTTTGCCAGATTGGTGTTCATGAAAAGAAGTCTTCATTGACTGTTAGCATTAATTAAGTCTAATAGTATAACCCCTCCTCCCTTCCTATCTTGTCTATCCTTCCTGTACACATTGTACTCCCCAAATTCCAGTTCTGCATTCCTTATATCTGTGTGACACCACGTCTCTGATATCCCAACAATATCTGCCTTTGATATTCTGAGCAATACCTCAAATTAATCAAATTTATTTACCAAACTTCTAGCATTGGTGTACATGCAAGTATACCTGCACCTGTTCCTATTCTTAGCTACCCTAACACAACCCATGTGTTTACTTGTACCGCATTGACTCTCAGCAGTCTCTGAAATACCTTGCATCTTGTTTTCCAGGCTGCTGCTCATTCCAATAGAAGCAGTGCAAGAATCACTTTCACCTCTGCCAGTGGCTACTATTAATCTATTAGTCCTTGTATCCCCCAAGCTAGCAGTTTTCCGACCCACCTAACACTGCTTCGATAGCATCAGCAAATATTCTTGCACCCTTTCTATTCAAGTGTATCCCATCCCTGTAGAAGCAGTCCCTCCTGTTAACAAGTACCGATCAGACTGAAAAAAATTCTACCCCTTTGTGCCCTTAAAAGAGAAGCGGCCTAGCCTAATTGTTTAATCTTGCATTATTTTTATAGCAATGTTGCATTTGCCATAATTCAGGAGTTTCTAACTGTGTTCTGTTTGAAACTGTTCTGAGTGATGATTTTTCTAAGGTAAAATGAATTTCCGGACATTCAAGTAACCTGAGTTGTGCTTAAAATTTTTCAGTCGTGAGACCTTGAGCTACTGCTCTCTTCTCCCAAACTCTTCGCCGTTAGCGAGAAGAAACTGTTTAATATAAATATTTTCTGACTTCTGATGTCAGCGCCCCCTCGATATGAATACCGGTTAATCGGTAAATGCGACAGATAGCGGCAAATTTAAGTCGGTTTGTTTTGATGCCGTTTGGTATTTTGTTAGAGTAGTAGTGAGTTCAGTAACTTGCGCTAATAGCTGGAATTTTAAAGCTATGTCGATGGAAGTGATTCCAATATTGCTGTTGGAATCAACCCTCAATAAAACCGTTATCATCATCATCATCAACAACAATAATAAAATGTTGATGATGATGAGGTTTTTTTGTCCGTTTGTCGTCTGTAGGGTGACTACTTGACGTAGTGGGTGGTCGGGAGCGAGAATGCAGTTGGACACGCTCTTCGAGTATCCTGGTTCAAGCCCGTGACTGCTAAATACGATTAATGACTGTATTCATGATTTGCTGTATACTCCTCTAAGCTGATGGTCGTGCTGGAGTATAAACAAGATTGGTGTTAAAGCTTTAAAATACGAGACAATAAAAAAAAATAAAAAAAACGAACTTCCCCATGTTTAGGTAATCTGCTCTAAAAATGAAAAAAAGGATCTTTATGAAAAAGAAAGCATGGTGTAATATATTGTAAAAAGTTATTTACATTAATATATTCAAGGAAGAATTAAGCATTATTGCAATAAAATAAATTGGAAGCCAAAGGTTTTAGTCAATATTTTACTGAATTTCTTCCTGCCCTGATCATATTTTGATTACCATAAAAATCTTTGCATGGTAAAAATAAAGATTTAATTTAAATTTAAAAATACTTTAAATTTTAATCTCTGTACACTAAATTTTATAAAATCCTGCATATTATTCCTCAATTTTAGCTCTTCTGAAATAGAAATGTTAAAGAAAAAAGAAACCGAATAAATAATAAGACTGTCATTTGAAATTCCTATAAATAATATTTTTATATATTTTATTCTTCCTCCCAAACTGGTATACCCTTTGAATGCATCCATTTCATAAATTTGAATTTATTGAAGGATTCAGTCCATTTTTCTAAGTATTCACAAATCGTTTATATATCATTGTTTCATCTTTAAATAATTTCATTTTTTTTTTTTTTTTTTGTCCTGAATATTGTAATCAGTTAAAATCTTTCAAGTACATTTTCATAAGTAAATGTACTTTTGGCATTTTCATCATCTGATGCATATAAATCATGACCTCTGTTATGCAATAAGAACATTCAGTTTTTAGTATTTGCATACTGAATGTGCCAAGAACCCTACACATAATATTTAAGTAAATTTCATTTAAATAATTAAAAATATTTTACAATAAATTTCAGTGTCTTTTCTTATAGCTATTATTTATTTACATGCTACCTTCAATCATACTTAAATAACACATAAATTAGATATACTATTAGATTTTGTATTTCACATTATTGTACAGTACACCAGTACAGTTCTATAGTAGTATACATTATATATACATATTAAATAAATAGATTATACCTAAATGAATAAATAAAAAACTATCAAGATACTTTAATAATTAAAATAAATTAATCATAAATTGAAAATGACTAATCTGAGTATTATTATTATTATTATTATTATTAGCAGCCATATGGTGCAAGGAAGCCTGAGGCTTATGCTGCACCGACCAAAAAAAAAATTTCCCTATTACCCTGAGAAAGAGAGCGAGAAGTAGAAAGGAATTGCCAAGAAAGAGAAGAATGATGATATCCAGCTCAGGACCCTGGGTGTGCCAAGCCCATACTCACCAGATGTGAGCCCCTGGGTGAGGAAACTCACAAGGATCCCTTGTTCAGGGAACATCATCCCTTCGATTTAGCATTAGCAGAAGCATATGATGCAAGAAAACAAGCTTATACAGAATCAACCAAAAAAAACCTTCCCATTTCACCCATCCCTTCGCTCCAAATGTTTGTCTAGTTCTGCCTTGAAATTATATAAGCTATCAACTTCTACAACAACAGTTGGAAGTTTGTTCCAGCAATCAACCACCCACTGGCTAAAGGCAAACTTCCGCACATCTATTATACAACTGTCCTTCCTCAATTCGAATTTATGTCCCCTCAGCCGATTAATCTGAGCAAGAGAAAGAATCCTGTCAGCATTGGGCATGCTCAAATCATTCAAGGCTTTATACACTTCAATCAGATCACCTCACAGGTGCCTAGTCTCCAGACACTGTAATTTGCAAAACTTAAGCCTTTCTTCTCTGTACTCATTCCAGTAGCTCCACATCCTTCCTAAAATGAGGCCTCCAGACCTGTATAAAGTACTCAAGTGTGTGGCCTGACCACTGCATTATACAAGGGGATAATCACCAACTTTTCCCTGCTAGAAAAATTCCTATATATCATTGACAAGACACCATGAACTACTCTTGCAGACCATCTGCACTGCTCAGAAAACTTGATGTCTGCCTGCACAATTACCTCCCATTGTCAGTGTAGTACCATTGCTCTGGGGTTACTGCTACCCATATGCAGTACTTTATATTTGTCAATATTAAACATCAGTTGCCACCTCTCAGCCCATCTGCTCAACTTTTCTAGATCCTGTTGCAGTAGCATGCTGTCATTAACAACCCTTCCAACCTTTGTATCGTCTGCGTACTTAGACATTAAGCCTGATATATTATCATCAATATCATTAATAAATACAGAAAACAACAATGGGCCCAACAGTGAACCCTGGGGGACTCCATTAATAACATTTCTCCAGGAAGAGCAGTGACCATTGATTACCACTCTCTGTGTTCTCCCACTCAACCATCCCTTTATCCATAGCAGAAATTTGCCTCCAATGCTACAGTGCTCCAATTTGTGCAACAGTCTTCCATGTGCAACAGTATCAAAAGCCTTTCTAAGATCCAAATATATGATATCAAAATTATTCTTTGCATCCAGTTCCTTTGTAGCCACATCATAGTATCTAATCAAATTGGTCAGACAAGACTTCCCCTTAACAAACTGAAGTCTTGTCTAGATGATCCTGTAGTGCTTCTTTAACCAGTGCCTCCATTACTTTCTCTGGAACAGAAGTTAAACTAACAGGTGTGTAATTACTTGTGTCACCCTTTGATCCTCCTTTGTGAATTGGGGTCACATTTGCACATCTCCAGTCCGTGGGTACCTCTAAGGTACCCACGGACTGGAGTCTAAGGAAGCTTTCATAATTATGGCTAAAGGTTTGCTTACTTCCTTTGCTGCCTCCTTTAATATAACTGGATAGATCCCATCTGCCCCAGGTGCCTTTCTTATGTTTATCTTCAGAAATTTCTTCTTCGCTTCGCTCTAAGTTATTACAAAATCATCTAGCTCACTGTCAGAGTTAAATGCCTCTGGCATTCCCCTCCCTGAATAAATCCTCATGTGTAAATGTAGTTGCAAAATATTCGTTCAGTTTGTTAGCTACCTGAGCAGGATCATCAACAGTTGAACCATTGATATCAAGTGGACCAATCTGATTCATCCCCTTCCTTCTAGAGTTGGGCGCCTCTGTAGCCAGGTGGGCAGGAGCAGCAGTGCGTAGCACACGCTTCTTGATTAGACCGGGGTTCGAGCCCGTGACCACCAAATACGGAGGATGCAGAAAGGTCAGGGAATGACCACCGCATATCCCCGGAGCAATATGGCCTTAGTTGCTAATGCTCCTAAAAACCAAATAACAAACAAACAAACCTTCTAGAGTTTACATAAGTAAAGAACTCTTTGCTGTTTGTCTTTGCATCCTTTGCAAAAGATTTCTCATAATCTGCCTTTGCCTGCCTAACCTCCTTTGTAAATTGATTACAGACCAGCTTTTATCTACCATGGGCTTCACTGTCACCTGTTAATTTATATGTATCCCATGAATCTTTCTTCTCTGCCACATGTCTCAGTAGTTCATGTAACATTCATTTAGGCCTAAATCTAAACGGAATTTCAAAAAGGAACAGCTCGTAATCAGTCAGAGTAATCTTACAATAAATTGTGTATACAAGTAGAAAAAACATGGACAAAATCTGTCTGATTGATTTTTATTTTCCACAATGGGTTGTACTTATTAATTTTTTATTCTTTTTTTTTTATATAACTTTTAGAACTTTTTGTGCTTTCACTTTCTCTGCAGTTGCTTTTTATTTACCTCCCCTTCTCATTTCTTCTACATGCATTTACTGAGAAGTAGAAATATATTAATTTAGAGTGCCATTTCTCCCCCACCATCCCTTCCAAAAGAGACTTCAACCAGTGGTACATGTAGCAATGAGGGTACACTAGGTACTTTCAACGGGTATGCTGGCATACAAAAGGATATTGTACCCATTATGTAAATTTCATATAAAAAATATATAATGGGTATAATATCCTTCGATAAAATTATAAGGGGCATATCAGTGAAAAAGGTTGAATGCAACTAATGTATGCTGCGTATATAACATCAGAATAACTTACTGCACTTGTATTTATAACTGATCTGTTATTCTGTCTCTATAATAAAAAAAAAATCACCAACCAGATTATTTTTTTAATATTTTAGAACAGTTATCCATGGTCAGCGTAGCCAAGATGAGTTTGAGCCAAAACACAGATTGCCTTGGATTATAATCTTCCTTTTATAATTCACATTTTGAGAAGGGGTAAGTGCGGAATTCTGACGTGCAATAGATCCGTTAAACTAACAAATGGAAAATATGATTACATAACTAAAATTATTATTTTGTAACGTTTGTGATTTTTTATTTGAAAAGCATATATACTAATATGATTCCTTTTTGTTCTTTTTGCATTCTTAGTTTTTTTTTTCCATGCAACTACTGCATCTATAGGTAGGCTCTGCTGTTTTCTGTTTTTTTTTTTTTTTCTGAGAAGAAATGGGCTAATATTTCCTCATTTTTACATGAATTCTACTGCTGTAGTGAACTGTAATAGTTTATAGTGTGTGTATAAAAAAAAAAATACTGCTTAAAAAGAAATTGATATACGTGTACAAGGAAAATCTATCTATAATTATAGAAAATTAATTTACATTTACTGCTTTTCTGTCTTCAGATAGAAATTAGTCTAATAGATGTAGCCGAGTGGTCAGGAGTGAGAGTGCAGCAGCACATGCTCTTTTGAGTGGACCAGGGTTCAAGCCCACTGCTAAATATGATTAACGTTTGTATTGATGATTTATTGTAAACTCCACTGACCTGGTGGTTGTGCTGGAGTATAAATAAGAAATAAGATTTATAAACTGCATTTGTAAGTACGGTTTTTTTTTCCCCTTTATATATGATTGACCCCAAACATGAAAAGTTATTAGAACCTACAGAATTATAATGCTACAAATGTAGCATTGATTTAGGATTGGGAAACTAGCAAAAAAATTATTTGCTAATAGAAATATAACTTCCAAAACAAGTTGTCCAAAAAAGCAAACATTAAATAAAAATTTTTAATTATCATTATTAGGTATATAACAGGTTCACATTTATTAATTATTACTTGGATTTTCATGTTAGGAAATTGGATTAAAATGTTGCAGATTACTTTCATGATTAGCATTATTCCCTGCCAGACTGTTGTGGTTGGTTAATGATAAGACAATGTTCATTCATGCAGTATTATGAAAGAGCATTTTAAGGGGCATGGCTCACTTTGCCATATCATCCCAAAGTAGAGTATTTGCCAATGTCAATCAAACTTATGTTATGATATGAGAGGACAACAATTGCAGTGAATGGTCCAACGACCACATTTAGTCCAAAAATTAAAAGCCTTTTAAATTTATGAGATTAATTTTTATTCCTATATACAAGGTGCTTGCCACTTAGGCCATTAGTCAAAACTGGGAATTAAAAGATACATGCACAGCAAAGTTACCAAAGAGATTGCCAATGCCATATTCTAATCTTTATGAAGGAATAGCGGATTCCAAGTTGACAATGATAATGTATATCTTGAGGTCACACCGGGACTATGCTGCATGCAGCACAATATAACTGCTTAAGTTATTTATTTTATAATTTTATTTTTTGTGCAATGACTCCATGATTACTTAAGTAGGCTGATGCAGAAGTAGAGAATGATAATTCAAGTTGTAAGAAATAAGCAATAAATTTAACAGTTTAAAAATATTCAAAACAGATGTGTGCTCAGAGGTTAGGCTTAAGTATTTTTTTTTTTTTTTTTTTTTTGATAGTTGTTGGCACATCAGCTTCTGTGGCCATAATGCACCTCCCAAGGTTTTTTTTTTTTTTGCAGTACTTTGATCCAAGCCCGAGGCGGGATTCGAACCTGCGACCTTTAGGTCGCCAGGCAGGCACTTTACCAACCCGGCTAGCCCGGTTGGTGCTTAAGTACTATAGTCTGGTAGTGAGAAACACTGTTTGTAGGCATGAGAGAGTTCAGAACATACAGTTATAGCAGTAAAATAGCTGCTGTAACAGTATAAACATTCTTATGAACTGAAGGCATGCATATCAGCATATGATGGATAAACTAGGCTGAACTTATTGATTATTGTAATGCTGCAACAGTCAGCAGCCATACAGTAGTTGGGAAGTTCACAGTAAAATAACGTTGTTAGTTACAGAAGAGCCCTATGAATGAAATATAAAGCTCTATATATTGTATTTCTGTTAACTGTATAGAGATATGTATTTTACCTTCTCAGATATTTTTAACTATTACAAAGAATATATAAGAAGAAAAACCAAAAGGAATAAATGAAAAAAAAAAAATTAATTCATGAGTCTGTGGTTGAACCAAAAGTAAGATGTTGACTAGTTGGCACACATTTGAACTGATTTTAAACAGAAGGATGATTTACATATGCCAGTTCAAAAGAGCACTGCTTACAGCAGTATCTGTATAAAAAGCTTTCTGCAAACACAATATCTGTGATGTGGAGTGGAGTTGGCAAAAGGATTGTGAACTGCTCTTTTTTTTTGGATCACATTGAAGAGTTTAAGAAATATTTGAACGTGTTACCCAGATGTGGGAATAGTATTACAGTCCTCCTCGGATGGTCCATTATTCATGCCAAGCTTTCAGACATTCTTTTAGGCATATTATACTGATAGTCTCCTAAAATAAGTGAAAAGGTAGCCTTGCTAGATTTTAGACAATTTCTTGAAACATTTTATGTAATAACAAATATTTTCCTTTTAGCTATTTTTTAGCTCAGCCCTTTGAGAGCTCTCCCTCCATCTCATGCCAATTTGGTTTTGATAGTAGCTTGGAGAGTTTCAGGAGTGCAACTAACCTGTAATTGAAGCCAGCCACCCAATCCTACATCTGATATAATCATTTCATAATACTGTATATACTTTTGTTATAATCCTTCCATCCATCTGCATTCTAGATATATATATATATATATATATATATATATATAATCTTTGCTCATGTCTCCTCTTATGTTTCCTCTACACTGGTGCTCAAACTTAGGGAACAAACATAAAAGTGTAAATACATTTTTAAATACAAATAAAAAGCTTAAAATCGTCATGTGAGGAAGTTTCTAAACTTGAGGATATCAGTGGTCTAGCTAATACTAATTGGGCATTGAATGATTTTATAATAACTCGGAAGGGGCTAGAAATGAAGTTATTATAATTAAAAGTAAGTAAAGCACTAGGAGTTTTTGCAAACCTTCACCTCTTATCTGGCAAAACCCCTGTAGATTGTAGAACTGCAGTCTCTTCCTATTCACAAAGGTGGCTCAGTGGGTGAATACAGACCTATTATTTCAACTTCTGTGCAGAAAAGATTGTGGAGTTCTTAGTTAAGGATGTAATACACGATCTTCCAGACAGGAATAGAATTATAAAGGAATCACAGCATGACTTTGCCAACAGAAGATATGTCTGACTAATAAGATATGCAGTTGTCACTAAAGAATAGGATTGAAGAATAATTTTGATAATACAGTATTCACTTATATTTCAGTAAAGCTTTTGATGCAGTCCCCATGGATGATTATTATATAGACTGGAATAGTGTGACATTAAGAGCAAGTTACTATTATGGATTAAGGGATGGTTAAATAGTAGTTGAATAGGTTTATAAATGGGCACTGCTTTACATGGACTAATATTATGATTAAGTCCCATAGGGTTTAATGCTAGGCTGTTTCTAATATATATTAATGCTGTTAATGTAATTATTTCAAGTTTAACATATAGGTTTGATAGTGAAACAAAAGTGGATGGGGTTGTTAATGACAGTAATTGAGTTATGCTGTTGCAGCAAGATCTACATAAATTATTTTGATGGACAGAAAACAAAGTAATAGCTGATGTGTAACACTGGAAAATGTAAGATTTTGCATCTGGGTAGCAGAAAACTGAGATAGTTGATGATGCAAAAGACTTGGAAGTAACTGTTGTACAATCTGAGAAGTTCTCTGAGCAGTGTAGACAGCCCATAAGGACAACTCATAGAGTTATGTCAATGATATGTAAAAACTTTACCAGTAGAGACACAGAGACCATTATTCCATTATAGTAATGGTTGGCCACATCTTAAATATTGCATACAGGCTTGGAGACCCCATATTAGGAAAATAAACAAAATTTTTTTAAGGGCACAAAGGGGTGTTCTTTTAAAGAGAGAACTGAATTTTGTAAGTTAATGTTTGGAAATGAGATTCTGTGGTGTGACCTGAGGTATTTAAATCCTTAAAAGGGTTGAGTAAACCAAGTGAAGAGGGCATCTTTACAGTCATGTGATATACCACAAGGAGGACAAAGATTTAAATTAAAAAAGGATAATTGTAGAATAGATATTTGAAAATTTTCCTTTAGTCAAAGGGCAATTCATTGTTGGAATAGACTCCTACTTGCTCTTGAGGTTTATCTAAATACTTGCAAGGGGCTAACATCTGGTGAGTATGGGTTTAGCACACTCAGGGTCCTCAGCTGGATATCATCATTCTTCTCTTTCTTGGTGATTCTCCCCCCCCCCCTCTCTCTCTCTCTCGGTAACTTAGAAATTTTATTTTTTTGGCTGGTGCAGCAAAAGCCTCAGGCTTCTTGCACCGTATGGCTAATATAATAATAATAAAAGGAGTGGGAAAATGAAGTGATGTCACATTATTACATTTTTTTTTACTGCTACTGCATAAGCTTGCTACCTTGCATCATTTTACTAATAATAAAATGAACTAAATTTAATCATTTGTGAAAATACTAATCATGTTAACCAAACAAATAAAAACAATCTGTTTTTGGAACCTCCATATTTTACATTTATCACTCCTGTTGGTTTCAAGATAGCCATCATTATGAAAATAGAAAAATTACAAAAACATTGGATGATGGTGGTTTGGCATGATAGGGAAAAATAAAGGACACCAAATTCAAGTCACTATGGCTAGGTAGCTAAACTTTATCCATGGGTTGTAAGTGTACTAACACTTAATTTTTTTTTTTTTTTTTTTTTTTTTTGTCCTCGCTTTTGCCCATTATATATGAGGTCAGCGTTTTTATTGTTTTGGCATGAAATTTTTGCGGCCGGATGCCCTTCTTGATGCCAACCCTCACCCCTTATCCGGGCTGGGGATATGCAGTGGTCATTCCCTGACCTTTCCGCATCCTCCGTATTTGGTGGTGACGGGCTCGAACCCCGGTCTAATCAAGAAGCGTGTGCTACGTACTACTGCCACTACTGCTCCTGCCCACCTGGCTACGGAGGCGCCACACTAACACTTAAATACAAACATTAAACAAGTGATGTGTTTTATCTTAATCTTTATTCTTGTGGTCTTTCTATTGCCATGCCATTACAAGGCCTGTTTGAGGAGGGGACCCTCATGGGAAAAACAAATATACAGGCTATTTTTCGGGGATTACTAAAAGCAAAAACAGGCATATGTATACATTACTTGCACACTAATGCTAGGAGCATAATAAATAAATGACAACTTTGAAGTATTGGTTAAGTCATCAAATGCAGACATTATAGGGATAATGCATGTTGCCACTCAGACACAGGGGAGGTAGAATTTGAATATGGTGAGTACAAAATGCATAGAAATGACAGCACTGGTGGGGGGGGGGTTAATATACTTCTCGTTAAGATGAAGAAAGGGATCTGAGAGTTACAATACAGGTAGATAAGAAGCTTTCTAAGCAGTGTGAACAGGTGGCCAGGAATGCCCATGGTGTACTATTGATGATTTATTGAACAATATCCTGTAGTGATAGGGAGGTCATAATCCCATTGTCATAAAGCAATTTTAAGACCACTTTGGAATACTGTGTCCAAGTATGGAGACCTCATCTGAAAAAAGATTGAGCTTCTTGAAAGGGTCCAAAGTAGGGCAGCTTGCATGATGAGATTGGCAAAAGGGCGACCATGAAAATAGACTTTGTGGACTACATATCTTGGCAACAAGGCACCTTAGAGGGGATGTGATTGAAAATTCTGCCTTTATTAAAATGAATAAAGGCAGAATTTTCACTGTTATAAAGAATTCCAGAACTAGGGGCTATAAATTCAAATTACAAGGGAAGAGGTTTAGACTACATTATAGGAAGTTTTCTTTTAGCCAGCCAGTGGATGATTTTTTCAAACAAGTTGCCTTCTCAGGTGGTTGAACCTGGCAGTTTGAAGAAATTCAAAGGTCAATTGGATAGTTACCTCCGTGAAGAAAAAAGCACATAATTTGTAGTTTATTACTACTTTTTTTTTTTTTTTTTTGACTGGTGCAGCAAAAGCCTGTGGCTTTCTTACACTATACACATAATACTAATTCTAAGAAGTACGTAAATTCTAAGGCAATACACCCAATTGACATGGGCTGCCAGAGTTATGTTGAGTCAAATTGGTGTAATGTAAGCATTGGGAAAACAAAAATGAACAGTAGGAGTATGTTGCAAGGCAAATGATTGTGACAATGAGTATTAGCAACTCTACAAATAGTGGGCTGGTAAATGAGAATGTCTTATTATTAATGGGGGGGGGATTTTACCTTCCAGATATTGACTGGGACTTGTGAGTTGGTCATTCACATGGTAACAGAACATTTTTGGATTCATTGGATGACTAGTTTTATAACACCATGTTCAGGAAGCAAAAAGAGAAAGCAACACTCGTGATTCATTATCAGAAATGAACTCTTCATAAATTAAGAATCTCCAGATAAAGGAACCACTAGGAAACAGTGATCATACTGTATTTATTATATCGGATTTGCTTAAAGCTATAACTACTGTAAAGGGAAGATTCCTTGCTTTCAAAAATGATGACTACAATAGTCTTAGAGAGTTTTTAAATTCTTTTCAGTGGAACCAACTGATGATGCTACCAACAGGGTTGGGATGAAGATAAAAGGCCTACCAAAAAATTAGAACTTTAGGGCACCATATATACTTAAAAAAGTGACATAAAGTTGGTTCGTATGGCTAAAATATTAAATAGAACAATTTATTTTATTATTAAATAATATTTCCTTAATTATAATTCAAATTAGCAAATACAATTGGTATGAAGGCAAAAAAATAAACAAATTCTAAGTGTATAAAAAAAATAAATAATTATTTTTTTTATTAAATAAATCAGGTACAAAAACAAAATAGATACTTTTCTGATTAAACGGAATTATGGCGTCAATAATTTTTTTATATTGTGTACTTTGAGAAGCAAGAGTGTCAACAATTTTATTAAGCTCTATTGAATGTAGTACATCTTGCTCTATATTCGTTATCATTAGAGCCTTTAAAATTTCTCCTCATATGTTGGCACCTAAACATGATCTTATTATTTCTAATATTGAAAATATACATTCACATGCTATTTGTGTGGATGACAATATCAATATATATTTGTACACCATATATAAATTAGAGTATGTGCAGATATGCATATTGTATCATCTAATAATGTTCTCTTGAGTGAATGCATTGTATTAGTTGCATTCACTCATCCTTTATATGAATTATCCCCATTGGTGGTAAGATACAATTCAGTTTTTTTTTTTTTTTTTTAATTTCTAAATTTTGATAATTTTCGCTAAAGTGAATAAATTCATTCCGTAGTCCTACATAGTCAACATTAATATTTTGTGATATAGAAATGAATGCCTTGTTATTATCACTATTTATTAATTCATTTATACTAACAGATTTCTTGAATCAAGGAAGAAAAAATCCTGATATATTTTTTTTATTTCTTTCAAACCTTAATGCTTGTTACTGCATTATTAATTAAAGTTTTGTAAATTTCTACCTCATACTTCTTATAAAGATCTAATATAAGATAGTCCTGAGTGACTTCCCCATGTATTCTTTTTACAAGAATGCCTAGGTCTAACAGCAGGTAGTACATTTCAATTTCATTAAGTAATTCAAGATCACTTAGATATTTAATAAATTCATCTATTTGCTATTTCACTTTTTCAAAATTATTGAACATATTTTTATTTTATTTTTCAATGTTATTACAGTATGGTAAACTTGCAAAGTCTATGCCTTGCGTATGTAATTATTTAGATGCTAGTGTTAAACTTTCAAATAATTGCAATAAAGTAAAGGAAAGCAAAAGTTTCATATTTACAAAATATTTTTAAAAAGTGATGATGCTTCTGGGCACGTATTTTCTGCAAAATCTGAGCTATTTGATATTTCTTATAATACTTCCAGAACTTTGGAATAAATCAAATTTTTTTGATTTTGAAAACTGTCAAGTAAAGTACAAATTCCATTACTTTTGCTCCTCCATCTTGTCTCAGCAATCTTTTTATGACTTTTTACTTTATTACCTTTTTTTACCGCAGTTTTCCCAAATAGAAAATCCTTTATAGGATTCAGATAAAAACCATGCTGTTAATTAACCTGTAATATGATTTTATTTTTACACGTGACAAACAACTAAATTTAAAATATGATGTTAAGAAATACTGTTCAAGATTTAGGCCTAAATGGATGCCAGAAGAACTAATGAGATTTGCAGCAAAGAAAAAAAATGCATGGGATACATATAAAATGTCAGGCTACACAGAAGCCTATGGTAAATATAAGCTAGTCTTAATGGAGTCACTTTGCTTGCCTAACTCTGTAATTCAGTTAGGCAAGCAAAGGCAAATTATGAGAAATCTTCGACAAAGAATGCAAAGAAAAACAGCAAAGACTTCTTTACTTATGTAACCTCTAAAAGGAAGGGGATGAATCAGATTGGTCTGCTTGATATCAATGGTTCGACTGTTGATGGTCCTGCTCAGGTAGCTGACAAACCAAATGAGTGTTTTGCATCTGCATTCACGCACAAGGAATTCTGTGAGGAAGGCGAAGCCAGAAGTTTATCAAACTCTAACAGGGAGCTCAATGATTTTGTAATAACTGAGAGCAAAGTGGAGGAGAAATTATTGAAGTTAAACATAAGAAAGGCACCTGGGATGGATGGGATCAATCTGGTTATATTAAAGGAGGCAGCAAAGGAAGTAAGCAAACCCTTAGCCATAATTATGAGAGCATCCTTGGATTCAGGGGAGGACCCCATGGACTGGAGATGTGCAGAAGTATTCCTAATTCACACTTATATTGGATCAAAGGGTGACACAAGTAATTACAGACCAGTTAGTTTAACTTCTATTCCAGGGAAAATGATGGAGTCACTGGTTAAAGAAGCATTGCAGGATCATCTAGACAAGACTGTAGTTATAGTTCAGACAAAGCATGGGTTTGTCAAAGGGAAGTCTTGTTTGATCAGTTTGATTGGATACTATGACTTGGTCAAAGAAGGAACTGGATGCAATAATTAATTTTGATACCATATAGTTGGATTGCAGGAAAGCTTTTGTTACTGTTGCACGTGGAAGACTGCTGTACAAGTTGGAGCAATATGACATTAAGGGCAAGTTGCTGCTATGGATAAAGGGATTTGGGTGGGTATCAATGGACACTGCCCTTTGTGGACTAATGTTATTAGTGGAGTTCCCCAGGGTTCAGTGCTTGGCCCATGTTGTTTTCTATATTTATCGATGATGTGTAAGATGAGACCCAGTGGCTGAATGGGTGATCCTGCTCAAGAAGAGTGGGTTAGAGGCAGATGTAGTTGTTGTTTTGTTGTTGTTGTTTGGTTTTTAGGAGCATTAGCAACTAAGGCCATATTGCTCCAGGATATGCGGTGGTCATTCCTTAACCTTTCCGCATCCTCCGTATTTGGTGGTGACGGGCTCGAACCCCGGTCTAATCAAGAAGCGTGTGCTACGCACTGCTGCTCCTTCCCACCTGGCTACGGAGGCGCCTACAGCAGATGTAGTGGTGGTACTTTAGTTGTATATGAGGTAGATTGTTAGAATGTTTGTAACCCTCAAAACAGCTTCAGAGGTATGTTCGTGAAGGTATATCAGGCTTAATGCTGAAGTTTGCAGATGATATGAAGGTTGGAAGGGTTGTTAATGACAGTACACTACTGCAACAGGATCTAGAAAAGTTGGGCAGATGGGCTGAGAGGTGGCAACTGAAGTTTAACATTGACAAATGCAAAGTACTGCATGTGGGTAGCAGTAAGCCCAGAGTAACGTAGCGACTTGTTGGTACTACACTCAGGGTAGTGGAGAATGAAAACGACTTGGAGTAATTGTGTGATATGGAATTTTCTGAACAATGTAGACAGGCTTCTAGAGCAGCTCATGGGGTCTTGTCAGTGATATACAGGAATTTTGCTAGCAGGGATAAGGAGGTGATTATTCCCATATACAGTATAAGGCAATGGTTAGGCCACACCTTGAGTACTGCATACAGGTCTGGAGGCTTTATTTTAGGAAGGATGTAGATCTGCTGGAATGAGTACAGAGAAGGGCAATGAGATTGGTGAGGGGGAACAAAGTATTGATCTTATCTGTCAATTAATACAAAGGCTTAAGTATTGATCTTAAGCCTTTCTTGCTTAAGAGTTCTGCAAATTGCAGCATCTGGAGAATAGCCAACTGCAAGGTGATCTTATTGAGGTTTATAAGACCTCGAATGGTTTGACTAAGCTCAGTGGTGATGGGATTCTTCCTCTTACTAAGATTATGCACCTGAGGGGACAAATTCAAATTGAGGAAAGAGTAAAATAGATGTGCAGAAATTTGCCTTTAGCCAGTGGGTGGTTGAGTGCCGAACAAGCTTCCATCTGTCATTGTGGAAGTTGATAGCTTGAATAAATTCAAGGAAGAACTAGACAAACTTTTGGAGCGAATAGATGGGTGAAGTGGGAAATTTTTTTTTTTTTTTTGGATGATGCTGTATAAGCTTGATGTTTTGCTTCATATGCTTTTACTTATGCTAATCTATTTAGTCAGAGACAGAAAAGATTAGTTCTACTGAGAAAGACATCAGTTCTGTAAATTTTGGTATCGATAAATTTAAAATAGGCACTTGTGAGGAGACCTGATTTAAGTGTTTATGGCTTTAAATTGATTAAGGTAAACTAAATACTAATGGCATCCTTACTTGTTCTCTTATTCTTTTTCATAATGATATAAATTAAAATTAAAAAAGGATTATTTTAGGATAGATGTGTGGAAAGTTTCTTCCAGCCAAAGAGTGATTGTTGGAACAAATTTCCATCTGGTATTGCAAGTGGGTAGTTCGAATAAATTTAAAGGATTAGACAAATTATTAAGGATGGTA
Organism: Mastigoproctus giganteus; assembly: GCF_048544385.1. Classification (NCBI taxonomy): domain Eukaryota; kingdom Metazoa; phylum Arthropoda; class Arachnida; order Uropygi; family Thelyphonidae; genus Mastigoproctus; species Mastigoproctus giganteus. The sequence continues at coordinate 209,471,577 of NC_143578.1, read as the reverse complement.
TATGAGGTGGTAAGTCCCCCCCCCAATGCTGTATAAGCTTTGCTGCTTCTAGTACTGTTTGATAGATTATTATTATATATTAGTATCAGACCATTTTGCAGACTGCAAATTAAATGCCATTGTGTTAATTGTTTAATATAAAGAGTTTCTTGATCTGAATATAATATGAAAATCACAGCTTAGATTGAAAATCAAAAAACTCGCCTTGAAAACTGTATCATTCCTTGAAGCAAATATTTCTTTGGTTTTTTCCTTCTTATCATATTAGTACTGTTATAAATAAATATAATAATAATAACTCAGTACATTATTTAGATGCTTTTCAGCCAAAGTGGCTCTGATGCAAAATAAATTGTAGTAGAAGAGTGAGATATGGTGAATCCAGTATCTAAAACATGTGCATATTTTCACAAGAAAAGTCTAATTACAGGTGCTTAAAATGTCTCTGCATGCAATATGCAACTTCAGCAGCAATTCTCCTAATATCGATGAAGCAGAAATTTTAATTAAATTTTCATTTATCACATTACCCCTTACCTAAGAATCATTAGCAATATAGTTTTGTTTTGGAAATTTCCCATTATTACTAAATGCACACACTTTGGTAGATCTCCTCCTTCTTTGTGATTGTCAAGTGAGTGTGTCTTTCCCACAACTAGTGAGAGGAGGCATTTCACCAATTACTTGTCATCAGTGCCTTTTTAACTTACCCTTCATTGCCAACTGAAAATCCATGAGCAAAAGCTGTGTAGCATACCTACGGATTTTTACTCATTACTTACTCATTGCCATAATCAGTAATTTTCATTTTCATTTCAATTTTTTATAGTCCGTTTTCACTTTCTATCATATTTAAATGTCATAATACAGTTTACTAGGCGAGTTTAGCATTTTCCAGCTGTGCTGTAATTTTATATTGATATTAATATGGAGGCTTAATCCTAAATAAATATAAATGAATTCTTGATATAAATCAAATTGCTTCTTATTTTATGCAATGTGATATAAATCAAATTGTTTAAAATGTCAGTATATCCCAGATATATAAGGAGAATAGCAGAGATCCTGTGTAGTTGGCAGATTTATTATTGCAATTAACAAATTACAAATCATTTAAAAATTGATAACAATCTTATATATGAGCTATTTTAGCTAGTATTTTCTTCAGTGAAAGAAATAGGGAGGAAAACATATTTTGTGCCGATCATTCACAACACAGATACAACTGGTGTGTGTGTGTGTGCACGACCTATATATATATACAAAGTATGTGAAAGAATGGGCTGAGATTCTCTCTACGGTTGGAGAAAAATGAATTTAACTGTAGTCGAGACTTCAGCTGACTTTACCAATTACCTGATTGATCCTTTTCTTGCATCCTTTCTAAAATTTGGAACTTTATTGGGATAGTGCTGCCATCTATGTTAGAGAACTGGAATTAATAGCCTGAGAAACTAGTGGAAGGCAGTACTGTAGTCTGCTATTGATGAAGTTTTGGACTGGGAAACATATAGATTAAAATTTTAACAAGGCTTGTTTATTTTGGGAATACCTAGAAATTGGGGCTCTTTTTTCCCCCCAAAGGAATTTGAAATAGCCAATTCAGTAGCTGTATGAGTGGACCAGATGCTGCCTGAATGATTTCCGTCTGAGGATGCAATTAGTTGGGACTTGAAATGACTGCCCAAGTCAAAACTCAGTTTTCTGGGTGATCAGTACTGCCTGAAGTTGATGAGATTAGAGAAATATTGGAGTAGGTTGGTTGGGCTGTAATAAAGATAGAAATAATTTGTGCAATATCCTCTTTTTTTGAAGAGATGGAGCTAGGAGATATCAGGCTGTGGTATCCCTTTATTGTTTGAATGCATTTTGTGCAGTTGCTATATAAAATTACTATTTAAAGAAATGTTTGCTAGTAATCTGTTACAAAAACTTTTTGTAGCCAGAAAAGAAATGTTATGATTTTTGTAAGTACTTGCAAAATGTTCCTCTGAATTCAGTGGAAAGTAGTGTAAAAATATATGCAAACTAAAATTCCTGTGATACTGCCACATACACATGGCAAGATTGCCATTAACAAAAATGTGCATACATACTTTACATAAGATTTATTCTTATATATCTGAATATTGTTGCTATGTAATCTGCCTTTCAAAACCAATGTACAGAGGGCTAGAAAATGGAAATTAAAATTAAGTGTAAATCAGTTGTCAGGATGATAAAAACTATTATTCCATTGTATACCTCTTTCATAATTGATCTCAATTAATTCAATATTCTTTTATACTAATAACATTTGAAATTTATTTTTCTGTAGTCTTGAACAGCAATGCCTAAGATGTTAAGAATGCATCTTGTGCAGTGGTTATACCAGACATCAATCTGTTCAATTCTTCATTACTGACAAGCCAGTTGCAGGTGACTATTTTTGAGTAGATTATTTTATTAATGTATCACTAAAATTTTATTACAAAAATCTCTTCATTTTATGAAAACAGGCAATTTTATTTCATAGAAACTCTCATGATGTTAAAGCATCTATTCAGTTAGTCTACATTTCAAAGATTAATGTCTAAAAAAAACTTGCTTTCTTTTCTGAGATGTGTGAGCTTCATTACACACACACACACACACACACACACACACACACACACACACACACACACACACACACACACACACACACACACACACACACACACAAATGATATAATCTTAAAAGAATAGTAGTAGGGTGCCCAAGCATGAGCAAATGGTGAGGGAAATCTTAATGTGTGCAAAGCCAGTGGTTTTTCCAGAAATGCTGATTTGGTAATTACAGCTTAACCAGTGAAACAAATATATTCCAGTCAACTTGTTCAGTTCAGTTCAGTGATGATCCATTGATAGCCACACTATATGAAAATCCTACTGTAATTGTTGAAGGACAATTACAGCAGGAAATGGTGATATGGGTCAAATTGAGTTACTACCTATGCTTTCCAGTTTTATGTCAGATTTAGGTTAATTAGAATTTGGCAAAAGAGTAGCATAAGTATATTTGATTAGTGTAAAATGCTGAGATTAAATTTCAGAGATACTGCCTCAGAGGTAAACCAATTTTCCACTCTTTTTGAACTTGAGTAATTATATAGATATGATAAGGTCTTATCTATGAATGCCTAATTGTTCCCTAATTCCTTGAAGCTTAACTCACAGTTCATGAATATCATTCATGAACTGTGAGTTAAGCTTCAAGATATTGAAAGAAAAATAACAATATACTACATCATCTAGGAAGATTGCACAGAAATTTATTTAATACAGAGTATCCCTTTCATTAATGGCTATGTCATTAATTTATCGAGCAGACATTTTGGTATGCAGCATAATATAAAATGTGTTAAAGTAAAATTGGTGAGAATTCTATTTTTGGTGAGAATTCAAAACATTATGTAAAATAAATAGTCTCTTAATAAGATTGTTGTGGAACCGTGTATACCAAAGCACCTGCTCATGTAACTTTTTAGTGATACACTAGCAAAGGCGATTGCATACAAAGAATTCTTCATGCTGCTTGCATAGCTTTTTTTTTTTTCAGTAAGCTTATGATAAAAATTAAACAAAAGGAGCAGAGATGAATGTATCCAATAGGGGGATAGTACATCAAAGTCTCCTTAGTATATGTTTCTTTATTTGTGTTAGACATGTGATAAGTTAAAAAATGATAATAAAAAAAGTACAGTAGTTCTGTTTATACTCTGACAACCACACAGGTCAGAGGAGTTTAAAACTGTTTTTGACAAGGATACAACCTTTAACATATTTAACTACTAAGTTTTTAAATATAAACCACAATCAACTGAAATGCATGTGCTACTGCACTCCCACACTATTTGCTTGGCTGTGTAAAATGAAAGTGAAAACAATTTATTACTGTTGCTGATTGTAAACTTCACTCCTAAGCAGCTGCACACACGTGAGTGGCATTTTTATTCTTTTGGTATTCTAATTTCGATTTTTATTCTTTCAGTATTCTAATTTCAATTTTTATGAGGTCATTCAGAATTATCAATTTCAGTAATTACATTATAACTATAACCTATTCTGCAAAATCAGTCCCATTTTTACAGAGCACATTGTTCAAAGGTAGATTTTCAAGATTACTTAAAAATTCTAAACACTTAAGAGTGACAGGAGACAATGATTGATGCATCAAGCAAAGAAGAATAAAAAAAACTATCTCCCATACTGATCATGATAGTAAATCAGAGCAGGAGCATGAGGCAACTCATGCTTCGACTCTAATAGGATTATTAATTACAGTATGCTACAGCAACAGGATCTAGAAAAATTGAGCAAATGGGCTGTGATAGGTGGCAACTGAAGTTTGACATTGACAAATGTAAAGTACTGCATATGGGTAGCAGTAACCTCAGAGTAACATACCAACTGTGCAGTATTACACTCAGGGTAGTATAGAATGAAAAATATCTGGGCGTAATTGTGCAATCAGATATGAAGTTTTCTGAGCAGTGCATACAGGCTGCAAGAGTAGCTTATGGGGTCTTGTCAATGATATATATTTTGCTAGCGAGGATAAGGAGGTGATTATCCCCTTGTAGGCGCCTCCATAGCCAGGTGGGCAGGAGCAGCAGTGCGTAGCACATGCTTCTTGATTAGACCACGGTTCGAGCCCGTGCCCACCAAATACGGAGGATGCAGAAAGGTCAGGGAATGACCACTGCATATCCCCGGAGCAATATGGCCTTAGTTGCTAATGCTCCTAAAAACCAAATAACAACAATATCCCCTTGTATAAAGCAATGGTTAGGGCATACCTTAAGTAGTGCATACAGGTCCGGAGGCTTCATTTTAGGAAAGATGTTGAGCTATTAGACTGAGTACAGAGAAGGGCAATGAGATTAGTGAGTAGAACAAAGGGTTGCTGTTACCAAGATAGGCTTAAGTTGTGCAAATTGCAGTATCTGGAAACTAGGCACATGCAAGGCAATCTGATTGAGGTGTATAAGGCCTTGAATAGTTTGAATGATATAAGGCCTTGAATCCGATAAGCATAGCACGAGCTCTATGCTGATGGAATTCTTCCTCTTGCTGAGATTCCACACCTGAGGAGGCATAAATTCAAATTGAGCAATCAACCACCCACTGACCTATAGTCAGTGGGTGGTTGATTGCTTCCATCTGTTGTTGTTATGGAAGTTGACAGCTTAAATAAATTCAAAGCTAAATTAAACAAACTTTTGGAGTGAATGTATGGGTGAAATGGGTAGGGTTTTTGTTTTTTTTTCTCTCTCTTGGCTGATGCTAAATAAGCTTGCTCTCTTGCATCATATGCCTCTACTAATGCTAATTACCTCCTTACTGAAATAAGTTACCTCTGTGGATAGTTGAAGCTGACAGCTTGGGGAAATTAAAAAGTCAGCTGGATAGGTTACCTATATGAGGAAAGCAAACATACATAGGTTGTTTATTTTCTTTTTATTTTTCTGCATATTTATTTATTAGTTTATGTATTTTTAATTTTTATGTTTTTTTTTTTATTTTGTAGTTATTTTATTTTATTATTATTTTTTTTTTCTTGGCCACTGCAGTATTCTTATAATGTGTGGTTAATACTAATACTAACTTGTAAATACTGTACTGTCAGATCCAAAATGGAGAGTATTTTTCTACAAGAAATCTATTGTGCAAGTGAGGTAAAACTGATTTCTCCCCCCCCCCCACCCTTCTACCAAAATGAAAAGAACATTTTTAAAAAAATTTTTCTCTCGTAGAAAGGGGTGTGCAAGGGGAATCACTGATAGAAGTCATTATCAGTAATTCCTCTTGCACAACTCAAGTTACTGATAGAAGTCATTTTGTCTTACACCAAATAATTAATATCAAAATAATTAATGATTACATAATGAAATTCAGCAACTTGCATGTTCACAGAAAATTTAAATCAGAAAGTATAAATCTGATTTAAAAGAAACAACATCAGGTGAAATTATGGCATTATTAGGATCACTCTACTGTTTGGGAATGAAAGAAAGTGTATAGAAATTCTGCATTTGCTCATGAGTTACAAGCATTTTTATCACTTTTATAACTCTTATTAAATTTTTATTACATTTACTCATTGCATGTCGACAAGAGTATTCGCACACTAGTTAAAGAATTTTCAGCTCCAAGAAACAGAAGTTTTTGAAGAATTTTGGCATTTTATTGACCTAATTGTCATATTAAATCGTACTCTATAAGTAACTTTATAGTCCTAGTCACACTCATTATTTTATTTTTTAATTTAGCTAGAGATTTTGTAGGTTACTGCTTAATATATGTAAAACCTTTGTATTGTTCAAATCTTTCCACCATTGTTATAGTTATAGAGTGAGTAGTAGAGGAATTCAGATTTTTTAATTGTGGTAAATAGGTAGCTCTAAAGTTCAAATCACTTAGATTGGCATTAGTTAGATTTTTTTTTTATAAATTACAATTAACTCATAACTTTCACACGTAGCATGGTAGTATTAATTAATGCTGCGTAACTGGTGTATTAATAAAAACATTTGAATTCTAATTAATAATGTAAACTTCGAAGCATAACTGGCACATGGTGTTATTACTGCATTAGATATATTTGTTTAGTGTAGTATTTTTAATTATATTGAATGTGAACAAAAATCATGCCTCAGACTAGAACAGCAAAGCAAAGGGCTCAAGATAGTGGGAGTGCTGTGGCTATGGGGGAAAACTGAGGAGGACAGTTATAGGAGCAGATTTTGGGGTGTCCATAAGGACTTGGTGAAAAAATGTATTACATTTGTGTTATATTATATATAATTATGATAAGAAAAGTAAAATATAAATACTATGGAAGATATTAAATATTTAATACTAAATTCATACAAAACTTCAAAATAAAATCTTTTAAATTTTTTTTAATGAGAAACTTGAGCTTGCTTCTGTGAACATAACATTTTTATATCGGGTTTTATTCTTGAAATGGCCACGTGTAACTCCTGATCCAGAGACTAATCATGATCTCTTCAAATTCTTGATAGTCACCATCAATGAGAAACTTTGTTTGCACAAATAGGTGGTAGCAAATGGAAGAAGAGTGTCAATTGCTTTTTCTCCGATTGAAGGAAACTCCTATCTCGCCATTAACCAAAATTTGGATAACTCAATTTCTTTAATTTGTACTTGAAGGGTGCAATCATTTCTTAAATCTGACAGCTCTTATTTTTCTTTCATTGATAAATGTAATGCTGGAATTTCTAGAAATAATGCGAATGGATTTCAAATCCAATCAAATTTTTTTACATCAAGTATTTCAAAATAGTGATGAAGTTTTTCCTCAAGCAAACACAAATGTTGCTCTACTAATCCCAGTAACTCTTCTCTAGGATTTAAATTATAACTCCAATTAAACATCATTATTGATCCATTTTTAACCTCATTTTTCCAAAGTTGAATTATTTTCTTTAAATCCATAAACTTGGTCCATACACAATAGTATGTTTTCATGTGATCCTTGCAATTTTTGATTTAGCTCATTCAGGTGCTCAAAAATATCAGTTAAGTAAGCTAGTTTTTGGAGCCAATAACTATCCTTCATTATATCAGAAAAGTAAAAATTATTCACAAAAAATTTTCACCTCTTCTCTTAGCTCATAAACTCTTGATAAAACTCTTCCTTTGGACAGCTAATGTACTTCAGTGTGAAATAGCATAGGGTGGTATTCCAATCCCATTTCTTCACACAAAGCTGAAAACAGACATGACTTTAACGGCTTGGATTTTATTAAATTCATCATCTTGATAACATCATGTAATGTGGAATTCAGATCCACAGGCAAACTTTTAGATATGAGAGCTTCTCTGTGAATGAAACAATGTATAACCTGAATTTCTGGGTTTTCAGAACGAACTCTTGACATAAAACCATTAATTCTTCAGGTCATTGCAGCTGAAGAATTAATGGTTTTAACTATCATTAACCATCATTACACAAAGCTTAAGCAATCTTTCTGTAATATCTTATTTGTCTCAAAGTATTCATTTACCACTTTGAATATTTCATATCCAGTAGTGTGATTTGGTAGTTCTTTGCCGAACAAATAATGTTCTTTCAAGCATTGCACTTCAATGATTCTAAGTAGTGCTATTAATTGAGCATAGTTACTAACGTCTATAGATTCATCAGTTTGCAATGAAAATTTTTTAGATTCGATAATTTTCTGAATTAATTTTTTTCGGTATCATCTGATACGTCTTCAATACATCTACTGATAGTGTTATTCGAAAGCAGCACTTTTTCAATTTCCTTTGTTTCTTTTGCCCCAAGCATAGCGCTAACAATTTCAATGCAGGCTGGTAAAATGAGCAATTCTGCAATTGTATGAAGCATTTTGGATTTTGCCACCAATTGGTTGACCTTATAACTAGCCTCTTGAGCTTGATTTGATACTGTTATAATTGAATTCATAAAACAACTTTGCTTCCTATTTTGCATTTGAAGATGCTTAAAAAAATTCAAATCTTTTTCTGCCCATGATGGATGTTTTGTGGTAACGGTGCCGTTGTAGTTTACTTGGGACCATTGCTTCATTTGATAACTCTTCTAGGGAAATAAGACATATGGGTCGAGGAAGAGACAAATTATCGGAGCATACAAATCCATATTTGATATATTCCTCATTATATTGCCCAAATACCGGCTTTGTCTTTTTCTTTGGACTGCTTTTTTTGTTCCACGAATCTGATGACACTCTGGCTCTCTTCAAAAAGTTTTCCATTATGGGTAGAAAATAAATATCTACAAAACATAAATTTGGATAAATATAAACTCCTTAATGAAGCAATTTAATAGATATACAGTAGACTCTCGATTTTCCGGGATAGATGGTAAAAAACAAATCCTGGATAATCGATTTCCCGGTTAATCCAAAAATACAGAAATCCCCGACATATGTAAGAGATACATTCCAGGACTTCTTACTTCGTCGAGTTTTCTGTAACTCGGGAATGACTAGTAACATATTGCTACTATATTATTATTGACAAATCTTAATTCAGTGTGATACTTGTTAATGTTTGACCATTTTCATACATTCTTATTAGTTTAATTTTCTGATCCAAATCGATCGCTTTCCTTTTGTTGGTAGATGTACTAGTACCGTTGTCTCTTATTTTCTTAGTCGCACCATGATAATGGTCAAAATTAAATTTTCTGTAAAGAACTTCACAGGATTAAAGTGAAAACTCACTATTATCACCCCGCACGAGCTCACATTTTACTAAAGCACATTTCTGGAGGTCAACAAAAAACAATAAAAACAATTTGCATTTTCCGTTTTATTGGGCAATTCTGTTAGTGCAATCTGTTATAAACGGGCAGTAAACCCGATCTTATCACATTTGCAATAATACCAATAGCTGGAATTCTGTGGGTTTTTATGTTATTATGGTGAAGTGTGTGTCCCCTTCACTGAAATCTTCAGTCATATAAAAAAAAAAACCATAAATAATTGTAAGAATCTTCTCTTTTTTTCCTATTTGTGCATGCCATGATCATCGTTATTGATTGCTTATTTTTATTTTTTTTTTTTTGTTGTTTTAAATTTTACAATCCTAAAAATTAAAAAAAAAAAAAAAAGAATTGAGTGAAAACAAATTTACGTAAATCTGTAGTTGCATAAGTCAGGGACTTACTGTATCAAAAAATGTTCAGCAACCTACGTAAAAAATATGGCGATAGATAAAAACCTAACCACTTACTACTCGTATGCCCAATATTTTATTTTATTTTATTTTATTATTCCCTTTATTTTTTGCGACGTCAATTTTAAATCTAATAGCTTGCCTTTATTTTTTACAATGTTGCGTTTGGTTTGGTCATCAACATTATGATGGTTCATTAGAGATTTAACAGTGCACCGTTTTCAGACTTTTGAATAATTTCAAGTCTTTGTTTAACTGAAAGCAGAACTCTTGCGTTTACCCATCATTTTTGCAATTTCTAAACAAAAAAAAAAAAATAAATATATATATATATATATATATTTACTATAAAAAAATTTCGACATTCCTGACATAAATAACAAAACAAAATTTATCTTTTTGCGGTGCGATAGAACACGACAATCGACGTGACGTACTAAAACAAAATAAACATTTGGTTTTTTTTTTTGAGCGGTGGGTGTGAAGACAGCAGGAGTTGCAAGATAATAGGCACATTAATCTCCCAATGACAACTTATAATGCCACTTCTCATCGCTTATTTACAACTTGCAAAATATCTGCTTATACCTATTCTAGTTATTATTTGAATTTTATGATTTCTGGTTGATTTTTTTTTAAATTTGGAATCTTGAAGTTTCTCAGTTAATCAGCTTTCCAGTAAATCGAGAGTGTGCTGTATTTTGAATAATTATTTATTTTTAGATAAAAATATTGATTTTTATTTCTAAAAGTAAGCAATATTTTATTTTATGTATATCTTTCCAGTAGAAAAATGTGAAAGCTGGTCCAAAATAATTTGAAAAAACCAATATGCAAAACAAAAAACAAATTGTGACTAAAGTAAAATCTCATTTTTTTGTGTTTAAGCATGATATTGAACTTTACTTTTATATAAAAAATGGATTTTTATCAAAGATAAGAGAAAAAACATTATTATATATATTTAAAGTTTCCTGCTGATTATAGACTATTACAGTTACAATTACCAATTTTACAATTACAGTTATAATTACCAATATTACAATTAGGAATTAGCATATTGTGATTCTAATGTATTAAGTTCTGAATTGCCATTACAATAAATAAATAAATAAATAATCTTTATTTGTCCTGCCACACTAAATATAAAACAGGAAACATAAGGAAACATAAGGTAAATATGTTTATAAAAATGATTAAATTCTTACCTCTGGCAGACTCCTCTTGCCAATGCCCCCAGAAACCTGATGTGCATACAGGCAAGAGGCGGTGCCAGCAGTTAATTTATAGGTGAGGGATTAACTCCATTGGCCAATAGGATAGTGCCAAGTTTTTATCCTGGATCCGGCATTCCTGTGTAGTGGCAGCCTGGGGTGACCTTTGCTCCCATACTCTGTACATCAGGATTGGTTGTTGTTGTTGTTTGGTTTTTAGGAGCATTAGCAACTAAGGCCATATTGCTTCGGGAATATGCGGTAGTCATTCCCTGACCTTTCCGCATCCTCTGTATTTGGAGGCACCTGCAAGGTGACCTAATTGAGGTATTTAAGGCTTTGAATGGATTGAACAAGCTCAATGCTTGTGGGATGCTTCCTTTTGCTCAGACCACACACATGAGGGGGCACAAATTCAAAATGAGGAAGGATGGTTGCAGAATAGATGTGTGGAAGTTAGCCTTTAGGCAGGTGGTTGATCGCTGGGGAAACTTCCATCTGATGTGGAAGTTAATAGCTTGAATAAATTCAAAGAAGAATTAGACAAATTAATGGAAGTAATGAATAGGTGAGATGAAAGTTATTATTTTGGGGGTTGGCGATGCTATATATACTGTGAAACTAGCAGCAATGTATTTTATCTTAGATGCATTTGTAGCAAATGGCAATAACTTCACATTGAATGAATTTATCATGATTGACAAAATACTTGAAGCTTATAGTGTAGTTTCATGCAATTTATCTCCAGTAAGCCAGCAAAATGTGGCATCATTTTTTTTTTGCTTTGTGACAGCAAAACCTTTTGCATAGGCACAATTTAAAAGTGTATTGTGTAAGAATTAAAGAACCATACAGATTCAAGAATTCTCCAGTAATTTCTGCGTGCAGGTTACTTAGCTATATAGAGGTACCAAAAGAAATGTGGCTACTGATAAATGGTACACTGCTGGCAATGTCTTTCTTAGAAAAGAGCATCACTAATGTTGGCAACATGATTGAAAAACAAGTGTAAATTTATATATGATTATTTGTTACACATACAGCAAGAAGTGGAACCTACTTTTGTAATTCCCAAAAGGATGCAACAATGGTATCATATATAGAAATCTATACCAGCAAGAAACAGAGCAGCCATGGTGTCAGTTGTGCCAATTCAGGTGTCATTGGTCAAATGACAAAATACTGACACCATTCCTTGGTATAATGAATGTGTGTGAAATCACTTTGCATATTTAATGCTAATCAAAGAAACAAAAAAAAAAAAAAAATCACAAGAAGAAAGTTCCTAAAACATATTTCACTGAGACTTGCTATGCCTCATCACAGTGAACAATCAGAAATGCCAACATTTCCAAATGACAACAGAAAGGTTTTGGTTCAATGCACAAAATGAGGTTGAGCCTTCACAGAAGAAACCTGGAAAATGTGGTATATACATAAGAGCAGATAGTTGCCACGGTGAGATGTGAAATCCTCAGTAATTTGTTTTCAGGATACACTGTCAGTCTGAACTGTGTCATATGCATCAAAAATTGTAGAGATTAATTAAAATTAGATTGAAGTTAAACTGATTACATGTTTAGACAATGATTCATTTATTGCTAAGAAAACCTATATTGATAATATTCAATATACTAAATGTTATGACATTGCAAAACCACTTTGGGATTCTATTATCAAGTCAAAATACTAAATAGAACTGTATTCAAATATAGATTAAAGAAGGAATAAAGACAATTGCATTTAGCATTTTCAGAATCAGTTGGTTCGGCAATGTCATCTGTAAATAAGTAGTAGTACGGGTATTCCCAACCGGCTGTGACACATCACTGTGTCACAAAGAAAATTTGAGAGATGTGGCACAAAAATTTACTATGTTCAGCTCTGCCATAGAGTTTTGCTGATATACACTATCCACTCTCACGGCCCATGATCAGCATAACTCAATACAATACACCACTAAATTTTAGAGAGAGCTGGCTCTATGCATTTAGATCTGATCATCAAAAAAGTTGAATATCTGAAATATCTGGGCATCAATTGAAAGAAAAGGGAGCCCCCAGCTTTGATTAAATATCTCCTTCTTTGCTGAAAAAGGTCCTTAACTCAATTCTTATGCCACTGAAATATATATTCAATCTCTCCTTTTAATCTGGTAAATTCCCTTCTCAATTCAAAAAAGCAATAATCATCCCTGTTCCAAAGGGAAACCATTATAACTCTATCAACAACTTTCGCTCAAAGCTCTACTCTCAGGTTTTGCAAAATTATTCGAAAAAAATTCTTCATAGCAGACTCGTGTGTTTTCTTGAAGTAAATCAGCTCATCCATCAACAGCAGTATGCTTATCGCTCTAAAAGATCCACTGATCTTGCAATTGTTGACTTCTACTCAAGGATTATTGATAGTCTTGAAAAGGGTCACTATGCTATATCACTGTTTCTTGACTTATCTAAAGCTTTTGATTGCATAAACCATAATATTCTACTTAACAAACTCAATAATCTTGGCTTGAGAGGGAAAATTAACCTTCTAGAAGACTACCTTACTGATCAGCCATTTGTCGTAATAACAAATCAATCATACTCCGACATCTGTTATTTCTCCAGGGGAGTACCTCAAGGCCCACTTCTCAGACCTATCCTATTTGTTCTTTACATCGATGAATTTCTCTCTCTTCTTCCATCTTCTCACCTAGTAGCGTATGCCAGTGATATTTCCATCCTGATCACAGATAAAGACCCTAATTAGCTTCAACTCAAAATCTCTGCCTTGCTCTCTGTGATGCATAATTGGCTTCAAAAGAATCAGCTTATACTGAATCCAGAAAAATCAAAATACATGGTGTTTAGAATAAAAAACAAACCACTAAATATTGATTTAGACGTAACATACAAAGAAAAACAACTTGAAAGGGTGAATGAAACCAAGTTTCTCGGAATCTGGTTGGATGATAAGGTAATTTTAGTAAAATAAATAATAACCCTACAAAAGAAAACTTTGTCACTAGCGGGAATACTTGCCAAGGCCTCTGCCTGGGTGTCTGCTTCCCTTCTCAGACTAGTATTCCTTTCTTTAATTCAGCTGCACCTCACCTACGGAATTATCTCATGGCGTACCACCACCCAAGAAAACCCTGCGAGAATCAACTCTATTCTCAATCGATGCGTTTGTTCAATTTTGGGCCTTCCCTGGAATGCATCGGTTAGTTCGAGATACAAGGAAGTGAGACTCCTCAGCATCTACCAACTGCTACAGAAAGCAGAGGTGGTCTTTGTTTACAATGCTTTGAAGACACCAGAGTTTTCACCCTCTTCAGATCCTTTTTCATAACTGTAGAAGAAGAAGAAATATCGTACAATCTAAGAAATGAAGCCAACTGAAGGTTCCACTTTTCAGAAAAGCCATAGGTCAGAAAAATATAAAATGCAGAGGCACTAAAACCTGGAACAAGCTTCCTGCAAAAATCGAATTTGTCACTTCACTAAACCGATTCAAGAAACTACTAATTGAACACATCACCAGGGATGTATGATTCAAATTACCTTCCACTCAACTCCTGGATTTTAAAACCACAGAGGAAACCATTATCAATATGGAAATAATGTACAAATGTTAAAGGAAGCAGTTGGAAAATACAGTAGTTTGTAAATTTCTGTGCATATATATCATCATTTTTCTTTTCTCTCATCATTTAATTGTAAAATTGTTCACAATGATATTATAAGTAATGATGGTTTACGAAGTCTTCTGTAAAGAAATGTACAAAAAACTCCAATGTATTTATGTCTTTTCTGTTCAATAGTACCTGTACAATTTCAGAACTATATATTTTTGAATTGTATATTTGTATATTCATCATTTTTAAGGGAACACTCCCTAAAAAGCCATTGGTTATGTGTTCTCCCTCCCTTTTTGCTGTTATCTCCGAAAAAAAGTGCAACACAAAATAGGGATAAATAAATTATTATTATTATCTTTTGTCCCAGATATTTTGGATAACCACAATTGTACTGTACCTGATACTACAATGATAATCCACCATCAAGTTGCAGTTCGGGTTTGGGCTGTAGGTTCCTCTGATAGGGTTATTTCCTGTCCAGTCAACATTATGATTTTGGAGGAGGTTGATGGAAAGAGTTTACTGAGCTGTATAGTTTTCTTTCAAATTATTCTGGCATCTGTCTCTTTGGTAATGGAGAGAGCAAAATGAATACACAAGTCTTTTTTTTGACTTCCCATCTGATGAATGTGCATGTGCTTTCAGTTTCTTATAATTTATGAGACCTAGAACTCTCTATCTCGCACCCTGACGAGTACCAGCAATATCCTAGCATCAAATCCCACTCTCCGAAGAGGGGTCCAGGAGAGCCAACAATGTTCCTTTGTGGCTGAGCAGCTAAAACCTGCTCACCAAGAGGAAGCCTGCACCTGGTTGAATTAGGATTCAGACGTGTATATAAACATTCTATTCAGCACGAATCATCCAGCTATCCTGAGGACTATAACACCCTGTTCGGTTCAGAACTTGAGTCATCTGATCCAACACTCTGTTCAGCGATCTTTATATGCAATTCAATGTCAATTTGTCCATTCATTTACATAAATGTAAATTTTTCATTTACATTTATGTAAATGAATGTAAATTGCACATGAATGTAAAAAAAAAAAATGTAAATGCAAATAAATGCACGCACACACACATTTATGTACACTGGTATGCAAAATTTAAGGACCAGTCAGGTTTTCACCTGTAGCTTCTCATAGGAATGGCCTGGATATGGGAAAAGCATACCAAAGGAACCTCGTGAGGTACAGAAATAAAGGAAACAACACCGACACAACAACGGAAACAAAACAGTACAGAGGGACTTTATTCAAAAATGGCAACATAGCACTGGCTGCCATGATACAGATGCATCACTGCCAATGATGGAACAAAGGGAAGAGGTGCCCCTCAGTAGGGGCACCTCCGTAGCCAGGTGGGAAGGAGCAGCAGTGCATAGCACACGCTTCTTGATCAGACCGGAGTTCGAGCCCATCACCACCAAATACGGAGGATGCGGAAAGGTCAGGGAATGACCACCGCATATCCTGGTGCAATATGGCCTTAGTTGCTAATGCTCCTAAAAACCAAATAAGAAACAAACATAACAAGCCCCTCAGTAGGAGATATGGGCCACCCCTAATGTCGATGCAGACTTTGCACCGCCTAGCCATACTTAGAACAATGTTGTTGTAAGTTCTTGCAGTAACATTGTCCATTCCACTGTCAGTGCCACCTTCAGCTGGTGAACATTTTCTAGTGGGTGTAGACGTGCCAGACATCTCTCTAGTGTCCCATATGTGTTCGATGGGATTTAGGTTGGTGGAATGGGCAGGCGAATCCATACGAACAATGTCCTCACTTTCCAAAAGCATGTCAACAGCTGCAGTGCGATGGGGTGTGGTGTTATAGACCATAAATGCGAATTTGGGGGCCAATGGCACCTCCAAACAGATGCCCATGGGGAAGGATTGCCTTAGTACAGTAGTGTGCACTGGTTACAGTTCTGCCCTCCAGTATCTGGAGTTGTGTACATCCATCCAAGATAACGTCTCCCCAGATGAGAACACTTTGACTGCCATATCGATCCCTTTCAGTGATATTTGCGGGGTGTACCACGTGCCAACCTCTCGCCAGATTAACTGATATCCAGAATCGCTGCTGAGACTGAATCTACTCTCATCAGTAAAGAGTACCTTAAATTTTGCACACCAGTGCCTGTATGCGTGAATACCTGGTTGATCCTGCCAGTAGTCATATGCTTGTCTCAAAGATTAAGCCATGCATGTCTAAGTACATGCCTAAGCAAGATGCATTTACACAAATGAAGAAAATCTTTATTGTACAGTAAAGATACAGATACAATAATGTGCCCGCCACAGCCAGGAGGCCAGGGGCTTGACAATGATATAGGGTAATATAAAAATATGTACAGTATAAAAAATTGTGCAGTATAAAAGATTACATAACAATTAAAAACGTAGCATTAGCCATTCAATAGATATGAGTATGTACATAGTTGTGAGGCAGACAGTACACCAAGGTATGTGCACGTTCATATGTACAAAGCACATATTTAAGCATATTCACAAAAGTCAGAATATTTCACAGTGCCAAATTGATGTTCGGTATTGCATTTTCTTGTGAAACAGTTCGTGGATTTGCCTGCGACGTGCCGTTATGCGCCTCATAGGAGATAGCAGATGGAGATATCATATGAGTCGACATCAGGGGCCAAACAAAAGGGGAACAAGTTCGGCCAACGAGCGCCTGTAATTGCGATCAGAAGCGAATTTCTGGAGGTCAACTCCGATCATTAGCAGGGCTTGTACTGTAGGAAGTACTTGTCCAGGTAGGAATCTGTCACTGATCTTCAGCCTGTTCCGTTGTAGCTGAAGAAGAGGGGTGGCTCGTAAGGAAGGAAGTGGAACATGCCACTGGCATATATCCCAGAAGTCAGGGGAGTTGATTCTGCCAACTAGCATTTTGGCTGTGGTCACAGTTCTCCTCATGCTGATTATTTGAGGCAGCCGCGGGATTTGGAGTTGGTCGGCCATGCTGGTGGTCCTCTGCTGAGGGGGGAGTCGATGTTTGTGGGTTGCCCACTTCAATATCCAATATTCACTGGCAAAGATGGGCTTCATGAGAGAAGGTACTGCGGATGCCCATATTTCAGAGGCATACAGAAAGGTAGGATACACAATGGTTTCCAGATATCTGATTGTGGTTCTTGCGTCTGTGTTATGAAGAAGATGTTGACGGGTAATCCAGCGCATTCGGTTGATCTTGCGTAGAACACATTCGATGTGACAGTTGAACCTAAGGTTTGGGTCGAAGGTTACACCGAGATCTTTGTGTTTAGTAACACTTGGAATAACTGCACCCTGCAGTGAGGGTTGTATGGATGTGGGACACTTCTTCAGAGAAAAAACCATAATAACGGATTTTTGGGGGTTCAGTTTGAGACCGAAATGGTTGAGATGGCTAGAGAAAGCTGTGATCTTATTACAGATTTCCGATGTGATCACTCCTCTGTCGGCTGATGGTGGTATTTCCGTTAGGAACTTTATATCGTCGGCGTAGGTAATGACATCATCTCTGTTACACACAAACGGAATAAGGAGGGCGGTAAAAAGTAACCCCGATAAAACGCCACCTTGCGGCACACCAGCATTGATGGATCGGGTATAGCAGAGGTTACGATGAGTGAAGTACACTGTTCTGTTCCGGAGGAGCGAGTGCAGAAAAGCGAAAACGTCACCTTTGATCCGAAAGAAATTGGTTAGGAGATTCAGAAGGGCTGAGATGTTGAGGCTGTCAAAAGCAGCTTCAATATCGGCATAAACAACCGCCATTTCTGATTTGGCCTCAAATGCATTTAAGATTTCCGTTTGGACTGCCAGAAGGTTGGAGACAGTTGATCTATTAGGGAGAACATAATGGAGTTGTTTTGAAAATGCGTACGTAAATGCGAATGCGGACGCTTTTTTTAAAGTGAAATGCACGCGCATATGTGAATATATATATGCGCACGCGCATACTTAAATACGCGCACTCGCATACGTAAATGCAAATGCGCACGCGCGTATGCACGAGCATACATTATTGGTTATTGCCAATAACACATAACAAGAATACGTTGTGTTATAAGCAGTGGAATGCGCATTCCACTGCCTATAACAAAATTGTGTGATGTCACTGCTTCTGTGTAGCATTTAGAATTCATCACTAATAGGGTCTAAAAATCATACGTTTTTCGCGAATGCTTTTCCCCTGATTGTATTGTTTCATAAACAAAAATAATTAAATTTAGTTAACTTACTTTTTATTTAGAGAATATTTTAAGTTTCATAAAGTAAAAGAAATAATAATACTGTATTATATTTTTTTAAATACTGTATTTGCCCTAATGAAGTACCAAGGAACTTCATTAGGGCAAAAGCTTCGTGAAACGAGCACATAATTATGCATTGTACGTAATTTATTTAAATTGCATTTTAAATAATAGCTGCTTGATAACAGAAATGATTGCCTGCCCAATGATCATTAATTTTGGAAAAAATAAAGAATATTCGATATTTCTATAAAATATATATAAAATCCAGAAGAGGGTTTCTGCCCGATTACACTGTCATTACTCTATGAAAATTAAAAATACTTCTCAGCTGAAGAATTGCGATCAAATTTACTCTGACCTAGATACTGGAATATCAGATAACTGATGCAAAAATTAGTTTTTGTCAACGAACTACCGTTGACGCATTTCACTTTTTAATGGCTGCCCTTCTGTTGGTAAAAAGAAATAGATTGTAATTAAATAACTAAAAATTTGTGCCGTACATAAGAAGTATCGTATTTGTAAAATATATCTCAATTATAGTAAAAGTACAATTTATAAAAATGAAATATAAATATTTTTACATAGGGAATGAATGAAATCTTTAAATGGTCTATCAGAAATGTAATAGAATTCATAAAAAGCCGTTTAGGAAGTAGAAAGAGAGAAATGCGATCAGAGTCAGCTGCTCCTGCTGCACTGTCCTCCTTCAAGGAAGTATTCTTTGAAAATGGATAACATGAAACCTTTTAGCTTCATGTTATCCATTTTCAAAAGTTAACAGATTTTTCAAAAGTAACGGATTCACGTTAAGTGAATCAGAACTAACCCTTATATGTATATGGTAACCCCGGGGCCTCACATCTGGTGAGTATGGGCTTGGCACACCCAGGGTCCTGATTTCCAGGATTATAAATGTTTTCGGTGTGGTGAGAATGGCAATGTTAATTCTGAAAATCCAATCGAATCAACTGCAGTAATTAGAGATTAAAACGTTTTATAAATAGATTCGGTTGATTTTGAGTTTTCAGTTTTTTAGTAGGAGAAGGATAGCGTATTAGGCACCACTTCTCTTTCAAATCGTTGTAATTTATATTTTCTATGGAATATTCTCTTTTATATATATTTTTATTTCCTGAAAATAAATGGTCATCTGGCCCATACAAAGAATGTTTTCAAGTAGCCATTACCAGTCATTTAAAATGTTATGTCATTTACTCATTTTAAATAAATTTTGCGCAATGTGCAGTTATGTTCTATAGCGTTTCATGAAGTTTTGCCCTGAAGTTCCTCGGAAACTTAAAGATTTAAATAAAAGAAATATATATTTTGTTATTAATTATTTATTATTATTATTTATTTATTTATTATTATTTTTTTTTGTGAAATAAAAGTTGCTCTGAGAGAAAAATAAGTTAAATAAACTTAATTACTTTTGTTTAAATTAAAGAGTGAAATCGCGAAAAAACTTACTGTTTTTTCGATTCTATTAGTAACAGATTCTAAATGCTATTCGGGTAACGTGACGTCACACAATTTTTGTATTGGCGGCTGAACTAAACTTGCTGGCATTAATGTGATATATCCAGCTTGTAATACTTGAGTTTGATAGGTAATATTCGTATGCGTGGGTTATTGCCCATTAATGATTTCTTATTACTCTAGGATAACTTTCTTGTGTTAGCAAAGCAGCTTATCAGTGATAGGTCACGCAATCCATTCGACCAATTAGTTGCGCATAAATGTTTCCCTAATACCTGTTTCTTGCCACCTTCTGATGAGAACGCCAACAAACTTTAGATCTTCAATTAGTCTAATGTCAATTACTTAGTGTTCTCCACCTCTGTTGTTAAACACAAAGAAAACAGTAGGCTGTAGTCGCAACTAGTTCCAAATACTCACTCCAGTACGCAATCAGAAACAGTCGCCAAAAGAACCATTCCAACACACTTAGTTAATTTAGTCAATATTTGTGGCTATTTCTCGAGAAAATTCGAGTTCCCTTGGGCGTTCAGTGACTCTGTGGTGGCTAGTTTATATTTAGAGAGGAAAACAGAATTATTAAATCAGAGCAGTTCACCAGCCTTCCCCACTTGAAAACACTCTTTTCTTCCTGTAATCTTGCTCGTCTGATTAACTGTAGAGTGTGTATTTTCTCCCGGGATGGCTGTTCTCATTTCTCTAGAGTACATTCGAAATGAACCTTTCTCCTTAACGAGTTCAACCTAACAGAATTGGTGACGTGAAACAAATGCGCCAGGGATGCCATGACAAAGGCAGTTTTGTTTTGAATTTCCCTCAAGTTGTGTGACCTAGACGCTATTTTGCACTCTGTCGAGAGGGATGGGTGGTGCAATTAGATCCCAGGACATAACAACTAGTAGCTCATTTCATTTGTAAGCAGATGGACTAATTCCATCCTTTCTTCTAAATTCACAAGTTTTTAGAAAACTGAAATTATTATTTTTAACGATAATTTACTGTAGGAACCTTCTAACATTTTTTTCCCTCTCACAATTAAATTTCAGAAAACTCGAGGATAGCCGAATCCAGCTTTCTCTTGGATTCCGTGAAACTTGTCCAATAAAGATTTACCTGTATTTTATTCCAGGGTATCTTATTCCAAATATTGCCAACTATGAATACCTAAGTATTAATTTCCACAGCATATGCGAAGCCATTTTTAGGCGCGTTGGGCCTATTGTCTTCACCTTATCCATCCGTCCGTCCGCATGTAACAACTGGACTCCCAATGGGCAGATTTTGATGAAATGGAAGATTTGTAAAATATCTAGAAAGATATTCTACAAATTTTCCAAATATAAAATTCATATAAAATCCAAATATGGATGAGCATATAGAAATATTTGTCTAGCTATCTCAAATTTCATTAAAATCAGACAAATAGAAATCCTGCAATTTTTTTCTTTTTTTCCATACAATTGTATGTAAAAAATAAATTCATAGATTAAGTGTAGTTTTAATGCAGTTTGTTAACTTTGGACAGTCTGTGCACGCTTTGCGTGTGTTGTTATGTATGACTCGTGAACGTGTCGCTTGTGAAGATACATATATACAGAGAGAGAGAAGAAAGATTTAAGGAAAAGTAATAAATATTATACCGTTGTAATTAAACTAGATAGCTAAATTTAGAGAACGTAAACCAATAGAGTTTTATTAAGTGTTCTATAAAGTTAGTCTTAGTAATTAATTGATAAGGAGATAACTATATTTACTTTTTACTTTAGTTAATCACAGAAAAAGGGGGGGAATCAATTAACTTAAATCAATTTACTTTAAATTTTAGGCACATTCTATTTTATAAAAAATAGAATGTGCCTAAAATGTAAAGCACTGAGTACATCACCTAACTTTTAATGGAAGTATGTTATCGGCTTATGTGTCATTGGTTCCAGGAAAGCCTTAATGATCAAGCATAGCCTCCCCTACCACAGAAACCTGTTCATATAAATGAAAATATATTTCGTGTATTATTCTAGAACGAAAAGTCTGATCGAGGCCAAATTTTCAACCTCTGTTCTTCTGTTAGTCCACAGGAACTATGAAATTGCTACCAAACTGCTTTATCCTTTTGTTTATCCTTTTGCTTGGATAAAGGATAAAGCAGTTTATCCTTTATCCAATTTTTTGTGCTTTTTCTCAAATCTTAAAAAAAGAAAAAAAATTCCGTGGTCACTCTACTTTATAACTAATTTTAGTCGTTCTCAGAGGAGGTTTGCACACTTTCCATCACAAAATAAGCAAACATACCATTGGATACACGCAATTTACAAACGCACACCATATCGATGCCTCATAGAAAAAAACACTTTTTCCACCATTAAGGCCAAAGGTAGGCTTCACGAATTTCTAAAACAAAATATCAGTTGATATTTTGCTTTTCTCAAAAGAATAGCGTACTGGTTGCGTTTTCTAACTGACCCCCAAAAATGGTTCCCTGAACTGAATCAGAAAGGGATTTAAGTCTGGGATAGGTCGGATTTACGTCTGGTCATCGTGCTGGATATCCACGGTAGTCGTTGGATATCTTTAGTTTCAAGATATTCCTCCACCACTTGAGCTCTATTTGCAGTGGCGTTGTCGTGCATTAAAAGAAAATCAGGGCCAACCGCACTTCTAAAAAGCCGCCCCCACACGAGAACACCGCCTCCACTCTGTGTCCCTTTCTCTAATGTTGGAGGGATGGTACCGCATTCCTCGTTATCATCAGGTGAAATAACGTCTAGAATTTGTTTGTAGGTTAAAACGGGACTCATCAGATAATAGAACTGTGCCCCATTTGTCAGGCTCCAAATCACATGTTCGTGGTACCACTTTCGACGAGCTCTGCGGTGGTTTGGGTTTAATGGAATACAAACCATTGGCTTCCTTGCGTAGAGTCCACTTGAATTCAACCTTCATAACATGGTCTGGTTGGAAATGTATCACCTGTAACCGCAGCAACCTGAAGAAACAGTAATTGATGTAGCCCTCAGGCGACCTTTGCCTCCCTGCGGATACCCGGCTTCAAGTTGTCCAATGGCCCTCCATCTCAAAGAATCATCTAAACGACGATGACTTTCTATCCTGAGTACTGGAGATGTGGCTGTCCCACTGAGAAAGCCAAAAAAGGGGAATGCAGTGATGTGGTCTCAACCCGTGTTTTTATAGGAATGAATAATTTGCGGCTCTGTAAGGTGATAGATCCATTTCTATTGGATACTGGAAATTTACATGCCAGGATGCCTATTATAAAAACTGTTCACAATAAAATATTCATGAAAAACATTTTGTTCCATTACTTTTGTCGAGTAGTATGTCAAGTGCTTGTGTTTTGTGGTCGTTTTGCTGGACAAAAAACCCGAGTTCCAGGGACAAAAAAAAAACCAGGATACCCTTGATTGAGATCGATTAACTCATCCCTGTTGTGAAAAAAACTCATAAAAAATTACTCGCATCATTAACAGAATTCGAACTCGGGTCTTTTCCACCCGGTGTGTGGAGGATGGAGATAACACCAACTGTGCTACCCACGAGGCCATAGGCATAGTTACTTTGACAACTATGGAGCTTAGACATTATGGTAACTAGTAATAATTGACTGGCAATGACTCCTGAAAATGCTTAACTTCAATTTGTGACCTATGCTTGCGTTTGTTGTCTGTGATTCCGTTTTGTTACTGTTATAGCCACTCCTGATAGTTTTAGCTGCAATTCATCCGTCCTCCACTTTAAAGTAGATCTGTGCTTACCTATTTGACTGGCCTTGGAGGTGTCTTGACAGTTTTGGGAGTATAGTGTTTTGAACTCTTTAACCTATGATTAAAGTATAAAGAAGATCATTTATATACAACTGCAAGATTCATTTTTAGAATTATGGATCGCATTCTCTGCAGCTGATGGATTTTGCTCTTTGAATGTTATTCCTCTTACTTTTACAAACTCTGGCTCCCTCTAATATTAATAATAGATGCTCTGTAAATAAAACAAAAATTATTGCACAATTATGCATTACCTGTCAGGAGATAATAGTCACCTACTGATGGAACACAAGCCATTCAGTTAGCATCCATATCAAATACTTTCTAGATACAGCGAGTTGTTTTGCAGTTCGTTCTGTCTATAAATATTTCATGTTTGATTTTAATTTTTTTTTTTTTCTTACTATTTGTAAAGGCCATTGCCTTCTTGGTATGCCACTGCTTACATTGAAACTGCTTGACGTATCCTCAAGCATTAATATATACTCTGAGTGATCACTCAATTATGACCATCTACCTAATACTTCTTAGGTCCTCCTTTTGCCCTCAGTACAGCAGCTATCCGACGTGGCATTGATTCAACAAGATGGCGGAAGCGTTCGGGAGGTATGGCCAACCAAGCTGTGTGTAATGCGGTCAGCAGTGCAGGTATGGAAGTGATTGGTGTATCCAGACGCCTGATATGCCTTTCCATAGTGTCCCACAAGTGCTCTATGGGATTGATATCGGCGGAGTTTGGAGGCCAGTCGATATGCTAGAAGTCAGAACCGTGTTCCTCAAACCATTCCTGCACAACAAATGCCCGATGACTCGGCACGTTGTCATCTCGGAATACACCATCGCCATTCGGGAAAAAGTGTAACGTAGCCGGGTGTACAGTTAGCAGGAAGTTGACGATAGCGGAGACCACTGATACGTTATTCCACATGCACCAGGGGTCCAAGTTCCTGCCAGTGAAGCGTGCCCCACACCATACAACCGCCTCCACCGGCCGGCACTTTTCATACCATGCATGATGGATCAAAGGCCTCATGTTGTTGATGCCAAATCCGTACACGACCATCCACGGTGTGGAGTAAATAACGTGACTCCGACCAGCACTCCTTCTTCCAGTCTTCTAACGTCCAACTTGCATGCTCTTTGTACCAGGCGAGTCTTATACGCCGATGAACCTTGGTTAGGAGAGGAAGCCGTAGGGGTAGTCTGCTGGTATAGCCCATATGTGCGAGCGTGCGACGCATGGTCATGCCAGATATTGTTCCGAGTTGGCCCTTGTTGAATTGGCGCCTCCGTAGCCAGGTGGGCAAGAGCAGCAGTGCGTAGCACACGCTTCTTGATTAGACCGGGGTTGAACCCATGCCCACCAAATATTGAGGATGCGGTAAGGTCAGGGAATGACCACCGTATATCCGGGAGCAATATGACCTTAGTTGCTAATGCTCCTAAAAACCAAATAACAAACAGCAAACCTTGTTGTATTGGGGTGAACTCTTCAACAAGTCGTCGGACCCAGCGCTCACCTCTAACATCAACCTTTTGCAGTTTTGCCATCGGGTCGTCGTTTGACCATTTTGACGCTAGTCCTGGCTCACTTTAACTACTGTGGCTTTCGAACATCCCACCAGTTCAGCCATTTGGGAAATCGAGGCACCAGCTCGTCGAACACCCACAATCTGTCCTTTATCAAAGTTCGATAAATTCTTCCTTTTACCCATGACGCTCGGAATTTTACTACCTACTGGACTACTGACACTATCTATGATACGTAGGTCGACTAACTCTGCACTCTCGTACCTCACGTGGTCAATGGGTCGCATTCAGTTTTTATAGGGGTGGTCATAATTCAGTGATCACTTAATGCAGTTCACGCGTTTGAGGTGACTATGGTTCGAGCCCTTGCTAACGCCTCTGATCTGTGCGCCCGTCCTAGAGTATAAACAATTAATTTAGTTCTATTTATGACGATAATATGCTTAGAAAATAACGATACGTGGTTAATTGCTATTAAGACAAATAAGTAAATGAGGCCGCCGTAGCCTAGTGGTCAGGCGCGGGTGCATAAGTACACGTGCCTTGAGTGACCGGGGTTCAAGCCCGTGACTGCTGAATACAGTGCTGTTTCTTGTATTCTGTCTATCTTGTGAACTCCTCTGACCGTTTGGTCGTCCCGGAGTATAAACAGAAAATTTATTTATTTATTTAAATATAATATTTTTTAACGCTTAGCAGCACAGTTCTGTGAGTGAGATCTTCTTACTGAGCCCCACTTAGGTCTGATAACAGGATACAAAAAGAATCGTGAAACGTCACCAAATAATATTTTAGTGTGGATATTGATTGTGCTTGTATATCAAGTATCAATAAAAATCTATTTTGTTTTTAAGCAATACACGTGATATTTAAAAAAAAAAAAAAAAAAGTTCTGGTTATACAGTATACTTCCATATAACCGCTGTATAAGTCAGAGGAGTTTACCTTTAATCATTAACGTTAACGGTATTTAGGAGTCACGCGGGCTTGAACACGCGGCTACGTCGGTGTCTTTATATATATATATATCGAAATAATAGAGTGTGGGGGGAGTTATTGCATGCATAACAAACAGGCTTTCAAACAGAAAGCTAGATAGGACAATGTAACTTCTACGCGATGGTGAGGCTAAATAGTGCCCACATCATATCAGTGGAAAAATATTCCACTTGAAACCTCTTCCTCAAATATAAAAGACATCGCCCAATGTATTCATACACTTTTATTGTTTGCGTAACATGCTGGCACGCGCGCGCACACACAGCCATATGCGACTGCTGTTCCAGGACGGTTATGGTGTGCCGAGAAAGCCGAAACTTTAAAAAGGAAAAATACTACCGATCATTTTCAGAGAGCCATTAACGAAATGAGATTGAATGGATCTCCTTCCTATCTGCAGCACAATGTAAGCCTGGCCATCCGGACTTCTGTTGTGTAATATATACTTTGTTTATTTCCTTGATGCAGTTGAAAGGTTTTTAAGGCGGGTTCGCGAGAGTGGGTGCTGATGCACTGCTGAAAATGCAATATTTGCATAAAAGAACGAAACTTGTCGAATAACTTTGTACGATTAAAATGCGAGGGTGTTATAGTGTACAGTATTGCGAAGTATGAATCAATCAAACGAAAGTATAAAGAATTAAAAGGAATTCGCGTATTCTCGGGTATCTTAAAACAGTTCAGATGTACAAACCATATTAAGCCACGAGAAATCTTACGCTGTTGCCATAGTAACGACTACAGCATTTTGCCAGGTGAGACCGCTAGGCTATTTTTACCTGCACATTCCGTTTTCTGAAGTCTGTAAAAGTGTCATTCTGCTTTTTTGTGCGAAGAAATGAGGGGAAGGGCAAAAAAGCCCTCTCACTATTTAATTTCGCGAAATCCTTGTTTCTCATTTTTCGTTAATCAGTTGATTGTTTTATATACCTAGAAACGCGTGCGCCTTTAGTGTTTCTTACTCCAACGAGCATTGCAGCTGTGGACCAATGAGAGTGGAGACCTTGTGCACGTGCCAGATGGCGGGCTGTTTTGTCAAGTAAACGGCGAGGTATAAATAAAGTTGGAGTAAAATAGTTGCCTTAGATATCGTTGACTACTGCTTACATCACATCGATTTCTCGGGCACAGTAAGTTGCATTTTCTAGTTTCTTTATTCACTATATACAGATTTTACATGAGTTTGAAAAGCTAATTCGTTCACTCAAGTGGCGTATCATTACTAGCATGAATCCCGGCGCTTTGTATATATAATTAGTCTTCTAGCAGAAACTGTACTCGTGAACTATTGCACGTTCAGTAATTTCAATTTTATAAATTTCCATCAAGATGGAGCCTAACATCATCTTGTCACAGTTAGGGTGTTTGCAGTAATGTGGAAGGCCCCTTATCCGACGTGTCACGACCGGTAGTTGGTCAGTTAACCGAAAAAGTTGGTTTTAACTGACTTTTTCAATTAATCGACAAACCAACATATCGTTACTGATTTGTTTGAAAACATTGTTGAATCCATTGTTTGTGCGTCTTCTTGCTGTAAGTCTTCGGAACCTTCAATTTGCCTGAAA
Source organism: Mastigoproctus giganteus (assembly GCF_048544385.1). Classification (NCBI taxonomy): domain Eukaryota; kingdom Metazoa; phylum Arthropoda; class Arachnida; order Uropygi; family Thelyphonidae; genus Mastigoproctus; species Mastigoproctus giganteus. The sequence goes on along the minus strand of NC_143578.1, from coordinate 209,443,414 downwards.
TCAGTTCATAAACTGTTCGTTATTTCTTGTAGTTCAGGACTTTTGTTAGCACTGTCGAGGTTAAAAGACTAACGAAGAGCCAAAGTTTTCTCCAAGATTTAGTAAATGTTGTCCATGTTAGTAGTATATTGTAAACACTCCCTTTGTTGTTGACCTTTAACGATTCTATATTCGTGTCTTCTGTTTTTCCCAAAATTGAACTCAAAAACTTTCGCCCATGTAGAGATTCTAGAACCACTTGGTTCATCCATTCGGTGGTAAAAACGTGGCCGTTATGTTCCCTTCTTGTAATTCCTCTGGGACTCTTATGGAATGTAATCCAGAAAGACAGTAGTCTTTCGGTAAGTTTATTTTCTTCAATTTCTTTACAGAATGTACGAAATCGCGAAAATAAAAAACATTCTTTGAATAATGCAAAGTCCATCCATGCTGATTTCTACGAGTAATATTAAACTGGTAAAGAAGAAGAGTGTGATTTTAAAAGCTCTAGGATTAGCTGCTTTACCAACAACAAGCGGCAGTTTGTGAAGTTCCGGGTGCATTTCTGAAGGCGGTTGTATCGTGGTTCCACAGGCACCGATTATTTTGCCATCGTTTTTATGGTTATCATCTTGCAAAATAAACGTGTTTCATCCATATTTGTAGGGTTGTTCCCTAATCAAATTTTCTCTGTTCATAAATGACCTTAATCTGTAAATTTTTGAGCAATAGACTTATGGGTGGATAATCCTCGCCTAGCCACAGTAGAGTGAAGATCAAATGCGAGGATGCAAAACTACACGCGTTTCAAGTCCGTTATTGCTAAATATGGTGCTGTTTCTTGAATTCTGTTTATCTTGTGAACTCCTCTGACTGTGGTCATCCCGGAGTATATTCAATACCATAACATTTTTCCTAATGTCCAAACCATCCATCACTTGCTGTAGAACTTTCTTCACCATTAATCACGTGATATTTAATTAAATTACGTGTTTTTATTACAATAACAATTTTACTGGTGCAAGCAGGGTTCGGAACTCACTTCTCAAGAAGTTGGTGATTGCTTTCATAAGCATTTCCAAAAATTCTTCCTGTACAATGCTGTTACCGCTGAGTATCTGGTCTTTAGCACCATATATGGTTTGCATATTATATCTAGAAACGCACATCAACTGCTCTTTATTATGTAGCGCCATCTGTATAGTCGAACGTTATAGATCTGTAATTGTGGACCTGTTTTACAGCTGTGGGCTTTGGTCAAAACAACGCTTTTCCAGGATTTACTTAATTGCTTTCTCCATGATAAATATGAAGTGCTTCACCCTCAGCCTCCCGCTTTAATATGCACTTATCACCTTCTGATTATTAGTAATAATCTTTTTTCTTATACACAGGAAACTACACATTCTGCATCGCAGTAATTACCCTCTTGGGTTGCACAGTTGGTATAATCACCTCCCTCCCTACACCGGGTGAAAAAGACCTGAGTTCGAATCCTGTTAATGAGGCGAGGAAATTTTATGGGCTTTTTTCACGACGTGGCTGAGTTAGTAGGTTTCACCATGCCACCGTCAGACGAGGGGAGCATGGTTTTTTACGGAAACTTGGGTTTTTCATCCAGCAAGTCAACCACAGAACACGCAATTTACAGACATATTACATGCAGTATAATAGGGCCTTGGTTGCTGATGCGCCTAAAACCCCACATCATCACAATAATTAACATTTACAGACTTTAATCCACATACACTCCCCCCCTAAAAGTTTGGAATCAGCGTATGCCAACCGTTTTATTAGTTATGACAGTGTAAGGTTTAATATTAAAAAACCACACACTACAAAGTACTTTAAGATTTTTTTTATTAAGAGTTGAAAAATTTACAACAAAAAAAAAATATTTTTTGTTATATACAGGAAACTAAGCATTCTGAATCATAGTAATTATCCTCGTCAATTAGTAGTATCAACTGAACTGATTTTTATCGAAATACACTACGAGATTTTATCACTGCCTTTACAGACATGGCAGTGATAATTTTATAATAGTGTCTGTAATAATCTTTTCTAACATAATTCTTAGCGATCTGCAAGGTATCAGATAAATTTTGTGAAGATGGGTAGACTTGACAGCCAAGATGATCGCATACGCCTCTACTGGGTTTAAGTCAGGCGACTGCAGTATCGGAACCATAATTTGCAATTCTCCTTCCTGTTTAGTTGCTGGAAATTCCCTTCTTGTCATTGTCTTAGTTGTAATATAAAATTTCCTCCACAAAGTCGAAGTCCAGAAGATATTTCATTATGTTTAAGGATGTTTTTGTAGCCTTTTTTTCTTAAAATTCCTGCAGTTCTGGCGATGCCACCCACTTCAGAAAAACAGAAGCAATCCCAGATCGTGACGGAACCACCTCTACGCTTGGATCCAAAATGCCAACTTTGGATTCATCCGTCCATAGTACGTTTTTCTCCTCTTCAGTTGTCCAATGTTGATGGCTCTTTACCCGAGCCAACCGTTTATTTGGATTTTGAGGTTTTAATAAGGGACCGCTAGATGCAATGACAAAGAAATCATCAAGGTTTAAGACGAAGTTTTAGTGGATGTAGACACGGGAGTTTCTGTGTTCCTATTGAACTGAGCTCGGATTTCAGGTGCAGTAAGTCTCGATTGCGTTTAGAAATCAATAGTATGGTCTTACCTTGTGCTTCCGGCAATATTTCTCATGAGAATAACTTTATACAGAGTTATAACAGCGTTTCTGTTTTCAACACTCAGTTTTTATCATAAAACATACAAAACCGACACCAAACACTTTGCTGCTCAATTTATATTATTGCAAAACACTCTAGAATCATCTGCAACATTCTGAAATAGTCTAGAAATTTCTTAAATATTATTTGATTTTTATACATAATAGAAAATATTTTAATAAAAATCGTTAAATAAGTTGGTTCTTATTTTAATAAAAACTTTGAAAATTAAGAAAAATGAAACGTGATTGATTCCAAACTTTTAGGCGAAAGTGTATATGGGTGTATATCATACGTTATTCATTGCTTAATTAAAGTATTTTCAGATCAATGCCGGATTAAGGCACGGGCTAGTAGGGCCCTTGCTCGGGGCGCCAGAAAACACAAGAACAATGAGGCAATAAATATATATATCCTTAGTAAAAGGGCGCCGACACACACACACACTCTCTCTCTCTCTCTCTCTCTCTCTCTCTCAAGCGAACCTCATTCCGAAAGGAAATCCGTGTTTATTAAGATTACATCAATTATTGTCGTCAGAAAGGACTTTGTACCAATAATGCAGACGGTAGGGTGTTTACCCCCCCCCCCCACCACTGTTTTAAAATCGGAAAACTAGTTCCAAATTTTCAAACAGCGGCGGAGGGGGGGGAATAAACACCCTACTTAAGACTAACCATAGCGGGCTACGCATGTCAATCACTGCTACTCGCAACGATCAATCGGAAGGGGTGCCCGCTTGTAAATATTAACCAATAAAAAGAGCTGAGTCCAATGAAAAGTTAATGTCCGGTTTTCTTGCATGAAAATATTCTTCCTATAGTTTCTGTTCGTAAATTTTCTCTCAGTACATACGGGCACAGTGTGTGATGTCGATTGTGTTGGCTGAGAAAATCTTACGTAAACAGTGAAGCTTGTCTATGTTTAAAACGTAGATAAGCACGTGGAGGCTTCCGTAGCCGAGTAGTCAGGAGCGGGAGTGCACTAGTACACGCTCTTTGAGTAGACCGGGGTTCAAGCCCCTGACTGCTAAATATTGTCGATCTGCCAACCCGCAGTGGACCAGCGTGGCAGATTATGGTCCATTTCCCTCAGCATGAATTGTTGAGGAGGCTTCCATCCTGCAGTGGGTTGATAATGGCTGGATTCCATTGGGTGATTTTGTCCGTTCGTGATCAGTAAACAATATTAGAAGTCTGGTGCATCGGTTCAGGCTGTATGTAGTTTTATTAGTGTCCGTCGTGCTCAGTCAGTCTTCTTTTGTAATACAGTTGGTATAAGCACCGTCCTCCCCACACCGGGTGGAAAAGACCTGAGTTCGAGTCCCATCAATGACGTGTGGAATTTTTGATGTGAAACATCCTAGGGGGGGGGGGGGCACTTCAACCAAGTAAATCTAATCTGTCACAACCAGACTTCCTGCAGCTGCCATTTTATTGTAGATGCTACCGTTTGATTGAAGTCATTCAAATGGCTACAATCAAAAGGGTAATTAGGCTATTGGCTTGGATTTCGCTAACCTTTCAAGCCAAGGACGTTTCACATAAAACCATTTACCACGCGTGCTCGGACGCGCGCCATTTTTTACGCGACTTTTTCACAACGTGGTTGAGTTAGTGGGTCTAAGGCGAGGGTAGCATGTTTTTTCTCCTGGAAACTCGGGTTTTTCGTCCAGAAAACAGACCACAAAAAACACGCAATTTTTACAGGCAGTATAGACGGAATAATATGGCCTTAGTCGGTGATGCCCCTAATACAACAACATGCTGAGTCTTCAGAGCTTCTAATCAAGGCTGGCATAAAAGATGCCCTTGAAATTTGTACTAGTTTTCTTAGTTCTACTGAGCTAAGTATCCACTACTCGACAATTAGCTTTTTAGTTACATTTTTGGGACGGACAACGAAATTGGAGAGGCTTAAACTGAAATTCTTCAGCGCTTAATATTAGCAGGTCTCTCAAACACCATTAATATTAATTTGTACCCGCTATATTAGGAAAATGATTAATAATTTTATCATATTTACTGATTAGTTTATTGCTCAACATTATCTTGTACAGATTACATAAAGGAGTCTCGCATTTTAATTTGAAGATACTGGTCACATTGGTGTGTGACGTGGCAGCTGGAGATCATAAGACGAACTGATTTTTGGTATCAGTTTTTTTTATCACCGATATCGATAAATTGTTTATGTTCATTTATAAAATGTATTACGTTTTATATGATTTTTGAGTTATATATCTTTCTTGAGCCATTCTTTTATTTTCTGTGTCTACGGGTGGATTAAAGGATTAGCGGTTTTGGTTAATTTTCAATACCTCGTCAGAGGCTATTTTGACTCAGGCGGAAATAGCCGCAGGCGATTCCCACGTGAGTCATAACTTTATGGCGTATATTGCGTGTCTCATGAATTTAAGGGTTGATATACGATGTATTTGCTAACCATAGCACTCAACGGATGATTATTTTCTTTGTTCCCATTGCTTCCAAGGAGTACCGATGAGTGCCACTATGCTTGTAGGGAGTACCAATCTAAAATTAAAACTTGGTGCATTGCTAGAAGAATTTGAGTCAATGAAGAAAAGGGTACTTACCCTAAAGAAAAATGTAAATAGGAACTCGTCAGCCTCGATACCCTTATTTGGTATCTTTATATTTACGATACTCGAGGATTTACAAAATACCTTATACTGAAATGTTTCATAACAGTATTTTATATATTTTACACCCATGATTATTGAAAATCTGAAGAACCATCTGAGCCTTTATAAAATTTTTAAAATTGAAATTTGTTATGGATATGACAAGCTTTTCCTTGTCAGTCCATATGTAAATCCTCTAGATATCCGTTAAGTAGAGTATTGTACTGTACTTTTAGTACCGTGATTATTTTAGTAGGATGTATTTTTTTTCGTAATAAAATGAGTTATATACAGGGGTTTTAAAAATTGTAGGGATCAAATGTAGGAGCATATTCTACAGATAAAAATAAAAAAAAAGTTTCTATAAACATATGGCTCAAAAATCGATATTTCAGATATATTAAACAATAATCGTAAATCATAGACACCGAAATACCCTTCCGTATTCTCCATTTTTTTCAATGCAGCATTCAAACAATAACTGGCGTGTCTTAACGTTTCAGGAATATTTTTAACGGTTTCAAAAGCTTCCAAAATGCGATTTACCAGTTCGTCTTCTTCCATGGTAAATCGCATAGGCCGTTCCGCCCAACTCATTATTGTATTCTGTGTTTAAAAAGTCAAAAACATCGAAGGATTAGTAGACAGTTATGCATAAACAACATTTTCAAGGGTATGTCTTCCACTAGTTCCATCAAATTGTTCTTCTGAAAATATAGGTATGCCATTTCTGAATTCCTTTTGATAATAAAAAAAAATAATAAAATAAAGAATGACCAATAGGATTGACTGACTGGCTGACGTCGTATGCGGGTTTTCTTCGACACAGATATGAGTGTCTTCGAGAGTTGGGAATTCCATTTCTTGTAAAGCATGAGTCCTCTGTAACCAGCACATGGATGAGAATGAATCACGTGATCATTTAAAAAATAAGCCGCGGACAAAAGTTTATGCACTTATTCGTGTCTTGTGACAATAGTTCTTGTATAAGCGAACCACGAAATATATACAATTTCAATTAACTATGTCCTTCGTACACTTGCAGATGAAACAATTATGCAACCTAAAAACCTACTGCGGTAGGAGATACCTGGCAAAGAATGTTGCTCTTTAACATCTGCAGTTCGTTGAAACCCCCCTCTATTCTCTAAGTCGTGTCCTTGTGGTAGCACGGTTAGTATAATCACCGTCCTCCTCACACCCAGTGAAAAACCACTGGGTGTGAGGAGATCTGAGTTCGAATCCCGAGGAATATTTATGGGTATTTTTCATAACGCGACCGAGTAAGTCAGTCTCAGGCGAGGGAACTCTACAGAAACCAATCTCTAAATCGTCTCTCCACAGTAGCAAGCGTTTTATGATCTGGGACTCGTCGAGTACGAAATTTTTCGAAATAACTGAGAAGAGCAGCTACGGAATTCACTTAACTCTGCAAAAGTAAAGATTTATAGTGGAACCTGAAACTCAAGCAACATACATGTTGACACTACCAGTATGTTGTGTGAACCACACTGGTTACTCACTACTGAGTAATTGTTGTGATTCAAGTGGCATTCACAACTGTATTTAAAATGCCACCTTTAAATGAATTTGTATTTTATTAATTAGAACATCTACACATACATACATGTGCAATACATTATTTGTTTATATGTAGTATATTCCGCAGATCCCCAAGGCTCCGCGGCCCACAGGAACCACTTTTCTCAAAAAAAAAAAATAAATAACGGTAATAATGTTATTAATAAATCAATTACTATCTTTCTAAAAACAGATTTTCTCGCATTCGACCATTTTCCAATTTAAACTCATGTCCCCTTTTTGTCATCTAAGAAAGGGTAAGGATGACGCCATCTGTATTTAGTTTAGGTAACTCCATTTAAACTCTTAAAACCCTTCAATCAGGTCTCCTCGCTGGTGCCTAGTTTCTTGCTATTTTCAGAACTGAATGAAGTCTTTCACAATAAGAATACCCTTTTGCTCTTCTTTTGTTCTTTTACTCGTTCCAAGAGCTCTGCATCCTTAACAAAACAAAGCTTATAACCTGTATGCAGCCTTACACAATGGAAAAAATCATCTCTTTTCCCCTGCTGACAAAATTCCTGTATTTAAAAATAAATAAACTGAATAAATTTTTCTGTTTATACTCCGGGAGTTCACAAGATAGAGAGAATACAAGAAACGTGTATTTAGGTACCCCTCTCGCCGGTTTTTTGACAGAATCTTGTGAGCTCCCCTAGTAGCCTTTCTACGCTACTCAGAGAATTTCATGTCAGACTATACAAGTACTCTAGGTGTTTTCAATCTCCAGTTTATCATTGGTACCATACTCAACTCCTTGAGTGTGGTACCATTCATCGGTGTTAAACTTCAGTTGTAGTGCGATGTGGAGTTCCTGCTTTAACAATTTGAATCTTAACTACAGCTGAATGAAAGGGAGAGAGATGAAACGTTCTTTTCTGTTTTCTTTCGTATACACATTTTTAATAGTTTTGAATCCGTTAAGAAAATCCATCCATATTCTCCCTCACTCTTACAAAGCGCAACTGAAACAGATGATAACACTCTGCTCCCTCGAACCTGACCACAAATCGCACCCTCCCTACTGTGTGTTTGACCGCGATCAATTCCAGTACGGCGAATTACTTCTCAGTAGTTATTCCCCACCCCCGGGGGATGAGCGCACTTTTGTTGTTCATTTGAATAATGTGTACAGTTACTTTCATCGCTGTCTCAAATATCAATTTCTGAAATTTGTGCATTTTTAAGTTATTGCTGTACTCTTCTACATAGCATACTCTTATATTTCGAGGTCCATTATAATGATTGGACTTAACTCTAAATAGTAGTTGTTTTTCCTCGTAAGAGATCATCCACTTGTGGGGGGGGGGGTCCAACAGTTTAGTGAGAAATCGAGAACATTCTTATGACACAAAGTAGACAAAACAGCAAAGAAATTTCACTGGCTGCATTTCAAAACACACATTTTTTTTTTTTTTTTTCATAAAATGAGCAGCTCGTCATTCCAGAACATACAGATTTATGTTCCTCTTTCAGAGAATCTGCACAAGCACCTTAAAGTTCGGTATCCTTTTCTGTACGCATAACTGCCATGCACGCTACAAGTATTGTGTTGGTCGTAATCCTTCATATGTCGCTCTCGGTATCTGGACAGACATTCCAGTACAGCAGAGGATGGATAAACGGAAGAAAAAGGTCGCACGACAGTCCTGGACTCGTCGCATCCTCTTCAGAAGCCAAAGAAATAGAAGAGGAACTTTTGGATTTGGTGAGCCACTTCTGTCTAAAGAATAAAAAAATATATTATAATATTAAAATTTCTTTTAGGAGTTAGCCTACTTTGTTGTTGGCGTTGGGTTTAATTAAATTAAAAGATCAAATGAACTGTTTTCATACCGCTTTTGACACTTAGGAAAATAAGATAAGCATTTTATTTAAACATATTATACGTTTACTTTTCTCTTGACTACAGTCAAGAGAAATTGAATAATATTTTGTCGAGAGGCAAAATATATGCGATTCGTAATATTTTGGTTAATTTATTGATGGCGTTGAATAAGATTGATTCCGAATGAAATAGAAAAAGGATAAACTATTTTAGTGACTTCTTGGATCAGTTGAAATTAAAATTAAAATTATTCTGGATGAAAAATCCGAGTTTTGCGTAAAGACAGGTTCTTCGAAGATTGCGTCCAGTCATTTGAAGCCACGAGGTATTGGTATATCGCGTCTGTAAATTGGGTACTGCGAGACTTATGAAAAATGGAAACACTAACCCAGGTTACAACACAGCAAATTCCTGTCGTCTTTTTTAAGCAAAATTTGGTAAGGTACAATTCTGCTCCTTTGTACCAAGCCAACCTAAAACTAAAATAAAGAAGGCAACACGCCCCCAACAGCGCGAGCGAACGATTCTCCTCTCCCAAAATTTTAATAACGAAATATAGAGTAAAAATTGGAACTGGGAACTCTCAAGCAATTACCTCTTCAACAGGACATCAGCGCTTGTGAACATCAAAAAGGATTGTATTTCAGTTATTGATCGCTAGCCAACAAAGTGCCAATGGATGTCCCTATATAAGAGATTCCCAAGGTAGCTATAAAAATTGAAAATAAACACATTTGATATAAAATATAGCTATGAGTTAACATTGAGTTCGATTTAATAGATCTAATACAGTTCTTCTATGGGAGGGCACGGTTGTTTGTGATGGGAAAGTGGGACTTTCCGAAATGGTGAGGACGTTCCTCTTGTCTCACAATGGGGGAGGTGTTTATGAACTACGGCTCGTGGCGGGAATCGAACACAAGGGCTCTATTTTCTTCAATGTTGTACCAGAATTGAATTCGACACGGCAGTTTTTCAGGGCTCCTAACTTGTTAATCAACCCTCCCCTCAAAGCCTTAAACGATTCGGAGACTGTTTTGTCTTGACCTTCAAATAACTGAAATATAAAAAAATATTCCGGACTGGTCCTATTCGGTACTGAAGTTAATCAGTTGTTTTTGCATTGCAGAATGAAAAGAGCCCTCCTCCAAAATGCTATCAAAGCGAAGCTAAACTCTTATTACTCGTATATAAAAGAAATACTTCCATTTACTGAGTGGTTTGAAGAGAGCATAGCGGGGAAACAAAATGATATATCAAATGTCTGTTTGCGTGCGTTCTTAAAAGCGGGGATACGTAACTTGGATATTTTGAAATTTAATTCGTAAGAAAGAGAACATTTTCTTCGGTGTTTTACCAGGATTGAAATACTCCGCGGTAATATCGTGTTGCACCTTTTGTTTGCCGCTCAGTGTAGGATTCCTTATGAATACCGCCGATGCGTATAATCCGAATTACAGATTTACGCAGTCGCTTTACGAACTTTAGCAAATATGCCACAGAGAAACCACACTAAAACAAAATAACAAAGAAGGCAGTTCAAGACGTTGGAAGATGTCTTTGGTAATTAGTGAAATGATTATTTGGAGCGAAAACGGAACGATAAAAATTCCAACGAAGTGAAGGTCATCAGAAAACTATCTTCTTATATCTGTAAGTGCCGTTGAACGATGAAGTAGAAATCGAGATCTATGAACTTTAACTCTCCCTCCCATCACGGGAAAAGCAATAAATGGAGACTTACCTCGCTCACTGTTTCAGTATTCTTTGAAGAAATTGCTAGGGGTCTCCATTAAAGCCAGCAGTACTACAGATTAACCACTTGTCATCTACATAATGGAAAAACTAAAAGCTCGCGCGAGCCGAAAAGAGCCGATGGTAGCATAATAGTACATAAAAAATGAATTTATGGGGTAGCTAACTACGAAACCTTAATGCTCTCAAATTCGACCCGCTTTTGTTTGTACCATATCAGAAAGGTGTCTTCATTGTTAGCCAAAGAGCCAGGAGCCACAGTTGATGATGATTGTCAGATTTTAAGGGAGGTAAAAACAGAATTATTATTAATGTGGGGACTAACGATATGATATTAAGCGTACAAGATCTGACCGTCTGTTGGAGAAATATAGGACTATGTTGAACAAATGCCGCGAGTGGGACATAAAAGGGTAAGGCCCTTTTATATCCCATTGTCCCTTTCTATAGCGCATAGTTTCCTTCGAGGAACACTTCCATTGGTTTATGGTGGGTGTTCACCGAAATATTCTTCCATTCCTTCAAGTGACGTTGAGCTCTTCTGTTCTACGAGGTGTGACTATATAATAATGAGACAGTTCAATGTGTAGCTCGTGGAAACGAAGAAGGACTTCAGCAAAACATGTTGGAACGTGTTTCCACTCGCAGCTAAACTACTTTCAAAGTCAAAGGGCCAGTTTTCTTCTGTCAGCGGTGGAAAGTACTTGTGTTCCATGCTGGCATAAAGGTAACTGACCATTAGTTATTGCCAAGAGTTTCCATCTATCAAATCGTCTCATAATGGAAGAAAGAAGCTTAAATATCAATATTTCATCTTTTCTTAATGGATTATAATATACACTGAGTGCTCACTGAATTATGACCACCCCTGTGAAAACTGAATGCGACCCTTTGACCACGTGAGGTACGAGAGTGCGGAGTTAGTCGACCTACGTAGCATAGATAAAGTATCAGTGGTTCAGTAGGTATTAAAATTCCGAGCGGGATTTATCGGACTTTAATGAAGGACAGATTGTGGGTGCTCGAAGAGCTGGTGCCTCGATTTCCCAAACGGCTGAACTGGTGGGCTGTTCGAGAGCCGCTGTAGTTAAAGTGCACCAGAAATGGCGTCAAAATGGTCAAACAACGACCCGACGGCAAAACTGCAAAGGTCAGCGAAAAGTTGATGTTAGAGGTGAGTGCCGGGTCCGACGACGCGAACAGGCGCAGCACTGTTCGCGTCGTCGAACAGTGAAGACACCATCAGTGTCTCGGAAGACACTGATGGTGTCTTCCGAGATGACAATGTGCCTTGTCATCGGGCCTTTGTTGCGCAGGAATGGTTTGAGGAACACGGTTCTGACTTCCTGCATATCGATTGGCCTCCGAACTCCGCCTATATCAGTCCCATAGAGCACTTGTGGGACACTACGGAAAGGCATATCAGGCGTCTGGATACACCAATCACTTCCATACCTGCATTGCTGACCGCATTACACACAGCTTGGTTGGCCAAACCTCCCTACATCTTGTTGAATCAATGCCAAGTCGGATAGCTGCTGTACTGAGGGCAAAAGGAGGACCTACAAAGTATTAGGTAGGTTGTCATAATTCAGTGATCACTCAGTGTATATTAACTTTTTATTTTTAATAAAAAATTAAATATTTAAAAAATGTTTTTTACACCTTTTATTTTTGAAAATATTAATTCTGCTGAAAATTGAAAACATTTAAGGCTTAAAATAAACATGAATTTTTTAATATCTTCCATTTTTCAGTTTAAAAGACCGTTATGTTGTCAATGGTGCCTGTTTATTATGTTTAAATTTTTTTAAACCACGTTTAGTTTTAAAAAAATTTAAAATATATTAGATACTATTATTTATTTCCATTTTTTCGAAATTTCTTTCAAATTTGGCGTGCCGTGAAGTGCGCAAAATTAGTATGTTGCTAACTGTTTATCGTTCGTGTTTATTATTCAAAAATATTAATTAATCTTTCAAATACCTCGTATAAGACCGCGGATATCTATAGAACCTGGGAACATACACACTCATGAGCCAAAACATTATGACAACCCCTGGCGCAGCACATACACTGACAATACGGGTAGTGTCTGTCAGTACGAAGTTCGTTCGTTTGTTTGTTTGTTTGTTATTTGGTTTTTAGGAGCATTAGCAACTAAGGCCATATTGCTCCGGGGATATGCGGTGGTCATTCCTTGACCTTTCCGCATCCTCCGTATTTGGTGGTCACGGGCTCGAACCCCGGTCTAATCAAGAAGCGTGTGCTACGCACTGCTGCTCCTGCTCACCTGGCTACGGAGACGCCACGAAGTTCGTGCAATGGGGAAAGGAGCTGACAGAATTTTAACGGGGATGATTTGCGGCGCTAGGAAGGCGATGGCCAACTTCTCAGCAACCGCAGGCATTGTCAGCTGTTCGAGGGCCGCCATAGTGAAGACGTGGCGAGAATGGTCCAAAGAGGGATACGCAACCAACCAACGTGCAGGGGAGAAGAGACCACCTCTAGTTGACAGTCGGGGTGAACGACAGTTGGCACGTGCTTCCGGGACAACAAATGGCTCATGAGCCCTCAGTTAACAGCAGACTACAACTAGGGAACATAGAAGAACGTTTCCGAGCTTGGACGACTAGAAAGAGTCTGATGAATCAAGATTAATCAGACTCGACATCAAGATTCGACGGCGAGCAGGTTTAGATGTTTTCATGAGCATCATTGGGTATAAGAGATGGTTTATCTAAGTCAGTTGAAAATTTCTCTCCTGGTCAAGATACTCTTGATACAAAATGTTAACTCTTTTCATGCACTGCAACTGTTTGCCCATGATGTCTTCGCTCAAAGTCCATCTCATAATTCCAACTTAAATAATACAACTTCTGTTCCTGTGGACACTTCAGCAACAACTACAGCTTCAACTGTTCCTACAACATGGTTTCATCGACTACTGCTGCATCTACTTCTTCATCATCAGAAATCGTTGCATTAACTGATACTGTGTAAACTCGGGCTTCAACAACTATTTCATTCGGTATGAGTTCTTCTGTACCCCCTCCCACTATCTTGTCTGAGGAGGGACGATTTACCTGCTATAAAATGCGCTGTGTTATGTGATGTCATCAAGTGAGACACAGCTTGCTTCCATGGCTACAGAGAAAAAAAACTTATGTATCTGTAGAGGTTCAGTGATGTATTTCGAGTGTATTGTAAAAACTATCCTGTGGTCCCTGTTGTTCCCCTCTGGGAAGATAGTTTTCCTGTTAACGTGAGTGATTAATGGGCCCTTTTTTCTGTCGTTTTATATTACGCAATGTCCTTCCCCTGACGGATATTACGTAGTGATGGGCATAATGGAATAATATCATTTGAATGATATGAATATAATCGACTGTGACATTTTCAGAATCGGTTATGTGCAAATTAAATGATTGGTCAAGCCCTATCTCGCTTTAAAGTGAGACCATGACACTGCTTCGCTGTACAGTGCGCTTTCCGCGAAATAGTTTTCACCAAAAATTATATTATCCCCCCCCCCACTTATTCGACAGACTTCGCTTCGTATTACAAAAATATGAACTAAAACGAAATTAATTCTAAAAATATTTTCAGCAATGGAAACGTCCCTAAAATAAAACTGCCTAGGAGGAGGAGGGGGGGCCAACATTCATTTGGACTGTAAGTTCTGGTATGTTATTTAAAAACTCAGTCTCATTTCCTTATACGTGCATTTCGATACACTATTTCTTCTTCCTTAATAATTTGCATGGTAGTTCTAAAACTGTGCGATAGATGGCAGGACCAACAGGACAACCAAATAACTGAACTTCACAAGGCTGATGATGGATCAGAAATATTGTTTTGTCACTTTTTCTTGAAAAGAAATTCGACAAAAACGAATTTTCACAAAATTTAGTTCTCAAAGAAACAAAAATGGCAAAATTTGGAAACAACAAATTAGTTTTTAATAAAAAAATAAAAAAACGGATTTGTTTCTTAAAACTCCTAGTCACACTATTTACGAACACCAGTGGCGCTCTAAATTTAACAAAAAAAAAAAAAAAAAAAAACAGGTTGGAAAAAAAAATAACGATATATTATGACCCAATGAGCTTCTGCAGCAGCAAATATAAGTTTCGTAATAGTTGAAACTAGGATTCATCTTATAATTTATTGGATTAATCAAAAGTTAGTTAATTCAATAAATTTGACGTAAAGCCAGTTATGATTTTCCTAGTAAAGAAAACGTTAAGCGCAGATGTACAAGATCGCGAAACCGAACCCTACAAGACATTGGTAACGTGACATGCTGTATGTGCGCATGCTACTAAACACGTTTAGTTGCCTGCTTACTACTGTATTGCAAATTTATTTCTTTGTGAGCAGTGCCTCAATATGGAAGCGCGTTTGCTGTGAAAGTGACGATCTCGAAAGAGTACTTTAAAAGCAAATCCGAAAACACAATTCCTGACGAATTCCGCACTATAACCCCCCCCCCCGAACTTCATTATTGACGCAATACATTCCAGAAGCAGATGTTCTTCTTGCATCCTCCCCTCCTTACCCCTGACATCGTGGAGTTAGCTTCCGCTGGACTTGAATGGGGTAAGCTCAGGAAGTTGTACGAATCGACAAGCCAACAGTGTAACATCCGAAAATACCATCCTTTTCGAAATCAGCCATGATAACAACTAACTTGCGTGGTCCATACGCCTTCCTTATGCATCAGCTGATTGGTTGTTTATCAGAGAAGATTCAATGCACTATAAAAATGGGTGTGCGGATACTTTTGTAAGAAGTGTATCTCACGCTAAGCCCGATATCAGTTGATCAAATAATCGGAATATGGGAGGGGCGGGGGGAATACACACACAAGTCGCCTGCATAAGACAATGCAGGACTTTTTTTTTTTGGATTTCATATAGATTATGGAAATCATTCAATCATGCCTTCACTAATTAACGCATTATCTGTTGCATTAACATTATATATTCACTCTAACTTTAATACTGACATAAAAAAATATATAATATATGCCCTTCGAGTAGATCTCTTATTGGTCGGTTTCTGAGCATACAGTGGTACTTCGGGCAGTTGGCCAATAAGAGCTTTACTCGATGACGTATTTACGTCAGGATTAAAGTTAGTGAGAAAAGTTTAGTTTGAATAACATTGGTGTTAGTATATTGTGATTTCTATTTCTGACGATAGATGGCGCAGGATGTCAGTTTGAAAGAAAGACTAAGCAAAGTGCTGTGGAAACTTGAAAAATTGGACGTTAACCGAATACAATGTGAGTATTGTAATTAAATAAATCCACCAAATCAGTCCCATAATGAAGCTTTCACTTTGAATTTGTTACATTTACTTTACAATAAAGCTCTGAATTTTTCTTTCCCTTAATATTAAATATAAAAATTAGAAAATTCCCTCGATTTGATGTTTTATAATTTTATTGATATTACAAATCAAAAGAACTTGCCCACTAAAGTTGGCCAAACATTGGGCTACATTTTAAGATGTTTTTATTGCAAATCATTGAAATGTGATGTGATTAATTAAACTTATTATCACGAGATGGCGAAAACGTTTCATTTCAAATATATATCTATGGGATTTTATTTTAATTTTTTTTTAAACATTTCTTTCCTTCAGTAAAACAAAATAAGCAGATGAATTGTACTAGTGATTTTCTTTAACTTATTTAGAAGATTCTGATTCCTAAATACAGTAATGATCATTATCAGTGCAATTCAGTTCTTTTTCTTCAAAACGTACATCTTGTATAACATTATAAACTTAACATTTCTTTTTTGTTATTTCAGATTAAAGATAATTAGCCAAGATGTATAGAAGAAGCAGAAAAGCCTTACCGACAGACACATCCAGGAATTTCCAATTCTATAAATGCTTGAGACAATTCAAATAGAAAGAAGAAATTTCCCTTGTAAACAAAACTTCGTATTGCGCAGTCTAACAGCGCTGCAACTTGTAAAAAAGTGTCTTTTAAAATAAACTACTACTGCGCAGTATAAACTCGAATCTTTTAAACAGAGCACGGTTCGGATGCAAAATAATATTAGAGAGATTTAAAGTTTTGCTCGTGAAAAATAACGACAGACATTTTTGGTGTTAATGAGAAGCTGAATACATTTAAATACTAACTCCGTCAGTAATTTTACTTAAAGCTTTAAGTTGAAATGTTTAGCTTGTTGGATGAACAAAATCGTTCATCCAATCTGATCTTGTAAATTCTGCTGGGTAGCATAATGGTTACAATAGCTTTCCTACAACGATGGAAAAAGCCTCAGTTAAATTTCGTCAAGATGAGAATTTCTTTGTGTGGTTTTTTGTTTTTTATTATTATTAACAGCTGGCTGAATTAATCGGTCTCGGACGAGGATCTCCCTTCTTCCCCCAGCAAAACAGGCAACAGACTAGAATACACGCAATTTGCAGGCATAAAACGCAAACGCCTCATAGCCTTATTTGCTTTGTCGCAAAAACAAATAGAAACCTGCTCTTCGAGGGAAATGGAATTTATTAGCACAAGGACTTATAACCTGCTTGTTGGACGCGTCCCTTGAAAAACAGCTACGGGTTTACCTTTAACCACTACCTGTCTACCCCTTCCAGAGAAGTAAAGTGTTAAAAGAGTCCTCGTGTAATGAATACTTATAGTAATACGGCTCGATGTTGGTAGATGTGACTGTTGTGTTGAAGAGCCTGCATATTAAGGCTTGTTTGCGTAAACAATCAGAAATTATGTTCATTGGACGCGGAAAGTATTCGTTATGGTAAGCAGTGCTGCGGATTGCTGTTTCTAAACTGTAAGTCATTTCATTTATATTCACGGAAGCTTTAATTTCAAAAGTGCAACTGTTTCAATAAGAGAATCTTCTCAAAGAAATCATAAAGAAAAATAACATTTCGTACAGGATTATTTCAGAAGAAAATATATATTTGTAATATTCTGGGGAAACTGTACGGCTAGTGACTTAATTTCAAAAAAGAAAAACTGTATGACCTTACATTGTTTATATTTTGTTTCCACTGAAACAAAATTAAGTAGGGGTGGGAGGGCTCGGTAGTTAATGCCTGTCATAACGAAACGATGTTATAATTCATGATACGCTTCGCAGCCACTGTATATTTTTGGCTTATTTGAATTTCTCTACTTTGACCAACATCTTATTTGCATAATTAATCATTCCAACGTTGGAATTCGCGTGCATAATTTGGATTATGCATTCAAGAGAATTGCGAGGAAAAGTAGACAAAATTCAAAATAAAATGATTAAATAGATTTTAAATCAAGATGGAATATAATAGTGATCGATGCATTCTTATTTAAACAACCGTAACATGAATTCGCTTAGAATACGAAGTCAAATACAAAGTTTACAGTTATTTTAAAAAATAGTCGGCATTCAAATGTCTCCTAACCTTCTTCTGTAATATCCGAACTATTCAAATAGAACCATCACGAACTATAAAATTTAGTTTAAAAAAAATTTAGAACAGATTAAGGGAAATGTTCCCCATTGCATTATTTTCTTACACCGATGGACATATATACTGTATTCCCTGTCATTAATATCCTGGCACCCCTCCTCCATACCCAAGCATCGTGTGTCACAACTATAAATATGCTCGTAGGCATCATTTGAGGAGACAATACAATTGTGAATGCAAGATGCCTCGAACGACGGAGTTAACAGACCTCCAGTGCAGATTTATAATAGAGTGCCACATAAGTAATCAGCGTAATACGTGACATTTCAACGGTACCGATAAGATATAATCTGTAAATTAAAGCGGCTCGGGAAGCCGATGGAACGTGACCGAAGAGCTCTGCACGTCACTGAAACACACACACTCACAGGCCCTCAGTCAGATGACTGGGGTACAGTGCGCAGGATGCTACATGATATGGGTTACGAAGATCGTGCAGCTGTCTACAAACCACTAATCACCCTGAATAATGTCAGACGCCGTTTAGCTTGGTGTAAGGCATGCGTTCTTGAGCCGGTTGTACTTTTGCTGTGATGAGTCACGGTACATGATCTACCAGTGGAGCCTGGGTGTGTGGTGGATGTAAAGTAAAAGTTTCAGCACACGTTAATAGTTATTCTTGTGAATAAAGGTTATTTGTAGTATGCAGATGCCCGGATATTAATGGTATGGCAGTGTATAAGTTGTTTGAACAATTTCACAAACAGTTAAAGCATCGCCCGCTGGATGCAGGGAATAACTTTGATATTATATACTTGGATCTTAGAAAGGCTTTTGATACTGTTGCACATGGAAGACTGCTGCACAAATTGGAGCAGTGTGGCATTGGAGGCAAGTTGCTGCTATGGATAAAGGGGTGGTTGAGGGGGAGAAGACAGAGAGTGGTAATCAATGGACACTGCTCATCGTGGACTAATGTTATTAGTGGAGTCCCTCAGGGTTCAGTATTGGGGCCTTTATTGTTTTCTGTATTTATAAATGATATTGATGATGGTATATCAGGCTTAATGTCCAAGTTTGCAGACGATACAAAGGTTGGCAGGGTTGTCAAGGACACTACTGACACTATGCTGCTGCAACAGGATTTGGAAAGGTTGAGCAGATGGGCTTCGAGGTGGCAAATGAAGTTTAACATTGACAAATGTAAAGTACTACATATGGGAAACAGCAACCCCAGAGCAACGTATCAACTCTGTGGTACTACACTGACAGTGGTAGAGAATGAAAGGGACCTGGGGGTGGTGGTGCAGGCAGATATGAAGTTCTCTGAGCAGTGCAGACGAGCTGCAAGAGTAGCTCATGGTGTATTGTCAATGATATATAGAAATTTTTCTAGCAGGGATAAGGAGGTGATTATTCCCTTGTATAAGGCAATGGTCAGGCCACACCTAGAGTACTGTATACAGGCCTGGAGGCCTCATTTCAGGAAGGATGTAGAGCTGCTGGAACGAGTACAGAGAAGGGCAACTAGATTGGTGAATGGGACAAAGGGGTTCTCTTACGAAGAAAGGCTTAAGTTTTGCAAATTACAGTGTCTGGAAACTAGGCACCAGCGGGGTGATCTGATAGAGGTGTACAAAGCCTTGAATGGTTTGAGCATGCTCAATGCTGATGGGATTCTTCCTCTAGCTCAGAAAAATCACCTGAGAGGGCATAAATTCAAATTGAGGAAAGACAGATGTAGGATAGATGTGCGGAAATTTGCCTTTAGCCAGCGGGTGGTTGGTGGGTGGAACAGACTTCCATCCCTTGTCGTGGAAGTTGATAGCCTAAATAAGTTTAAGGCTCAGCTGGACAGGTATTTCGAACGAACAGAGGGGTGAAGTGGAAGTGGTTATTTTTATTTATTTATGTTACTTTTTTTTTTTTTTTTGGCTGATGCTGCATAAGCTTGCTTTCTTGCATCAAATGCCTCTACTAATACTAATGCTAATGTAATACTAATACTAATACTAATTAATAAAGTGAATAATGCTGTATTAAATTATTGTAACTGTTTACTAACTTGCCATTACTGTTTATGCTACGTGTACCGAGTCTATCTTGGGATTTTATGCGGCGTTCAATCATTGTGGAAATGAGAAGGGAAATAAATAATATCAAATAATTGACATGTTAATTGGGGTACAGTGCCGGATTATTTACATACAAATTGCAAAACTTCATACTACTGTCTGTAATACAGACAGTAGTATAGTGTTATTACGGACAATCTGTATTACAGACAGTAGTATAGTAGTGGGGGGGGGGCATACTGCTGTCTGTATTACAAGCTACTGTAGCTTGTAAGTAGAAGTGTCAGCCACTTATACAAATAACAGGTTAAGTAACAGTTGAAACTGGAAAAGTCTTGGCTAATGATGAACAGAATTCAAAAGTACTTTTCATAGTTGGATTTCTAGAATAAAAACGCCCTCCGTAGCCCAATGTGGTGTGCAGTAGCACACGCTCTTTGAGTAGACCGGGGTTCAAGCCCCTGACTGCTAAATACGGTCGATCTGCCACCTCGCACTGGACCAGCGTGGCAGATTATGGTCCATTTCCCTCAGCATGAATTGTTGAGAAGGCTTCCATTCTGCAGTGGGTTTATAATGGCTGCTGTATACCTTTTTTTTTTTTTTTTTTTTTATAAAAAGTTTACTGAACAAGTATTTACCAAACGTATTCACCTTAACCTGTCAGGGCGTATCCTGGAGTGTTAAAAACAATTATGTGCTGGGCCGATAAAGGTTTTGGTGATTGTCCAGAACGTTACCTTCCGATTTTTGCGTATATGACCAGACTTCTCGATCCCGCAATGAAGTTCAAATAAATATGCTCAATATCGGCCATTCGGACAGGCACACTTGTTCTCGTTGCTGGTTTCGTCTCTCAGTAATTACTGACTGGATACACTAGACACTGTTTCCGTCGATACATAGGTAAATTCCACTGCTGCTCTTAACCATGCTCCATTTGCACAAGCAACTATAATCGTGAGGTCGCTGATGTCGGAATTCCTCGTGCTTTTATGGCAACTGATACCTTAATGACTCGACTGAGGCACTGCAGCTCTTTTTACCCAAACTGCACGACCTATTTCCATCTGCATACGATGGGAGGCATGCAGGTATCGTTAACTCTAAGTGCAATGTAAGTTTATATTGTTAGGCCGGTGGTAATCCTTACACAAGTGCACAAAGAAGCAGGTTTGAGCCATTTGCATAAAGAGAAACGAGGCTCACAAACTTAATGCTGACAAAACACAAGAACAATCTTTAGCATTTATTTCAAAGCAAGAATCGTATCGTTATACCTGGATTACTGATTTCTGAAAAAAGGTCATGGGTTTTTTTGAATTCTGCTTAGCATATTTTCTTAAGATAGCATTTGTATCGCGAATGATTCAGGAGAACTTGTGGCTTCGTACTAGTGTTACTTAAAGGAAAGCATCTTATTAAGAAAGTGGTTCCAAACTTTCTCACGCTAGATACTTATGATCATTACCAGAATGAAAACATCATTCAATGCCTAAATAAATGGTGATTAATTTCAATTTACAGATAAACTTTTTACTGTGTGTGATCACTGCACCTTAAGACAAATTTACGAATTTCAGCTGATAATAAATAAAGACCATTTTTAAATATTTCTGCCTTTGGAGTAAATAAACATAATTCTTTAGATAGGAAACGCCATCGGCTGTTTTCATAGAGACCAACCTCTGGTTTGTTCAACTTATCGCCTTGCGTAGGGAAACTTCCAGCATCCTTTACTTCTCTGATAACAACTTTAGACCATAACACAGAAAATCTGTCGCCCACCACAAACTACTTTTCGCTATTTAAATAAATAAATATTCTGTTTATACTCCGGGACAACCAAACGGTCAGAGGAGTTCACAAGATAAAATAAACAGCACCGTATTTAGCAGTCACGGGCTTGAACCCCGGTCACTCAAGGCGCGCGTACTTATGCACCTGCGCTTGACCACTCGGCTACGGCGGCCTCATTACCTGCGTTAACTCTCATTAT
Organism: Mastigoproctus giganteus; assembly: GCF_048544385.1. Lineage (NCBI taxonomy): Eukaryota > Metazoa > Arthropoda > Arachnida > Uropygi > Thelyphonidae > Mastigoproctus > Mastigoproctus giganteus. The sequence goes on along the minus strand of NC_143578.1, from coordinate 209,421,353 downwards.
TGTCAAGCGTCTTCTGACTATCCATCCTCTATTTTTCTGTCTTCTACCTCTCAGAAAAGTTTATTTTCTAACTACCTTGAGCAGAGGTTTTTTTTTTTTTTTTCGATACATAATCAAGATGCACTTGAACGGAATATGGCTTTTCACAAGAATGGACGAGAACAAGCAAAAACTTGCTTGTTTTGTCCGAGTAATAAAATTCGACACGTGGCATTATTTTTCACTGTGAGGTAATCAGAACGAAATGTGAAGCATTTTAGGGTTATCATCACTCGATCCGCTTGGTCCGAGTCCGTGATCAACTTTCAAAGTAATGGGTTTATGCTGGTTCTACTGTAAAATGATCATCCCTTCATACACGTACACATAAATTCGGCGTAGGACACATCTCTCACTATTACCATTATTATTTCTTTATGCTCAATTCATTTCATTTGAGGATACTCATATCAAACATCCCCTTGACACATGCAGGAATAGAGAAGAAAAAAGGTAAATCTATCCACATCTGAGGCAGCTACTGAATATCTACAGAGTTCTTCGCCAATACCTTGCCCTGTACGCTCATTCATTTTTCCAGGGAAGATCCGGTCGAAACACGCCCAGAATGGGCTTGCAAACCGCCACTGTGGCTTCTTAGTTGTAGGCAACCTGCTATACCCAGTCTTTGCCACACCAGTTTGATGATACATTTCTGGTCCTCGCTAAAGCAAGCTTTCTTCGATTTTATTTACTAGAAAATAAAACCTGTCTCAAGCAAACGAAGAACGGCCATCCACTAGCCTATTCCACAATAGCCATATGTATGGAATGAGAAGGATGGAAGAACTCGCTACAAAGAGATAACTTCAGAGAATGAAATTGTGCATTAGTGATTAATTCAAAGTAGCCAGTAAGCTCAGGGAAAAACGCTACCTGTGCAGTAAGTTCGGTTCAGGACTGTGCAAATGAGGGATCCATTGGATGCGCCGCAACAGGGCCCCGATCGAGGGTGCCATCAAAGTCTCAACATAAATAAATAAACGAGCCCCTTAACCCCTTTTACATCCAGGTCCTCAAGTACCTTTACACGTCCCTGGTTCGGTTTCCCAGTAAAAACTAAAGAACTAGAAAGATCTTGAACCAACACGTAAAAAGAGCATAAATTCAGAAAACTTTCTTAGGCTAAAACTGACAAAAATAGATATTTGGACGGATTCAGAAGATAAAAGAAAAAATAATCTGTTTCAACAACGAATAAAACGCACTCAACGGTGCACTGGTTTTCCATCTCACACTTAGCGTAGGTTATTTTTTTTTTTTTTTCTTTAAGAACAAATTTTAGATGTATCTTAGCGTAGACTAGATAATTTCCAGCAGAATCTACATCTTCCCGAATTAGGCAAACTTCATACAGCATCGAATACAAGTTCCTCCCCAGGATAGTCGACAAGCTGAAGAGGAAACATTACAAAGGATTAAGCAACATAAAATAGTTAGTATGATGACAAAAGTTAGATCTTATACAGACTCACAACTGATCGAACAGCTCTGCTGTGACAGGGTCCGCAGAACCAGTATCCTCTGTCAAAATCCTCATTTTCTTCTTATTTAATTACCAATCTAACTGATAAACAGTGGTATTTGATAAAAATTATGTGTAGCCTTCTGAACCTGTCTAGATTAGAACGAATGAGTCGAAACACGCCTATTAAAACTTTTAAGTCTATTGTGAGAATATGTGATGATGTGATCTCGTGAACTCATTGGGAAGTTTCGCCAAAATTAGTGGGATTCTCAAGTAAATTATTAATTTTCATGGCGTCCACCCATGACATCGTTGGCACCGATGAGTTCTCCAAGTACATTAGTGCTGTTCAAGGTTTTCTTTTTCATATTTGAAAAGATGAGGTAGAGAGCTGATCACTTCGCTTAACCAGGAGCTAATAACTCCTAGGTCCTTCTCACGTTTTTCCTTATTTAATGATTTTAAAAACAAAATTAAGACTAGAGGGGCTTTTTTCACAAAGTGATAGTTGCTTGGTCTCGTGGAAGAGTTACATGGTTTTATTTTCAGTAATGGGAATGTATTTCAACATCTTGAGGAAGTTTCATTCCCTCCAGTGCTAGGAGATTCAACCTAAAATGAATGTCTTTTCAATTGAATGGCATAGCCAAGAAGGCGAATCCGTCATTCATTAAAAACTAATGGCACCGCTATTACAGCTGTTTCCGGTTTTACTTGACCCTTATCAAATAGTGGGTGGTCTCAATTAGCAACTTTGCATCGAAACGCTGAATAAATGAATGATGTTTAAAAATCTGATAACCTCGGCGGATAACGATGTCATTTCTAAAGTGAGCCGAACTATATTATCATTTTATTATAAAAATATGATTTTATCTCCAGAAACTCGTTTTTCGGGCGGCAAACGGACCGAAGTATACACGCTATTATATGCCAAGATACAGACGCTTCATAGCCTTAGCAGATTGGCACACACTGGTTATTTTATTTTATTAATTCTGATGTAAAACAATCATTTTAAATCTATAATTGAAAAACCGAACAAGTAATTTTGCTTTGTGGTTGACCGCTAGAACAAAATCGTAAGGTGCATTTTCTCTGTTTGATTTTGAAAAATCTTCTAGATGTATCAAAAAGAAACGCCTTAAAAAAAAAAGAAAGGCAGGAAAAAAAATATGCTGCTATACATCTCCACTCCTTCTACCCTAGTCGTTTCAATTTCAGTCAACCCTCGTATTTACCATCTCATTGATGGTAAATATACGAGGGTAGACTAAAAGTAATCTTTGAAGGACTAGAAATAAATCAAAGAATGAGCACGCTTGTAGCTAAAAAGTTGTCTTTAACTGTAAAATTTTGTATTTTATTCAGGTAAAATTGTTTAGGCAGAGAGGCCAGCGTTCTGTGAACGTCTTCTTCATCGGAGTCATATCTGTTGCATAAAATATGTCCTTTTAAGCTTTGGAAACAAAAGAAAAAAGTCGCTTTGGGCCAAATTTGAAAGGATGCAAACCTGAATGTACCGGACTGAAATAATTGCAGGCCCTTTTTACAAAAATTCGCCTTGAATGCCCATACCCAAAATACAAGAGCAAGAGGCAGTCCAAGGAATTTTGCCACAAAACACTCCATGTCCAAACATCACTTTGCCAGCTGATATTTGGACTTTTAATGTGATTAAAAGTTATAATGTGATTTCTTTAGAAATAAATAGATAAAATTATATGGCAGCTGTCACTGAGAAAAACCTTCAAAATTACTAATTAAATCACCCAGGTAAGCTTATTTTCCTTTACTAAGTTCCTTCATAAACAGCGAATAAATAAACTGGGTGTTTTATAAAACCCAGTTGACGCAACTTAAATTATGAGGCAAAGTCACGCGAAATCCAAGACTTCTTATTTGTTCATTAAGTATCCGAGAGGGAAAACAGTTAATTAGCATCGTGCATAAAATTAATTTGCACTCCACAGCCTTCTTTGTTTTTGATATTTAAAAATATTTCGCAACAGGATGAGAAAAACAATAGAAACGAAGTAAAAATGGCCGCCAGTGAAGTTCTCGTTGTATTAAACCTTTTTGTGGAAAACCAGAACAAAATGAGAAAAGAAAAGAAGCGTAATGATAAAAAATAAATAAAATAATACACGAATTAGAAACTTTTAACGTAAGAAAATATTAACTCAAGGCATGAGGGGGAAAATCAATACAGAAATGCTTGGAGACTATTCGTTTTTCGGTTAAATTTGCTGAAACAAGATTTGTACTGACAACCAGCATATCCAGACACAGATGTTCAAAGAACTTCATGCACGTCCAACCGCTTGCGTGAGTGTAACCAATGAAGCAAACAAACTGGACGCGGACATGTGGGGGGGAGACATTTTGGGCGAAAGACAGGGAGAAGGATTGCCTCTGATTATGTCACACGTTCCGGTGAACAAAATTAAAAATCTCCCTAAGTGCCGAAAGACATCCATCATCCTGGAATATGGGGGAGGGTTAGCAGTGTGTCACGTTTCTGTCACACTCTCCACCATTATTGCCCAATCCACGATATATAGGTATTGAACGTAGGTATAGTGGAACAACTACTTGACCTTTCAAAATAACTATAAATATCCCACCCACCCCTCCCTCTTTTCTTTGTATATGTTTGTTTATAACAAAAACAGTGACGTAAACATGCCAATATAAGTCACTTAAAAAGATGGATTTCGATGATTTTTTATATTCTAGTGTTTCTCAACCTCCTATTTCTGGCGAATCGAAATCGTGACTCTTTCCCATCCACTCCTTTACCAATCGCAATAAGCTTAGTTCCCTTCTTAATTTCGAGTTTTTTTTTTTTTTTTCATTGCCATACATAACAGTCCCTTAAGGATATTTCTTGAAATCCTTCCCTAGTTGCAAACCAGCAGTATACAATCGAAAAATTTAATTTAAGCGTTGTAAAACTTTTATATGAAGACATTAAAAGAAGAAATTAAATATATAAGGTCGCCTACCATTGAGAATCGCAAATGTTTTCTCGAATTCTCCATTGCGTTTTATAATTATAAGTTTTTATAATAACATATACGCAGATTTTATAATAAAAGGCGTTTTCAAATAATAAATACACATTTAATTCATTTAAAATTAAAGCAGTGTGGAATTTACTAATAACGTTGCAAATGTTCAAAAGTATAAATCAGCATCTGCACCATTTTGGTTACCAAGGGAACGTCATCTAGCAACAGGATTGTCGCCATCTGGTTGGAAACTTTTTTATTCATAACGAAATACTGTATAATGATACATTTAGACACATATTGAAAACATATATAAATGCCTTTTGAATATATTTTCAATACATTTTTGGTGTTTCAGAACTATCTCCCAGGCATTCGAGGCCATGAGGCGTTGGGGTTTTTTTTCTTTGGTCGGTTTGCCTGTTCTGAAAAATTCGAGTTATAGTAATGGGATGATAAAGAAGAGGAAATTTGTAAAATAATCCGAATTTGTGTATCCTGTGAATTGTTTAAAGTTGAGATTTTGCGGTTATCGAGAATGAATAAATACGAGGGACTGCGTTGATGATGGCAAATTCCCTCACTAGCAGAAAGCAAATTGCCAAATAAAATACTCTACCGTTTTTTTATTATTATTTATGAATATGATTTTTTTAATAAAGCGTTATTCTCTTCATTTGATCTAAAAGGATCAAAAACATGCAAATAAAAAATTACCTTGTTACTAATTAATTACTAATTACTTAACTAGTAATATATAAAACAAATTTTTTTCACACCCCTGCACATACCTCACAACGTAATATTCACTCCAAATTTTGTAATACAGTACTTTACTTATTTCCTCTTGGATTTTTAATAAAAAATTGAAATGCAACACGTATTTTCAAAAATTAATAACAAAAAAAACGAGCCCATCACAAAGCAACTACAGTACTTCATATGCGCAAACCGAGAGCATTTCTTTACTGCGCATCTACTATTGCCCATTCATTACTATAATCAACGTATAGAAAAAAAATATCCAGTGCTTCAGCTAGAATATACGGTAGATGGATAGCCTATGTGATATGTAATGGAAAGAAAGTAATAATAATTGCCAGATTTTTGTCCAATTTAATGAAATTTGGGATGGTTCGACAAATATTTCTAAAAGAGTTAAATATAAAATTTCATGAAAATTCATCATCAGATTATTAAACGCGGACGAACAGACAGACGAACGGACATGGTGAAGACAATAGGCGCTGTACGCATATACGCAAACGCACCTAAAAAAATACATAAGTCCACAAAGTTTTTTATTATATTTAAAAAAAAAATTATAACAGTGGTGTGAAAGCCTTGTTGATACTTGGTTGCTTTCAGTGTGCAACACCTAAAAACAGATGTGGGAAAACAAAAATAGTCCTACATAAAATGAACACAGATATTCGCTGAATATTTCTTAGTACAGGATTTTTATGGACATTTTCGCAGACATGTTTTTTTTTCACCGACTATTCGTAAATTAGTATTTTCGACAACATGCACAAAACTTGGCATTGCATTGACAACATGGTGCAAGGACACAAAACTTATACAGCACCAGCAAAAAAAAAAAAAAAAAAAACCAACTTTATTTATTTGCTCATTCCTTCCAATATTTTGCCCAAACTCTGTTATTGTTTGTCCTTTCTGTACATATTATAATCGTCATATTCGAATTCTGCATCCTCAATATCGAGTGAAAATTTATTTCTGTTAAACCTACAATTTCGGAACTTCATGACTTATCAGGACTCCAAAATTATCAGATTTATTTACTATGCTCGTAGCATTAGTATATAAGCAAGGAAATGTATGCTTCTCCGTGTTTAGCAACTCTTACACAGCCCATGTAAGCGCTATTCCTATATGAATTCCCATCATGCCTTGTAATGCCCGTCTCCTTCTTTTCAGGCTATTTCTTATGACAACAGAAGCAATGCAAGAATGAATTCCTAATCTGCTTATAGCTGTCATTAAACTATTACTCTGTGTCCTCCCCCACTAACAAGTTTTACAACCTATCGCTGCCTCAATAGCATCAGCAAATATCTCTGTACCTCTTGTACTCAAGTATATTCCCATCTCCATAAAGACAATCCCTTCTATTAAAAAGCACTGGCCATGCTCTGAACAGTTCTGCCCTATGAGCCCTGCACAATCTCTCCATGCCTGAGATGGTTGACAAGGCACAATCATAAACTTTCATATCGTGTCTTGAAAAAATCCAGGCACTTTCAAATTCATTCTTAACTCGGGACTTTTTCTCAACATCACCTCATAATGGTTAAGTAAAGCCTCAGATTGCCCATACTGCATCATCACCGGTTGGTGATGATGTTCTACAGCATCACCAACTTTTGTTTGTCCCTATCTTTATTGCATAAAATGGTCCCTGTTTCCCTAACCACAGTCTCCAAGAATTTCTACCTCCTGAGACCTGCGTAATTACGCTGTAACCCTGCTTTCGAAAACGCTGTAATAAACACAAAGGGCTGTCGTGTTGCTCAATTTCATATGTGGCAACGACCTCATAGCAAAGTTTTGTTTCTTGCAGGTAAAAATACATTTAATAAAAATGAAAACTTACAGAATTTAGAGCAAAACATTTTATGCTTTGGGAGCTATAAAACATTGTTATACAGATAGGGGTTTACTACTAACTGCATCGATCATGCATAGCGGAAGCATTTCACCACGAGTTTCCTTGGCATTGCACTATTCAAGAAACTGTATTTTTTTACAATTACATTCCCAAAATATAAAGCGTTCTAAATATTTAACTTATTTTAACCGCTTTCTTGGCGTCGACTTCAATGGTTATAATCGATACAATTTGGTTGACATTTCCTTGTTTTGTCGAATTTTTTTGTTGTCAATTTATTTCGTGATAGATTGCATAAGACTTTCATTAAAAATATCCTTCAGTACACTAGTGGGTTTTGTTTTTTATATATATATTTGGTGTCCTAATAAATTTTTTTTTCAGCATTCAGTTAATGGGCCAGCTAAATTTTAATGGCGATCATCCAGTGATTTTAATATTCGGTTACTGTTAGAAGAGCTTGCGTAAATGCATTTAATTTTCGCAGTTTGATTTAGCGAAAAACTCAAAATACAGTGGTATGCAAAAGTTAAGTAACAAGCATGTTTTCTTTTATTACGTTCCTGAAAAATTCGTGACGCAAACCATGCTAAATCTGAATATGACGTCAGAAAATAAAGTTTTAAGCTCTGGAACATGCAAATCAGATGGGCAGAACAATCGCAGACTTAAAGTAGCCAGGGCCTTAACATTAAGCATGTTAATCTTAATATTATGGCAAATTAGAATATATTATGATATTGTGTTTTGTTTTATTATTTTATTTCATTTTATTTTTTGGTCAGCGTAGAATAAGTCTGCTTCCTTGCATTGCATCATTTAGCCTTACGTATATTAATATCTGCTACAGTAGAGAAGTTGAATTCATTATCCAAAGGCCTTTTTTTTTTTTTTTTTTTTTTTTTTTTTTTCAATTTTGTAAACATGAGAAGAGCTCATTTGTCAAAGAGCGAGTAATACTCCTTATTAAAATCTCTAATTTTTGATGATTGGCCTTGCAGTTTTGGATAGTCATTATGATTCATGAAAACAGAGGAATATTTCTTTTCAAGCCCAAAATAATTGGGTTCCATGATAATACTCTCCCACCAAAGATTTGATAAATTCACCATTGAGCTCATGTATTTTCGTGATATCACGGGTTTTATGGATATAATTTTGTTTCGGTGTTTGGCCTTTACTGTTTCTAATATTAATTCATGAGCTATTTCAAGTTTGATGTCTTAAGTTTTCAGATGATAAATGTGACACGGTGGTTAATGACAGTAACTGTGGTATTCTCCTTCAGAGAGATTTTGACTATTGGACACTTAGTATACTTAAAAGTTGGCCGGCCTGCGCCGTATCTTATCAGAAAGAAAATGCGAAAATAAAGTAAAGAAAACTTCATCCTTGTATATAACAATATCTTGATATTCAGTGTAATGAGATACGAGGATGGGGAGACGCACAGCGTCCAGAGGAAAATAATTCATTTTTACGCTCATTTCCCTTATTTGCCAACAAAATCTGATGCCAAACTGCGATTTTGAGGATAGTTATGGTCCTGCCATTGAATTGTTTAAAAATAAAACGAAGAGAAAAGGCTTCTGAAGTCTATTATATTCAGTACAATCTACTGAATAAAACAATTTAAATTTCGCCCATTGTATCATTTTAATTTGAATCTGAATATACAATCGGATTTTCATGCGGTGACATGAGATCATTCAAACCACTTATCACAAAAAAGTTCTTGAAGCTCATCGGTTTTCAAATTTCTGCTGTTGTTGCAGGCGCCGTCTAGCGGACAGTGGAGAGCACCTACAAATTACGTGTTGAAACCTTCACAAAGAAAAAAAACCTATGGATACATTATCTTTCAAAGTGCAACCCTCCTTTCTTAAAAAAAAAGAAAATATATATATTTCATAATGTGAGAGGTATTCCGGTTTACTGATAGAACCAAATGATGTCGTAGTGGATTGAAGTACATCTGTGTTGGCTTTTCTATACGATCGTTTTCCTCTTGACATCCGTTGAGATTTATAAGCAACAGTAGACATCTGACGGAGCGCAACGCGAGTAGAACGCCTTATAACCCCCCCCCCTCACCACCTCTCATATTGGCCCAACCATCTCACCATTTGACATGAAAACGCCATTAATATTCTTTCTGCCCCTAACTTCCCGTCAGCCCGCCTCCAAATATACCTGCTTTCTCAAAGCTCAATAATTCTGCTTCATTTCACGCTTCTTTCAACTTGTCTTTCGTCAATCCCTACAGAAGCTCATGTATCCTAAGCTTCGTGTAGGATTTATAGAACAGATATGATCAGGCTCGTGGAAAGGGAACGCATACTTCATAAGGCGCAAAAAAATTCACAGAAGAAAGATTTGTTCTGAAAATATCTATCAATGACTCACTATAAATTAAAAATCGAGTTTTAAATCGGTCTGTCCTGTTCTGGTCAATTGTACTCCATCTTTTCTATGAAAAAATGCCAACTTTTAATTATGCAGGCGGAAACAAACCACGAAAACTAATTATTACTTTCAAAAAGAAAGGATTCTTATAGATTCTATAGATATACAGGTATTTTAATCATAGACAAACAAGATGAAGTAATTGCATAACCAGTGGAGCATATCTCGATCGAAACCATACAGGATTCAACTGTTCAAACAGCAAACGGAAATTTCACTGTTTTAAAAATATCCCTGTTGTTAGTCACAATACTGAAAATAATGCCCATTTTATTAGCAATAGCTTGCCTTCCAGAATAATTGTGAAACTACAAGATACGTTTGACAATTTTCCGTGGTCCCCTTAGAAAGAAAAGATAAGATCGCACTTAACTCTCGCCCACAAATTTATCACTGTTACAGTTCGCTGATATGGTCTAACAAAATTTTATGCTTAATAAATTTCTTAGCCACCACTCGATATATAAGTGAATCAGTGCTTGATGGCATCAATAAAACATGACTTTCTCTCATATATTTGTGCAAAATATGCAATTCATTTAGATATTAGCATATTTATACCTCCAATAGGGCCGGAAACAATGATAGCAAATACGCGCCTTCATCATTGCTCGCTATAAATGGATGCTATCAAGAGCCAAGTAGTTGATGTGGAGATGGGCGCATTAGAAAGAGAGGAGTGAGCCACTTTCTGTTATCGCCAACAAACTTTAAGGATTTCTTGCAAATTACACTCCGCGCTCGGCTCTATCTGATTGGCGACAATTGCTGTACTCCGAACTAAGCCGGACGTTATGTGCAACTTTATCTTATCAGGGGTTCTCTGCCACTTTCACCGCACGCCTGCGCTATTTGCATGGGAAAAGGCAGTTAATTTACTTCAGCTTAATCATTGAAGTCCCCTGGCGGTATCCGGGCTAAAAAAAGGGACAAAAATTAAAGGCTGCTTTATGAATGAGCGCTCGTGGATCGGAAGGTGGATTTTGCCCGCGACTAGCAGCAACGCAGAAGTGCGATGAAGCGAGATTGCATTAGAATGAGGACAAATTACAAGTCATTGCTCACTTAGGCCGCTGTCAGTGATTAATTCGTGCAATGATAACGATAAGTGGCTCATCCATCCACTCATGGTAGCTTGTTGGCAGCCTTAAGTTGCCTGATCAGGCCGAATATTTAACTGCACTGCCACGATCGGAGTGTGGAAAAGTTTTGGCCGTTGCAACACGGAAATGAAACGGGGATAGCGAAAAATTCCTTTGACTTCTGTGATGCGGCAATTACGCCTTGGTTAACAACTTCTTGGATAGGCGCTGCGATTTGCTTTTCAATTCAGGCCGTTAGGTGGTTAGGCCTAACAGAATTGCAACAGCACACTGTCCGGAGCATACCCTACTTCTGGGATTCAGTTTTATTTTTATTTTTTTTTTTAAAAAGAAAAAAGAAACATTCTCTGAAGATGTTTTTCCGTTTAAGATGCCCATATTATTAGTGAACTGAAATAAACGTTTTAGCTTGAAATTAATCTTCCCCAGATGGTATTACAGTTTTAGAATGAGGTATCCTCATAGGCGACGCGATGGCTACAGTTTTTTTTTTTTTTTTTTAATCTTCCTACTTTCAAATTTTTTCCATTAAGAGAAAAATCAGTCCATACACCAGTTTAGGGTACTGCAATACCAAGTACAAGTAAACTCGTTGTGGAGTAGCGAGTACTTCGTATAAGAGATCTGTGCCATTTAACAGAAACTTTTATTTTTACTTCCCGGATATTTTTTCTTTTCTTTTTTTTTTTTAATTGACTTGTTCAGCAATAATAAAATGCGTACAGTCGATTACTTTATTTAATTATTAATTAATGAGAATTCTCTCCTGAGCAGGGCCATGTCAACAGACTTTCAAGAACTGCATACAAACAAGAAAATTCATGGATGGTTTCGGTATTGTATTCCTTTTTTTGTCCCTGTCCAATACAAAGTTCTATATTTATTTTGCAGTCCCTGATAGCTGGCAACTGGTAGCACCTACTTCCGCCACCCTAATTCTTGGACTCAAAATTTGATTTTGACGGGAAAAAAAAATACTTACTCTCTGAAGATGTTTTCCGTTTAAGATGTCCATATTATCTGGTCTCTTTCAAACCTTTTTAAAAGAGTTTTAAAGGATTTAAAGATAAAGTGATTAACGACAAGAACCACGCGATTTTTCTTCAAAATGATTTAGATCGGTTGCACAAATGGTCTTTCGTGCATTGATAATTCTGAAAAATGGCAACTGAACTTTAATGCTTCTAAAAATAAGGTTTTGCACCGAGAGAACTTATCCAGGAGTTTACTAGCTAGAAGAGAGGAGTTAAAAGTGGTTCAGGACGAATAGAACTTTACAGATTATGATTCAGTGACACGAAATTTTCCATGTAGCGTAAACAAGAGGCTATGAAGCACATGATGCCTTGGTTATCACCTTCACTAAGGATAAGACGTCATTGTTTGTTTGTTTGTTATTTGGTTTTAAGGAGCATTAGTAACTAAGGCCATATTGCTCCAGGGATATGCGGTGGTCATTCCCTGACCTTTCCGCATCCTCCGTATTTGGTGGTGACGGGCTCGAACCCCGGTCTAATCAAGAAGCGTGTGCTACGCACTGCTGCTCCTGCCCACCTGGCTACGGAGGCGCCTTGACGTCATTGTGCCTTTATATAAGATGAGGGCGAGACCACGGCTAGAATTTTGTGTTCAGGTCTGAACGGCAAGCCCGAAGAAAAATATAAAGCTTCTAAAAAGGGTTCAGAGAAAGGCAACTAACTAGATTGGTGAGGGGGGTCTAATCGATGTTCATATGAAGACTGGCTTAGCAAGCGCGGACTGCAAAGCTAGATAACTAGGCATCTCAGTGATGGGGGACCTGACTGAGATATATAAGGCCCTGAAGGGGAATTAAAATCAACGAAAGAGGTATATTTTTACCGAAATTTAAGGCAATCTTCTGCAAATTCTAAAAGCTATCTTGCACAGCAGAAGGATAAGTATCCAACATCTAACTTATCAAGCTCACTTCATGGGAGGAATGCCACAAGGTGGGCTTTCCTCACTACTCTTCGCAGCTGCCTTGGAACTCTTTCTGAAACAACATAAAGATTTTATAACGTATGCTGACAACATTAAAAAAAAAATTATAAATTCTGACCGTCATGAGATACCTATAAAATTAATACACTGGCCAATTTACAAATCCGAGAAATACATCTGACAGTAACGGCTCAGAATAAATCCACCAAGACGGCACAAAGGACAACGACATTTAAAAATTAAAAATGATATAGAAATTAGTATTATTAGGTAAAGAGTTAAAAAGGTACGCACACGTACAGATTTCGAACTGACGTAGCATGAAGGACGCACATTTCAAGCCCACTTTCGCAAAATGAAGACAAAAATATTTCCCTATCAGCTTCTGCCTGTGGGATATCAGGCAGAACCTAATAAGGATTAGATGTTCTAAACGGACAACTCACTGCATTCAGAGATGTATACAGCCCACTCTTCTATATGCTTCTATACTCTGAACTGCTGCTCCTCACACTGACAAACAAATGTCTTGGGCTGGAGTATTGGATTATTCTTCACTGGCTCAACAAAGTGAGTGCTTTCCATTTACCTAAAGTCTGTCATGCTCACTAACTTAGAAACATCCCCATGAAGCATTTCATCATTACTCGAAACTTATAAGTGCTCGCGCCACTAGTTACAGCCGACTGGCCGCACCCACGATCGCTGATCTTATCCAGGTATTCTCCTGAAACCGTCAGATCACAGATCTTATGGTTCCAGCGACATACCTGGCCAGAATGAACAAACCCTTCCACTGTGCATCAAACCGAACAGGCTTGATAGCTTAAAAAGATATTTTCCAACCAACGCATTGGATAGCTACAAGAAATTCAAAATTGATTAGAATTAAAATTGACCAGCGGAGTGAAATGTGATGTGTTACTCTGACGCATTACGTGAAGTGATGAATTATCTCGACAGATTCTGCTTTTCCTAATTATAGTATTGGTAATCCGAATTGTTACTGAAAAATCTCAATACTGCCTATAATTTTGTGTGTGAAAAGTATCTTGTTTACAATTCTCGCCCCACTAGCCCAGTGGTTGTCAAAAGGTGTTTTTTTTTTTTTTTTTCCAATAAACTGAAATAATAAAAAAATCACAAATATAAAACTTCAAGGACTAACAGAAGGCTGGATCTCAGGAAGTAGACCTGAGGAAAGCATGTTATAGATCATTGGAATAAATTGCCTGCCACTGTGGTCTAGACGAGAAGTTTTGTAAAATTCAAAGAGGAGCTGGTAAGTCACCTGACAATGGGGAAAGTGCGAGTAATTTGTATTCTCCCTACCTTTTTTTTTTTTTTTTTTTTTTTGTTAGGCAGATGCAGAATAGCCTATTTCCTTGCCTCATACCCATCATAACACACGCACACATAATACGTGTGTATGTGTTATAATGGTCATAATGATCTTACACATATGTGTTAAAATACCACCTTTGATTAACTTAAAATATTTTGATTCAAACAATACGTAAAATTTTTCATCTTGTACGATTTTTTTTTTATTTTATTTTATTTTTTTTTTTAATCAATTCTTTATACCACAAAAGTAAAAATTCCACTTATTTCAAATAATTAATCCAACTTAGTATGGAAAAGATAAAATAAAAAGAAAGAAACTTTCCCAAAATTATTTTAACTATAAATTATATGATAAATTTAAATATTCACTGAGTGGTTTTCGAGCATGAACTTTTCGATACGGCCTAATCTCCGGAATCCGGCAATCTCCGAACCTGATCCTTGCTGGTTCTTTGAATTTTCCGAATTTCTGGTGGTCATAGCGTAGATATAAAAAAAAAAAAACATACCTCATATTTGTGTTATACCCCCGTTTTAAACAGGATAGTAGAGGTGTTTAATGAATCTTTATCTCAGTCTAATTTTCATGCGCGATCGTAAAACGCAGAAACTGAGTAATCCGTCGCTTATTATTATCAATTAGTATTCACGAATAGCAATTAGGCAACTCCATGGCCTTATAAATTTCTCGGTATAGTTGGTGGGCAGTCACAACTTATAGCCCCGAGGTGAAATCTTAACGCTGTCAGTCAGCTCTAACGCGCTACTGTGGCAAACGGCCAATTTCAAACTCGTTTTGCCGATTCTCTGGTGTTATGCCAGATTGGCCTATTTTCCCAAATAGCCAGAAAATGTATAGGGCGCATAATGGTAGCCGGATTTAGGAAATGCAACTGTCATGAAATTCCTAGAACACAGAGCTCAAAATTAAAAAAAAATAAATAATGCTATTTGGTCTTACTGAAATTATATGGAGTTGGAAGGTCTGGCCCTTTCATGTGTTTTGCAGCCAGCAGGATTTACACTGCCTAGTGCAATGATGTTATGCTCACAGCAGTACAAATTTTTCTGCCTTCACATCGAATTGTCCTAGAAGTGTGCTGGTTTCAAACAAATGGCATCGTCAAAAAGTTAAGTGGTCCCTTTTCAATAAATGGTGGTTAATCTTTTGGCGCTGTCATTTGTTTGAAGGTAGTGCAATACCAGAGTAACTCGTTGCGAAGACTAAGTTTATTTTCAGGCAGTCGAAATTCTGCTGTCTGTCAAAGGATAAGACAATACTGCATATAATCTAAAGGAAATTACTTATTAATGAGAATACCAAGAAACTCTTTCGAGTTCTCTCTAATCAACAATCAGTCATTAATCATGCTCGCCAATAGCAAGACAATCTCTTAACTTTGTAATGAGATTGTCTATTTAAGGGGGGTAACTACAAACCATAAACTTTGTAAGTTGCTAATAGTTTACTTTATGGGCCATTTTAAAAAAAAAAAATTGTGCTGCTGAGTGAATTCTCCATCCTACAGAAGCATTCAAAAAGGAGGAGAAAATTAGATAATCCTGAAGTCCCTTATAACGTTCTGACGTGCACCTTTAGATACCGGATTATTGGATTTCCTGGAAAATCAGAGGCCATATTATGGAGCTTATTCAATTTTCTTTTTTGTTTCATAATCTTTTTCAATTATGTGTATTTTGAAACAAATTTCATTAAAAGTCACCACCATCACATAGTGTATATGTAATTCATTAAGAAGGCTATACAGTGTTTGTATCCGTGACTTTCATTCGCGAATTTCGCTTTTCGTGATCACTCTACCTTGCGAATACAGATGGTAAGGTGTATATATACACTGCACATTTATTTTTACGTTTCATATTTCTCAAATTTGATATTATCGCGGTTTAATTTTAATCCAAATATTTAAAATGTTAATTACCTCTATTAAAGTTAAATCGTGTTTTATTTTGTAGAAATGCTTCCTCTAATTTTAATTCTACACAGACTTTTTCAGGTGAGACTTTCCAATTTATAAAAAGATGTCGAATATCGTTGTAATAATTGAGTATTACTACAAACTACAATGTTATTAAAGTATGAAACTGAATTAGAAATATAACCACTGCTTACCACAATTTCAAGGGTTGGCCATTTCATCTGCGTTGAATACCACTATAAAGAAAAACGAAAATCCTTGAGTTACAGAAGTGTTCAATGAAACCGTATCACCTACAGGTTGTTCATATACTGAGCCATTCGCATAACTGAAATTAGTATATGGTACCAATGAAAAAGGCATTCGATTAGAAAAGGTATGAATCGATATATTTAAATATAATATTAAGTA
This sequence comes from Mastigoproctus giganteus, assembly GCF_048544385.1. NCBI lineage: Eukaryota > Metazoa > Arthropoda > Arachnida > Uropygi > Thelyphonidae > Mastigoproctus > Mastigoproctus giganteus. The sequence goes on along the minus strand of NC_143578.1, from coordinate 209,404,971 downwards.
AAATAATAATCTTTATTGATGTGTTAAGAGAGTCTAATGTAATTATTCATAATGAATTAATAAACGTGAATATTACTAACCAACCACGTGATTTGCTTAAGTGAATTTTATTGTGTAAAAAGTATTACATAAAGTAACTTGATCTATTCCTAACTTTACTCTAGAAGACTCTTCTACCCTGTAAAGTTAGGAATAGCCCACCAAATCTTTTCATATTTGGCCTGATGGAAGGATCCAATATGGACTCCAGAAACGTCGCTATTAAGTAGTTTTGTTGAGTGGGAATTTAACTTAATTTATGTAAGACTTTTTAAGCAGCAAAATTCACTTAAACAAATCACGTGGTTTGATTATATTTTATATTATATTTTATCTAATTTATTTTGCTAATTAACTAAAAACTTAATTTCTTTTTCCCTATAGACAAAGAAGCTATTTTAAAGACAAATTATTACAAAACTAAATTAATTACATTGATATATTACTTACACAGCCTTGGCCAGGAGTCAGGACCCTGTAGCTCCAGAGTCACACGTGGGCCTCATTTTATTGGGTAAAATAAAAAAAATATATACATATATTTAAAAAAAAAAATTCTCTCAGTCATTCATGTAATTTAGTACAAGCAGTACAATAAAAGACATAACGATACCAATTAATTTCTGTTATTTTGGATGCCATGTTTACTTCCTTTTTGTTCGTTTTTTTTTATTGATTTGCCTCTTGGGTCAAGAAAGTTCCGACTAGTGGTTTAAGCCACGTTTGCCAATTATAAGATAATTGTGGGTATCGTAGTTTATTAATATTTTGCTGCACGTCCCTTCCTCACCGGGCAGCACAATGAAAAGGCATTGAGAAAATCAAATTGTGGATGTTTTTTTTTTTTTTTTTGGTAGTTGTTGGCGCATAGGCTTCTGCGGCCTATAATGCACCTCCCAAGGTTTTTTGCAGTACTTTGATCCAAGCCCGAGGCGGGAATCGAACCAGCGACCTTTGGGTTGCTAGACAGGCACTTTACCTACCCGGCTAGCCCGGTCGGCAAATTGTGGATGTAATCTGTTGATATTTCATGATCTCACACACACAGACCATATTTATTTTGAGCATAAATTTATATTTAGACTTTTTGAAGTTCTCACTTTTAACATCCCTGAATATCTTCGGTTAATTCATCAGTTCATTGATCCTGAATTTCCCCAGGTTTTCCAACGATCAAGTACTGTATACAGCAAAACTCAGAAATAACTGGTAACAGAAATCGCTGGGAATGTGTCACTTAACCAAAAAAAAATAAAAATTATAGTCCAGCAAGAATACATAGGTCAGAATGATAACTATGGCAATGCAATCGTTACCATATTTATCATTCACGTGACGCAGACTAGCACCATAATCAAATCAAGTCAAATCTCGCTTTAACCACTCGAATATATAAACCTAACTTACACATGTGAATTGATTTTATTGACTATAATTTATTGAAGCATCAGCTGGCATATTGACAGGTTATCTTCTTTTCCAAGTGTTGCCTGCTATAACTAGGGTCCACCTTAAATCATTATGGTTTTCCAAACTTATTTTCTGAGTATACGAAGATGTGGATCCACGACTGTTTACCGCATCTCCGGAATATTTGACTCGACTACTATTCATCGAGTGGTCAAATTGTGTTCAATCAAAGTCGCGGTGCTTTCCTTCTGGCAGTCGGTCTGCTCCCTCCCTCCATTACACATTATTTCAGATCTGAGAACGTTCGGAATTTGTATCCGCCACTAATTAATGAAGCATTTCGTCCCCTCCCTGCAACACATTTATCTGAAAGCTGTTAACGATTCCAGTTTTCACGGCCGGTTGGGTTTGATGCTCACCTGGCCGTCTGGGTACCCAATCAGCCGTGCACGGGTGAAGAGAGGTAACGCCGCCTGTTATCCACTCAGCAAACAAACTTGGTAGACGACCTGGAGAACCATTAGGAGCTTGCTGAGTCATGAAGCAGAAGCGATGTCAGAGTGCGCTCGCTGCTCGGCTTGATGATACTTTAAACATTCTACAACACCCACAAATCTCTCAGATTTTCTTAATTATTTTAAATCTAACGAATTCAAGGGGTAATTGCTCTTGGATTATATATAAAAAAAAAACACGTAAAAGGGATTTTTCCTGTATATTTTTTTCATTTATATAGGTAAAATGACTGCACAGCTCCCATTCTATTTATTTATTCAATCAAGTCACACCAATATAATTCTTCACACAATTGATTGGTATCATTTTTCTTTATCCAATTCTTTCGGGACCTGAATGGTCCTAAAAGAGTTGAAAATGCTGATTCGGCCTCTATTTCGTTGATCGAAAGTCCTGCTGCAATATACGTGCAGTGAAAACTGCATAAACTTTCTATCGTCAAAGGTAGATGTTTTCTGCCCGATATATACCATTTATTATTTTGTGATTAATAGAATAATAACCGTTATTGAATCTAGAAATTACTGGATGTAAGAATATCAAAATCATAACTTAAACAGAGGGTCAAAAGTACTCTTTCTTGACTAACAGATTTTGTCTTACAACTGCATCATCTCAAATGTTCTATAAATATTGAACTTATTAAAAAAACTAATTCTGATTTTATCATTAAAAAATATGCCGTTGAAAAAGATATAGATTCACGCCTGATATGGGACTAAATAATATAACGGGGTCACAAAGATGCTAAGAACTGCGTTAATTTTATTTATTTATTTATTTTTATTTTTATTTTTTTATTTTTATTAATAAATGCCTCCAATCGCAGGATTATTGTTCTTGGACTTGGTTATTACGGGAAAAAAATTTTGGCTGACTTTCCACCACACCCTCGCCGTCTACACTGTGCAATAATTATTACTAAGCCTCAACAAATTTTCTCAAGATCTAGGAATCACCTGCAAAAAGTTAACCGCCAGCTGGAGGGTGTGAGACCTAAAGCATTTAACAACAGAATGTGTAGATTAAGATGGATGGCAAAGCCGCATTTACTTCATGTTCGAGACCCTGAAATTACCATCAAACACTTTATAGAATGATTCATCCCTCAGTCTGTATGCTTCAGAAATTTGAGGTTCGGCTTCCTCATTAACACTTCGTAGAACTGAGTCAGACGAATACTGAATGATCAGGTGGCTTGCACGCAAACATAACTTCACGAATGACATACACATTACCACCATTACAGCAGCCTAAAACTACGCAACTGTAAAATCAAAGACTGAAGAAAAAAAAGACTACTCCCATAAAACTCATTATAGGATACATGAGCTCTCCTTATTTCTGGGATATTTGTCACTGGAACATCCCACATCAAACCTCGAACCCTCCCCTCCCTCAGTAACAACTGCATTCGCTCCATTTATCTGACCGTTTGATCCCCACCGCATGCTTCAGACAGTCCAGAACCTGGATGCAGATACCCAAAGATTTATCTCTGATAAGATGTACAGAAATCAAGTTATCGCAAGCATACAACTAATGTAGAGTTCAGGATTTGTTCCACTATATGATAATCACCAGATGTCCATTTGAAAAGTTTTCATTATCCTGCTGTTATTTTATTTCTAACTTCTTTGTATAATTCGTATTTGATTTTATAATTATGTGATATTTTAATTTACTTTAATTAAAATTCCTCACGTCATTGACGGGATTCGAAATCGGGTCTTTTCCACTGGAGTGGGGGATGACGGTGATTATACCAACTGTGCTACCCACGGGGGCCTATATAAAGGCATTTTCACAGCATAAGGCATGCAATTCCAACTGAAATTTTAGGTATTAATTGCGATGTTACAGTCGATATTAAAAGAGAAACACTCCTCATCTGCAACGAACTATACTACACATCTAGCAAATCCGTCGGGTTACTAGTTCTAGAGAATGGGTTACACGCTCATTTATTTATCCAGCAAGTCACATTTGCAACAAAGAAAAAAGTAAACTGCTGGTTCTTTCTAAATGTAATCACCACTTATCTCTTAACAGGACAAGGATTCATAAACTCTAAGCTATTCCAATTAGGCTTTATCAACACTAATTTACTGTATCTTCTTGTAGTGAAGAAGAAACATGATATCATATATTGTATTATCGCAAAACTATTCTGATTCAAGAAATAGTTTACGGAATTTGGCAATTTGTCATTCTATAGGTAATAAATCAATTTTTATTGAAAACGCCATATACTTTCAAGCCTGATTTAATTCTCTGTTGAAGTTTTCAACAAGAGGAAATTACTGCGTCCTGGTACTTCTACAACACAAATTCAAACTAAGACTACAAAATCCTCTTCTGGACTTTAAAATCTTAATATTTCACCATGTTATTATGATGCTCATATCTACTTACTTAATGACCTGCCGTGGTGACTTATTTCGTGCCCCAGTTTACTGGATATTTCATTCATAAGCATGACCATTTATTAAAATCCGTCTGCTGATGTTCTCTTGGAGTTTCGGCTTTACTACCTAAAAAAAAAAAAAAAACTGCAGCCATTATCAACCCACTGCAGGATGGAAGCCTCCTCAACAATTTATGCTGAGGGAAATGGACCATAATCTGCCACGCTGGTCCAGTGCGGGTTGTCAATCGACCGTATTTAGCAGTCAGGGGCTTGAACCCCGGTGCTCTCACTGCACTCCCGCTCTTGACCATTCGGCTACGGAGGCCTCTTCATTCTGTTAACTATCTACCGACGACCGTAAATGTTGGTTTTTGGAAGCTGACAAGCTGATTGTCCCCATTTTTCTATGGATGTTTCACTTCTTAGTTTGGTTACCAACTTAAGTGTTAATTTTCGAAATCCTGGGAGATTATTTTTTTTATTATACAGTGTATATACATGTACTTTTTCTTTCTTTTTTTTTTTTTTTTTTTTTTTTGCTGGTGCCCTTACTCTGGGCAGCTATGGGCGCGGGATTTTTGCTGATACCCACTGGCATAATACTACCTCTAGTGGCTGCTGAATTTAGCCCTTTAGATCACCTTCATGGTGAAAATGCGGCCTGGTACAACTAAACAGCGCACACACGCCACAAAACTTTACACACATTTCTGACTGTTTTACAGATTTCTACATCATCATAACATACCACGGCGGAGTTGAGCTAACGTTATGGATCCGCTTTACATAGGATGCTATACATGTCTATATCATGTAAACGGAATGTTCTATATACGAGGTACCCGAATTTCAACAAATAAATAAATGTACAGGTAACCCTCGTATAACACGGTAGTTAGGTTCCTATAAAATGTCGTGTTGTGCGAAACCGTGTTATACGGGACTAAGAAAAAGTACAAAAAGGGGGGGGGGACGGTTACGTTCAAAAAGCTAACAAAAAAAACACCATTCTAGATTTCGTGTATCTTCTACACTTTAAAAAATCAGTAGTCTGGGTTTTTTTGCTTTTGTTTGATAAATCTTTGTGAATTTCATCGTATGGAACCAAGCATTTTTGAAGCTCCCTTTTGAACTTTGGGCTCCTTTCATTCAAGAAGCTGCATTCAAAAAATAAGATTCAAATTTTTCGACTAACTTTATGCCTTCTCGTATGCTTTTTTATTGTAAAATTTGGAAGTTTAGAATTTTCATCTGCGCTATCATCCTCTGAATTGATTTCGTTTTACATCCGACGCCATTTCCACCAAATCGCTTCGCCAGCCTCTTTTTCTACCAAGAATTTTTGAACCTCTTCAGTAATCGTATCTTTTTTTACTTTTTTAGGAGCATCGGCGACTAATGCCATGTTACTCTGTGTATATTGTCTATAAATTGTGTCCTGAGGTCGATTTTCTGTTTTGCTGGACGAAAAACCAGAATTTCCGGGAGAAAAAAAAATCATGCTACCCTCATCCGACTAACTCAGCCACGTCGTGAAAAAGACCCATAAAAATTCCTCCCGTCATCGATGGGATTCGAACTCAGGTCTTTTCCACCCGGTGTGGGGAGGAGGGCATTCTGTCAACTGTGCTACCCACGAGGGCTTCAGTAGTCATATCATCAAAACCTTCCCCTCCTACCGACGTAGCAAGTTCTACAATCGCACCGATTCCGTTTTCTGCCGGTTCGACCATATTTCCTGAATGAACTGACTCTGACCATACATTTTTCCACAAGCATTTAACGTTGACGATTTTACTTTTTTCAGCGATAAAGCTATGATTCTGATACAATCCACAATTGAGAAATGTTTCCATGCCTCCATTACTTCAATAGATTCGGAATCATTTTTTCCAAAATCCATTGTAACGATTTTCTGATGGAATGAGTTTTAAAGGTGGATATAATGCCTTGATCTAACGGCTGAATGAAAGAAGTTGTATTAACTCAGTATAACTGTGGCGGTAGGAACAAAACTTCAACGTTTGGATGACTTAAATCTTTTGGATAGCCTAGTGTGCTATCGAATAGTAATAAAACTTTGAAATCTAGATTCTTCCACAAGTTCAATAGCACAGAACATAACACGGGAATTTACCAACAAAATAAAATACAGGGGTTTCTCAATAATTTTTTTGACTCGCGAGTCAATAGCGGAGATTCAAAAAGAGTGGAAATGTTGAAAAATTACATCCAACATAATAGCAGGGTTTCCCCCGCATAAAAGCTCAAAAACACCCTGTTATGCGATGTTTACCGAAATTCTCTAATCGTGTTATATAAGTACCGTGTTGTGCGAGGATTTCCGCAATTTATCAATCGTGTTAGAGCGAAACCGTGTTGTAGAAGTACCGTGTTATACGGGGGTTGCCTGTCCACAACTAATGTGTCAGTTGTTTGCAGTTAGTTTTTACGCTTATATATCGAAAATAATTCTTAAAATTTCACATCACGACTTAATTTCTACATACTGGTTTTTGTGTTTACCCATAATAATATATCTGCAATTTAGGGAAGTAGATATAAAATTAATCTGTTGCTTATTACCTGCAAATAATGTTTGCATGTTCTCATAGATAGCAGTAATGTTGGGGTTAACATGTTCAACCTTGTCTGTCTGCCTCTCTCTCTCTCTCTCTCTCTCTCTCTCTCAGTAACGAAAAGACAGTTGTACTGTGAGTGCGTACAAAATTTATCTGCGTATCCATTGCATATTGTTTGTTTCTTCTGTGTTTTGCTTAGAACTGTATTGGTAAAAAGTTTAAGCAGAAGCAAAAGAAATCTCTGAATCATTCTGACAATTTCTGCTACGAATGTACACGATTTACATAAATTCAGAAGAAAAAATCTACAGTATTACTAAACGTTCATATTCTTTGCCCTTTGGTTGCAAGATTGGGTCCCTCGTGAGTATAGTTGGTATAATCACCGTCCTCCTCCACACACACACACACACACACACACACACACACACACACACACACACACACACACACACACACACACACACACACACACACACACACACCGGGTAGAAAAGACTTGAATTCGAATCCCATCAATGACGCCAGGAATTTTTATGGGTCTTTTTCATAACGTGGCTGAGTTAGTCGCTCTCAGAAGAGGGTAGCGTGGTTTTTTCGTTCCCGGAAACTCGAGTTTTTCGCCAGAAAACAGCAAATCGACCGTAAAACACACGAAACTTACAACTTACAGTTCAATATAGCCTAAGTTGCTGATGCGCTTAAAACCGTACAACAACCAACCAAGACTAGTGATCAGGAAACAACCAACCAAGTCTAGTGATCAAGAAAAAACTTGAGCTCGATATATGTGCTGTATTACCTGCACCACAAAGCTGAGGACGTGGACAACTAGGAAAATTAAAAGTATGCCTTTTGCTGTTCTATAGTGTGGCGGAAACTGCGCAACCACATTGACGATAGCTATTTCAGCATTACAGAAATATCAGGGATGTCCAGGAAAAGCAAGAACTACATCAAATGTCCTAACACATCATCTTCAATAAGCCTGCTCACATATTAATAATAATAAAATTCTTTATTCACAAAATTTTACAAGGATACGATTCCCGTTAGAGGCATCCAGAGGAATGCAACAATCTAATTAGAGACATATTCTTTACTTACATACAAACTGTTAAAACAAAGAAAAACTGCACAGAATACATAGAGCATCTATAGAATACATAAAACAACAATATAATTGTGGGGGTTGAAAAAAAGGAAGTCTTTGTCTTTTTATTTTGCTGTTTGTTTTTATTTAATGGTAATATTAAATATTCTTTATTTTGTTCCCTTATTATATATATAGACCTGTGGGCGGGGGGGGGGGTTTGATGAGATAAATTATTCCCTGGGTATTTTTTTTTATTTTATATATTTAATCTTTATATATATATTTTATTTATATATATATATATATTTATATTACTATAATCTGTTCCTTACTATTTATATTCCTATTTATATATTTTTATTCTAATCTATACTCTTGGCTATTTCTTTCCCCCTTTACCTTGGAACCTCAAAGGCTGTTGTTTTTATTTCTTTATTCCTTTGGGGGTCCTCACTTCCCTTCCAAGGCTCACATGCTACCTGCAGCATAATATATTATTTCCATTAATTTTATCTTGTTTGTTAATCAGAAGATCCAAGTACTGAGGACTTTATTTTATTATTTTTCTCTTTATACTAGCTTCCCTAGCTTGGATAGTTCGTATTACTAATTATAGCTCTGAGGTGTCAGTCTATTAAGACGAAACAAGGGATATTAACATTACAAGGATTTATTTACCATTTTGTACAACAATTATTTACACATTCTAAATTATTCATGATATCAAAACCTTTTTCAACACAGTAATTATTATTATACATGAAATGGTGTCCTCCCTTAATCACTCTTCTTAAACAATTCATAAACTTCCACTATGTTCTCAATACAAAATCTTAAATATTCTATCTTATACACCTTTATATGGTCATATATATTTATATCCTTTCCAACATAAACTGAATAACTCCAATAATTTTTCACTCTCTCTTACATGCTCTATGGAGGAAATTTCTACTGAATACAATTCACTCCGTTAATAGCAATTAGACAATTCATGAAATCAATTCTTACTTTTAACACGTTTCTTTAAGTTTCTTATCAATATCTCTAATCATGGCGCCGCCGTAACCAGGTGGGCAGGAGCAGTAGTGCATAGCACACGCTTCTTGATTAGACCGCGGTTCGAGCCCGTACCCACCAAATACAGAGGATGCGGCAGGTCAGGGAATGACCACCGCATATTCCCAGCCCGCATAAAGGGTGAGGGTTGGCGTCAGGAAGGGCATCCGGCCGTAAAAATTGCATGCCAAAAACAATAAAAACGCTGACCCCATATAATAATTGGAAAAAGGCGAGGAAAAAAAAAATTAATATCTCTAATCACAGATGAGTAACGTACTCACTCACTCTCTTTCTCTCTCTCTATTTCTATTATATCTTATTCCTATCCTTACAATATTGTAGTCATCACGTTACAATACTTCTCAAACTACCCTGTCCAATTTTCTACCATGGATTTCTTTACAACACCGTTCTTGTTAGTAAAATTCACTAAACTGACTTACTTGGTATCTTTTTTCTACCACCTGGGTGAGTTTCCGATCCTTCAGGTCTTCTTCCGATTTCTTCCCTGAACTGCTGGGCTTACGGCTCTTTTCTGCCTCCACGTCGATCTTCCCACACTCAGGACTTTCTTCAGGTCATTCTGCCTTTCGCTATTACCTTTACCCACTAAACTATCATGATCGGACTTTCCGTACGCGTTTCCCGCACTCCAAAAATATCCTTCCGCCACTCTCATGCGCCTCTCCCCGGGATTCTCCTCCGTATCCTTTCCTTTCAGGTTTCGGAACTCTGACTCTTGGGCTCTCGTCTGCATCACCTCTTTGTTTCAAACTCTCCCTTATTTTTCGTCCAATCATTTGGTAGTCATCCATCACTCTCTTCTTTTTCATTCGCTTATTTCTTATTCCTTTGTTTTTAACCAGATTCTGGTAGGTCAAATTGCCTTCTTTGTGATGAGAGCATCCGGGCGCTACATCATCACTAGAATTTTATCTGGGATTTTCCGCTACTACTTACCTTTTAGTCACGCTTCCTTTCGAGATACCGCCCCTGAAATTGTTGAGTGCCTTCTGAGTCGGCCCATCTGTACTTTGTTTATCACTCGAAACTGGTGTGCTCTCTGATCTCGGGTCTTCCCTTTGGACGGAGTCCGAAACCGTTCTAGGGTGTAGGCATTCTTTTGTCCCCTGCTGCCATAAGTTTGGTACAGCCCTACATTCTGTAAACAAGTACCACATCAAAACTGGCCTACCCATTGTACTACCATTCAGCCAGCGCCCCTCGTGCTGCTATGCTAATCCGGTCCCTATTGAAAAGTATACAGTGCAAGCAAATTCTGCTGAGTGCTTGTCTGTTTTTAAACATTTGATATTTTTTCAATTAAAAAATGGTAAATTTCAATATCCTAAATATATATGTAAGAATAGTTCTTACAGACCTTTTTTTTCTTATGCCCCCACTTACACATCTGACTTTTGATTCACAGGAGAATTCCAGATTCAAGGGAACTTCTCAATTACGTATAATTCCCTTCGGAAATGCTGAGTGTTCAAGAATGACAAAAACACACATTAATTTTTAACATAACATAGTATATATATATATATATATATATATATATATATATATTTGCCTATGTAGCATCAGATATATATGCAATTAGTACATTGGTTTTACACTAGAAGGGTTATTTCTTTCTACACAACATAATCAATATCATTACACAAACCTGCTATAGTTTCTTCTTTCTTCACACATGAATAAAAATACTTAAGAGGTTTAGTTAATACCCTTTCTCCTATGTAAATCAAATTCTTACCTTATAAATTGATTTAGGAATTTCACTCTTAACTTCTGATTTTTTTAGAGCCCCCTTTTGTCTTGGGGAATATAATTTCATAAACTTTCTCTAATCAAGATAAATCATACATTTGACATCAATTTCTCTATCCTTCCCTTCCAAATTACATCATACATATATGTTAGACAATAACTAATAACAAATATCCAATTCCTCTCCTTTGCCTTTCTACATATGTCTAATTATACCTTAATTAAACTCATAACTATCATCTGACTTATCTCTATATTTATGTATATATATATATATATATATATATATTTATATTTTTGTACATATATATATATCTCACAGTATCTTTCTAAACTTCTACTAATATGCTATTAGGGTTCCTACGGTCCTTTACTTGTGAAGGAGAATACTATATAACTAGTCACTTAATTCATTTTACGAATCGGGCTTCTCTGTTTTGGGACCTTCAGCTCCTTCTCTGGGAATGGCATCATCCTTTGCCAAGGACATTCATCTCAGGGCTTTTCGTTTCTCAATGGGCTATATTCTACGTCTGGATAGGGCATCACTGAGTCTCTTAGGAATTTATGGGCTGGTCATCGATACTGCTACTTAGCCTTCGGTTCAGCTATTCTGGCGGGCTCGGGATTACAACTTTACCTTCTCAACTCACTTATCTGCGCCTTTGCCTTTACCACTACTTTCAGATGATGGACTAGGGTTATTTCTCTCCTTGGCCTTTATCACTGCCTACAGATGATGGACTAGGGTTATTCCTCTTCTTACACTACTTAATTTCACGCTGGCCTAGGGTTATTCCTCTTCTTACACTACTTAATTTCACGCTGGCCACTTTCACTACCTTCCTATTACGGACTAGGCTTATTTCTCCATACACTTCACTTGTTTGCACACGGCCACTTTCTCTACCTTCCGATTACGGACTAGGTTTATTTCTCCATACACTTCACTCGTTTGCATATGGGTCACTACCCTTGCCTTCCTCCGATGACGGACTAGACTTATTTACATACGGGCCACTACCTTTGCCTTCTGATACGGACAGACTTATTTGCATACGGGCCACTACCCTTGCCTTCCAATAACGGACAGACTTATTTGCATACGGGCCACTACCCTTGCCTTCCGATACGGACAGACTTATTTGCATACGGGCCACTACCCTTGCCTTCCTCCGATGACGGACAACTCGACTGTTCTCTTCTATCATGAAACTCCTCTAACTTTTCTTAACTTACTGACTGTACTTAAACTTATCTAACCCTTCACTACTCCATCTTAACTTTGTTAGATCTTTCCCAACTGGCTGACAAGACAGGACAGGACTTATCTAACCCTACACAACTTATTACTCCACCTTCACTTTGTCAGAACTTTCTCAACTGCTGACCTCAGTCATTATCTAACCCTACCCACTTATTACTTCATCTTAACTTTGTCAGATTTTTCTCAACTGCTCACCTGAGTACTTATCTAACCCTACACAACTTATTAACTCATTTTCCCACTAACACTGTCAAAAACTCAACTCTGTGTCCCTTACTCATTTCCATAAACACCCACATAAACTCAACTCTGTGTCTTTTCCTATCTCACATTAAAAACACCAACAAAAACTCAACTCTGTCTTTGACTAACTCATATTTACCGACACCGACAAATATCTCAACCTTCCCTCTCTTTACTAACCCATTTCCACGGACAAAAAACTCAACTTTGTGTCTTTCTAACTCATATTTCCTAAACACCCACATAAACTCAACTCTGTGTCCTCCTTTCTTGGCTGCGCGCGCTCTCTTTTTGTTTTCCGAATTTGTGTACCGCCCTTTTTGTTGGCCCACCTTCACCCAGAAATTTAACATATTTAAATTTACATCCCGACTATTCGCTAGTGTGGGTTTCCCATGCTATGTCCATCCCCAGCTAGATTCAACCTCCCATTTTAATATCACTATTCCTTTCCCAGGCCGTTTGTTCCCTTTTGAAGAAGGCCGAACTCTACAGACACGTGTTACTAGATTCGCACCTACCATAAATTTCTTCGAGACCAGCTATTGCAGACTACCAGCCGCTAACCCTATTGTTTTGGACACAGTATTAGTCCTGTACTCACTTCCTGTTTGTCTCCGATCAAAGGGATGTTCCGACTAATTCCGCTCACCTTTCATTGTTCTTGAGTGACCCCCCTTTGTCGCCTATTCACCGATGGCTCTGCTACCCGTTTTAGACCTACAGATTTGTTTACGGTACTTATAGCTGAGTGTTTATCCATCTGTTGTTAGAAATTTCGTGCAGTAATTCTCACGACTCTCTCTTCCCTTCGATTAGCCCTCTCCTAAATTTAATCTCCCCCATATTTTTAACGATCCACTTTGTTCAATTTATTTGATTTGTTATATTTTATTTTACAATAACTATTCCTGACGTATCCTTTCTTATTAAATTCTCAGTTTGGGAACGACGATTTTTTATCTTTATATACAATTTACTTGTAAGATTTTACATCTTACATAATACATGAATCACAGCGAATATATCGCTTTCTCCAGCATAAGATTAACCTTAATAGCTTTGAGTTATTGATAACTGCATTTGAACTGGATCTTCTGAGACACCGTAGCATACGATCCGGGCATAACCTGACAGTCCGAATGAGCCAGTCTGGACATCTTTCACTTGGAGTCAGTTTTATTGTTACAGGAATGGTGACAGCAAGTGAATAATGAAGAACTAGATGGTGTAGAGTGTGTTTAGTGTCAAACGGCACCAGGGGTTCCCCCCATCTCCGCGTGCTATACATTGTGGGTGTGAAACAGAACACTGTCAATGCCATAGGTTTAAAAGTGTATGGATTTCGTATATGTGTAGTGTCGTGTATCATTTAGCCGCTGGGCCCCTAATGGGACCCAACATTGCCCCATTCCGCCCCGTGGAGGCAGACCAGGTACACCAGTATTATAGTTATTTACTCTGGCAGGTCCTGCCACCTAATTTCCTGAGATTTCAGTGGCAAGGACCTAAAAAAAAATTGTTGAAGTTATGTTTAACTTCAACAATTTCTCCTCCACTTTGCTCTGTCATTACAAATTTGCTTAGCTTCCTGTTAGAGTTTAATAAACTTCTGGTATTCCTCTCCTTGAATAACTCCTCATGTGTGAATGTAGATGCAAAATACTCATTCAGTTTATCAGCTACTTGAGCAGGATCATCAATAGTCGAACCATCTATGTTAAATGGTCCAATCTGATTCAATCCTTTCCCTGTGGAGTTTACATAAGTAAAGAACTCTTTGCTGTTTTTCTTTGCATCCTTTGCCAAAAATTTCTTTTAATCTGCCTAACCTCTTTTGTGACTTGATTACAGGCTAGTCTATACCTGCCATAGGCTTCTGTGTCACCTGATACTTTATATGCATCCCATACATTCTTTTTCTCTGCCACGAGCCTCATTAATTTATCTGACATCCATTTAGATCTAAACCTTGAACAGTATTTCTTAGTTTGGTATGAAAAGCCTAGTAGCCTCCAAGATTAAGTCCCTAAAGGCTTCCCATTTAGAATTTACCGTTGGTAATATCATCAGTTGATCCCACTGTATAGAATTTAAAAACTGTCTTAGACCACTGTAGCCACCTTTACGAAAACAAAACACCTTCCTTTTAGTTGTAACTACCCTTGATGGTAGTTACATCTTTAAGTAAATCCCACATCAGTACACTGTGATCACTGTCACCTAGTGGTTCCTTTATCTGCAAATTCTTAAAGCATGAAGAATCACTGCTGATAATCAGTTCAAGAGTATTACTCCCTCTGGTTGCCTCTCGAACATGTTGCTGTAGAAAACAATCCTCCAATAAATCCACAAAAGTCTTGCTAGTGTGCGAGTCACTAACCCACAAGTAACGGTCAATATCTGGAAAGTTAAAATCCCCCATTACAAGACATTCTGATTTAATGGCCCATTTTCTTTCTCTGCAGAACTGTTCACTGTACTCATCAGAGTCACTAGGCCTATAACATACCCCTACTCTCATTTTCCCTTTCCCAGTGTTTATGTCACACCAAACAGACTCAACATTGCACTATCCACCCGTGTCAGCTGGATGCACTTCCTTAGATTTTATGTATTTCTTAACTAACAGCTCAACCCTACTCCCCTTCTATCCTTTTTATTGTTTCTATGCACACTGTACTCCCCAAATTCCAATTCTGCACTGCTTATATCTGCGTGACACCACGTCTCTGATATCCCAACAATATCTGCCTTTGAGGTCTTGATCAACACATCAGATTCATCAGATCAACACATCAAATTTATTAACTATATTCCTAGCACTGGTGTACATGTAAGTATACATGCACTTGTTCTTACTCTTAGTTACCCTAAGAGAGCCCATGTATTTACTTGTTGTTGATGACTCCCAGCAGCTCTTGAAGTCCCCAGCAACTTGCTCTCTAGGCTGTGCAAGAATCACTTTCGCATCTGCCTGCTGCTACCCTTAATCTTTTAATCTGTGAATCCTTCCCCCCAATCTAGCAGTGTTGCGACCCACCTAACACTGCCTTGATAGCATCAGCAAATATTCTTGCGCCCTTTCTATTTAAGTGTATCCCATCCCTGTAGAAGCAGTCCCTCCTGTTAGCAAGCACAGACCACTCTGAAAACAATTCTACCCCCGTGAGCCTTGCACTATCTCTCCAAGGTTGAATTGAATGACAAGGCTCTCATCATATACTCCCTCCTATCGTGTCTGGGCAGAATTGCAGACACTTTCGAATTTAACCCTAACTCGCGACTTTTTTCCAGCATTGACCTGTACTTGTTAAGTAAATCGACTTGTTAAGTAAATATGCAGATCCGCTTCCACAATAACAGATAAAAGCCTGTTCCAACATCAACCATCCGCTGGCTAAAGGCAAACTCCATTCTGCAACAGTCTTTCCTCAATTTTAATTTGTGCTCCCTCATGTGTGTGGTCTGAGCAAGAGGGAGAATCTCATCAGCATTGAGCTTGCTCAATCCATTCAAAGCCTTAAACTTATAAATTAATTATTTCCAGCATATCGAGCAAGACAAATCGAAAAAATACAAGAAATTAAAAATTATATTTTCCCCTGATAGTTTGAATTCGTTCGCACCATTCCACATTTCTGTTGTATAATCTTACAAAATTATGGCTAATCACTCTACAAGATAGTTTGATGCTGAATTATACTGTCTTTCATAATTCGAATTTTGCCTTGTTTTTTTCTACAGGTCTTTATTAGCATGTAAATCGTGAAATATTCAACGACAACCCCACAATCACCAAATATTGTATACAATTTGTTCTTGTTGTAGCAGGGTTTTAGGAGCATCAGCAACAGCAACTAGAGCCATATTGCTGTGTGTATGTTGTCTATAATCGATTTCTGTTTTCTGGATGAAAAACAGGAGTTTCCGGGATAAAAAACCACGCTACCCTCGCCTGAGACCGACTAACTCAGCCATGTTGTGAAAAAGACCCAGAAAAATTCCTTACGTCATCGACGGGACTCGAACTCGGGTCTTTTCCATTCGGTGTGGGGAGGAGGACGATTCTACCAACTGTGCTACCCACAAGGGCGTATATAATTTTTTGACGAAAAATTCATCAAAGAAATATAAATACTACAGGAGTATACGGTTATCAGATACCGTGGCAACAGAGTACACGATGCCATTCGATACAGATTTGAATAATTTAGACAGGTGACAGGAGACCGTTTCATTATGGGAGCAATGGTAATTTGGACCAGGGCAGCATTTATTAGTGCGGTACGTAACATGGGTTTTCCCAAAAAGAAAGTAAGCTACATTTTAACTAGATAACCGTAGATATTGCGCTTCTTTTACTTAAGAATAAGAACAGCACGTATCAAAAAAACTGCCTTTTTCCATTCCCACTTCTTCCATATAATACGTCATTGATAATAAGAACATATGCTGTATTTGCGAACTTATAAATAGATCTTCATCGTCATTTATAGTCATTTTTATCATTGTTTTTCCAAAAAGGTTTTTTTTTTTTTTTTTTTAATTGAGTAAGAGTATTATCTGTATATTTAAACAATGAAATATTTAAATGGCTAGAACAGCAGTTCCGAAACTTTGGTCTCGGGCCCGGTAAAAATCAGGCGAATGTTTCGAGGAATGATCCCATGAGAAACTAAAATGTATTCTGAAATACAACATATCTAAATTTGTTTGTTTATTCATTTTTTACTTATTTCTTAATTTTTACGAACAACTGATCTAGACCAGCCATATTGGGATGTCACAATATACGAATGAAAGTTTTTGAAAAAGAAAATAAAAAAAAAGTTACTCTTTCTGCAGATTTGCGAATAAAAGTGATGGTGCATTGTTATTATTTCATGCGGCTTATAGCAATTCTGTAGTATTTAAAACAACCCTCAGAACTGTCTGAAACAACACACAACATTCTAAATGTAATCTATACTGTACTGCCAAGAGTGCCGGACACGTTTGCGATTTGAGAAAAATGAACCATCTATTCTCTTGTCAAGGATAGTATAAAAGTAATTGCATTTCCGCTAGAAGCAAGCACGTCAACGAAATACAGTAGCGGATCGAGAAGTTAAGCATGGCGACCTCGAACGAAGAATCATTCCAGGATGCCATATTTACAATCAATCTTTTCGTGTCATTGCACAAAGCTGCGATCCCCCAGATCACTGTGACTGATGTAATCACCAAATGGAAACGTTATGGTGCTACTACAGCCGGGAATCGTTCGGGTAGACCGCAAAAACTGACGGAAATATAAGAGAGAGTGCTCAAACGAGTGGTCCGTAGGTCCCATCACATCTCACTATCAATCAGGAGTTCAGCGAGCGAGGCCACAGGAACTGATATTAGTACAGGGACGTTAAATAGTATCGGATTTTATTGAGGGGTTGCAGCGCACAAACTAAGCACCCGGTCCTCCGTGACAGTAAAGCGGTCTCATCACTAGTCACTCGAAGAGGCTGGGTTCGAGTTCCGTCGATGACTGGAGGAATTTCTAAAGTCCTCTTCAATGGAGGCTGTAGTTAGCCAGCGGAAGGAGTAGTATTTTTTACTGGGTTATTCTGTTTTTCATGCAGATCGACTGTGAACACGCACATCTATAACCAATACACACAGATATGGGTTACGTCCGGGGATAGTTAAAATATTAATAATAATTATTAATGCACCCTGCCGATTTGGTTGTTTCTGTTGAGGGAACAGTTATGATGGGTTGTGCACAACTCGTCATAACTGGTCCCTCAACACTAGAAAGCTACGTTATGGAGTGATGAATCACGGTACTGCAGAGGTTTTCAGCTCTGATGGCCACGTCTGAGTTACGAAGGTACCTGGAGAACGTTATTTACCAGAGTGTCTCCCGAACTGCGAAGTTTGGCGGAGGTGCTGACACCGTCTGGGTTGGAACTATTGGTCATTGTTCCAGGAACAACGATGCCATGCAGTACATTGACATTCTGAATAATTTTGCATTTTCTACACTGTTTCAACAGTATGAGGTGATGGTTCCTTTGTTTCAGTATGGCAATGCACCATGTCATACTGCACAGTCTGCAGTGACACTATTTTGAGGATATGAGAGTACAAAAGCTTCACTGACCTACACAAAGGTTCGACCTGAACCCTATTGAACACCTTTAGAATGAACTAGAACTTCGGCTTCTAGCCAGGCCCACGTGCCCGCAATCAATAGCAGTGTTGAAGAGTAAATCGCTCAGCATATACAATCATACTAGCTCTCGTAGCGTAAAACCTTTTTGTGACGAAATTGAAATGACCGAATAATTGGAGACATCCGCATTTTATAAAAAAAAAATTTCAACTGTCCAAGTAGCAACATTAGTTACTCGGTTTTAAAATTATGGTTGATTAATAATGAATTGTAAAGTTCGATAATAAAAACACAGTTAATAATTGGTGAAAGTGGGTGTTACAACGTGTAGAAAGAGGGCTGAGTAAGATTAATTGATTGGTCAATAAACAGATAAACTAAATAATGGGTAAACCACTGTCATTGAAATGGCCGAGAAGGAACCCAGAATTACCAAGTATTACAAATTCTTTTAAATGCAGCTGTCAGTTTTTTTTTTTTTTTTTTAATTCTTTTAAAAAGAATTTCAAAAGATTAAGGGAACTGGTGACTGTTTCGCGCATACTCCCCATTTCAGATATGGATTTATCGTCTTCAACGTCGTGCAGATTGTGAGTAATGCCGTAAAGGAAAGGAGTGTGGCGAATCCCTTGAAATTAATGTAGAAATAGCCGAAGTAAAGTAATATTCGCTTTGCTTCGCAAGGCCAGATCACGTGACTTGGCCTACAGAAATGAGGCTGTGTTATCCGATGGAATGTTAAATTCCCAGATTGATCGCGCCACTGTACAAACGAGTTTATTAATGTCCGTGTTCCCATATAGGTAACTGCGCTGGTTTCGACAAGGTTATAAACGACGCCGTGATATGCATTGTGATTTATATAGTGCGATTGCCGCCATCTGAAGCAGGCGGCGATCGGTATGTCTGATCACCGCCTGGTTGTCGCTGTATGGTGTAAGTGCACGCACTAATGGCCATTGGTCATCATAAAGGTGATCGGACAATCACGCCAGGTGTTTAATCCTCCCATCATTTAACCCCTCGTTCTTTCGTCCGCACATATTCTAAACTGGTTCCTTATCCTACGCCGGAGTATTCACTCCCCGTTACATTTACGGTTGATTAAGTCGGTTCTTCGATTGTGATTACCGAAACGCCGCCAAGTGTCGCCGCCTGGGCCGTGGAGAGAGCGCGCTCTTAGTCGGGTATAAATCTCCGTTATGACTGTTGCACTTATTGATTTGATGGAGGCAGGCAGGCGAACACCCAGGTTAGATAAGTGAGCACATTTGTCAAAGACGCGAGCTATCACATAACTGTATGGCCAATTAGCGTTTATAGTAGCCTCCCGTGACGCTTGGGTACCTATGAATCACTGTTTGTGTAACGCCGAAGAGCTCGAGCGACGACCGTATCTTTCACTGGCTAGGACCTCCGTTGCTTGGTGGGTAACGATTTGTGCCTGCTGAGCGGAAAGGTTAGGGTTCGAATCCCTTCGCCGAACTGAGAAAACATCTAGAATTTTGCACCCAGTACTGAGTTAGTGAGTCTCCAGTAGAGGTCATTATTCTAGTTCTGTCCTAATTACCGTTTCAAGTCGCCATCTAATAAGAAATCTTGTCATTTCCACCAGGATAGACATTCTTTAAACGTAATATTATATTTTCTCTTTTTAATAAAAGGCATACATAACAAGCATTCTCTTGCTTTAAAACTGTTCGCCAAACATCAACAATGGATATCTGATTTTGAGGATTCCACTGCCCATATCTATTTTCTTGTCTCTTAGATACGAGAATATTTGCATGTCCCCCGATCTGTTGTCACTGACAGAAAGTCATCCGTGACTTTCTGTCAGTAAAGCGGTTTCGCCACTTTCCACTTGGTTTCAGAGGTCTAGGTTCGATTCCCATCTATGACTGGAGGAATTTCTAAAGTTCCATTCAAATCGAGGTTGTAGTTAGCCGACAAGATCTTCAGGGGAACCCTACTCCTTCAGGTGGAGGAAGTAGAGTTTCCCCATGAGTTATTCCGGGCTTTTCAACCCGTACAACATGCAACAGACACCTCTACAGATATAATACACAATGGCGAAATATAGAGCCATTGTGTATTATGTCGCTGACGCAAACAACTGGTAGAAATTGCAGCACGTAATAACCTTGCAGCTGTAGAATTAGAGTTATGAGCAAGAAACACCATAACTCTACCATATTGTACAATAATTTGCGATGACATTACCATATATTTTTGTATAATAAAAAGCGATTCACCACTCAATTAGTTATGCAATTCTTTTTATATAAAAATATTACAACAATAAAATGTACGTATGGTTTCATAAATGTACTAACTAATTTCTTAATATTAATAATAACTAAATTACAAATTTATTGAAACACTTTTTTTTTTAAACTAGAAAACAAAAAAATTTTCGCGTACTACTACGGTTAGCTAATCACATGGTAGTCAACGACGTCATGTCAAGCATGGCGGGAAAAAGTATAACACGTGTTTTATATATTTTGTATCGATACTGTAAACTATCCGACCAAAAGTATTCACACACCACCTCCTAATGTAATGAACGATGTAAATAAGATTCACGCAAAACAGGAATAGATTTAAAAGGGTACAGGCAGTAGCAGATATATTTACAAACAGACATAATAAGTTGCCTGCGGTTATATGGAGATCTAATCATCGGATGTCCTATCAGAAATTTGGCATTCCTTGTGAGAGCCATGTATTTGAACTACGCAAAGTCAACCGTAGCCGATATAATGAAAAGATAAATGCCTGGCGTTTTAGATGCCCACAAACTGTGAAGTAACACAGTTTCTTCACATTCCTAACCAAAAAAAAAGGAAAGACCAAAAAAACCAAAAAAGAAAAACCAAAAAAAAAAAAAAACTGACGGGGACGAATTGCCGATCCCTGAAGAATGTAGAGAGAACAAACCGAGCGGCGTCCTTGGAAAACACCACGTTGGAGCTCCAAATGTCCACAGGGTATCCAGTAACTATATTCACGGTCAGTAGATCTGCTGTGGGTTCCATCATTTGTCGTGGTATCCATTGTTACTGGACTGTGCAAACAGGTTCTATGGAGTGACGAATTGCGTTACTCAGTCTTTAGCTCAAACGCACGAATACAGGTGTGGAGAATGTCTGGAAAACGTCATATACCGTAGAGATTCAGCTCACAATGAAATTCGCAGAAGGCAAGAAGATGGTATGCAGCTGCTTCTCATGGTTTAAACTCGGACCACTTTTTTATATAGTGGCAAAGACGTGCACTACTGGACAATTCTGTAGTTCCCCCCCCCGCTCTGAGGTCTGTAGAAATATATCCCACGACAATGCTCCATCCTATAACGCGAGCAGTGTAAAAACTTCGGTTGTGGGAAAACTGAGTCCAACAACTTTCCTGGTCTGTCCAGACCTCAACAGGATCAGGACACAGGAAAAACGTCCCTTACAGCTGAACTGGCGATTACATTGAAGGAGGAATGGGCAAATATACCTGTTGCTTGCCACAAAAAGAATTGGACTTAAATGATCCACGTTGTAATTGTGACCAAAAGATGCTGTCACATGGACTAAAGATGAACTACACCTTATTAATTTTTTCATTAAAACTCGTGTGTTTTCAAAACACTGTGCCCGATTACTTTCGGGGAGGTAGTGTATTTTATATTGGTTGCATAACAAAGCCTATTTGTAACGCTAAACGAAGAATATTAATTGACTCGTCCGCAACCCTTTTAATATCAAAATATGCTATGTTTTAAACAAATAGGAAAACATTTACTGTGACATGTATACAAAGTACTGCTATTTCTTGTCTTTCAGTTTTCACATTTCGCAAAATATCCAATATTATCTGTGAACGTGTGTGTGTGTACACAGGCATATACATACACAATCCTCTAACACGTATTGGGATACTAACTGAAAAAACATCTAAATGAAAATCAAAAATATTTTAATATCAAGTATAACCCCCAAGAAGGAACATTTTCTGCAAATTATTGCATAAGGATACAGCTACTTCTCTGCTTTCACTAGGACTCTGAAAGTATTCAGAATGTTTTGGAACAGCAGGGTTCAAAAAAAAGGAAACCAGACTGTGAAGGATGCTAATCGATGTCCATATAAGAATTTAAAAGATGCGGACCGCAAATCTTGAAACTAGACATCTTGGAAGGGGGGGGGGTTACTGATTGAGGTATATAAAACCCTGAGGAGGATCAGTAAAATGAACGAGGGATGCATATTTTCATTGCTAAGAGAGACGAGAACTAGTGGATCCACAAATATAAAATCTTAGACAGTAATAGAAAGGTTGGATCTCATGAAATTTGCCTTTCGGCAGCATGTTTGCAGATTATTGGAATAAATTATCTGATATGGTGGTAGAGGCTGAGAGTTTTGTAAAGTTAAAAGAGGAATTAGATAATCACTTTTTAATATAGGGAAAGTATAAGTGACTGTGGGGAATTGTTTCTTTATTTTTTGAGTAAGTCCGATTTCTTGCATCACTTTGCCATTTTAATACTAACACGAACAAGAGTTAGTATTAATAATAATAAGAGTTATCCATTTTAGATTAAAGCAAGTAGTTATACACCCTATGTAAAAATTGTACGTGTTCGAGTTTGCTACCCTCGCCTAAGACTAACTAATTCGCTTTGTTCACATCGTAGCCACTGTCAAACAAGTTAAATAAAATACGCAAAGCGTTACAGTTCAGGCGCGTTAGCAAACAGTAATAATTCATGATTTTTATTTAAAAAAAAAAAAGACCAAAAAGCAAGGATTTCTAGGCGAGAACATTTTCGTTTCAGCGCTTTGCCCATTCATTCCTCCAATCAGCGCACAGCAACAACCATAATATCCAATGCTTCAGCTTCAATATACGGTGTATAGATAGACTATATAATATACAGTATAAGAAAAAAGTAAAACTGGAATTTCCGGAATTGCATTAGTCCGATTTTAATTAGATTTGGAAAAGCTCGACAAATCGTTTTAAAAGAGCCAAATATAAAATTTCATGAAAATCTACTTTGAGTCCAGTTATTACATTAGGGAGGACAGACTTGATAAAGGCATGGGCGCTTTATGCATATATACTAACACGCCTAAAAAGCGATAAAAATCAAGTCCATAACATCACACTGTCGTCACCGAACTTCAGTGTTGGTGCAAAACAATTTTGCACCAAATCCTCCTTCCATCTTATTACTAGATGTATGATGTTACATACATAGTGAAAAGGACAACATCCAAGTTGACCTTAGATGTTGTCCCACAATTTTTCTGTTTTTTTTTTTTTTTTTTTTTTTGTCCAGCTTATGTGATAACCTGCTATCACATCTCTTGAGTCTAGGTTTCTCTTGTTTCGGCACAAATTAATACAAAATGAGACTTTCCTCATCCCATTCTGTACGAATTGTCGTCACTCAGCGTACTGCTAGTGTAAACCTGCGGACCGATGTGCATACGCAGGAGACTTATAAATATTCGTGAAAGGGGGATGTCCAAATATTTTTGGTCATATAGTACATATAAAATACCAATTAAAAGTATGATATAAAAAGATTCGGGCGTCCACCCTTCAGGTATATCTGTACCGTGCTAAAAGCCCCCCCCCCATAAATTTCGTAGGTCTACAGAAACAGAATTTTAGAACTCAGTGTGGCCGTGGATCAGAACTTACAATATGTGATGACGACTAGATGCCACATCAGTAACCTTTCTGTACCCACAACTGCGACTCGTATGAAACTCCGAAAATTCGCCGTGACGGGTGCTATTCAAAGTGGGAGACCTTTGATAGGCAATAGATGAAAGGTGATAGCTCAATGAAAAAATAATAATAATAAAAGTCTAGACAGCTTAACGAACCCACAGAAAGTGTTCGATGAACCATAAAGAGGGTAGTTGCCTGCGGAAAACATTATGAAGAAGGTCTGTGGGGATGATCCTTGTTGACTATCGCCAATTGTGGGAACTTACTTCTAATCCAATTTTTTTTTTTTTTTTTTTTTTTTTTTTTTTTTTTATTCAAATTCAAAGATAGGATGAGCCCACATGCAACCTAACTACGTACTTAAATCAGAAGTTTCCAGTTTCTCAGTTTTTTTTTTTTTTTTCTTTCTTGTTTCCCAGCCAAGGTGGTATCAGCATAGTGTTTTCGGGCTGGGTGTTGTTCTCTTTGAATAAAAATACTCCATAGACATAGTAACCAAAAGTAAAACAAAGATTTAAAAAAAGATTCAAAAAAAGTATTCATATATTATAACATTGAATAGACATATATACAATTTACTTACAATTCGTTCTATAACTCCTACACGAGTACATTTCTGTCCTGGAATAAAATTATCGCCACAGATGGTTCATCCTTCATCTAGCTTCCTTACACATGTGATTAATATTTATATCACATATACATATGGCCCTTGAGATCTATTATGCAGACTTATGGTTCTGGAACACAAGCCTCTCAAATCAAATTCACTACACCTCTGAATGCTATCAAATACACCAATATGCATATATGGCCCTAATAGCCTTGCAATTACAACGTTATGGTTTAAGTGACCAATCTCTCTCAATCACTTATATTTATTGATTGGTACTTTAGAATCTATACATTATTATTATACAGTTTATTTCTAGGGTGACATAACTTTCTCATTGTCTCTAAACTTTTCTGATAATGATTCAGAATTACAAATCCTTAATTAATCAATGCCTTCAGTTCAAAGGGGGCTTACACATCCCATTATATCACTCTCTACCAATAATTTTTACAAAGTCTGCTCCCTGACTTTAAATCTATTAGTTATCATTACTTATTCCTTCGTTCGGTACAATTGCTAGAAAGGGAAAAGTCCATCAGTCTTTTCCCATATTTTACGTTTTTATAAATATCAAAAAAAAAGGACTTACTTTCGATGTCCTTGCTATACTTCGTTCCCTCGTCAAGGTCCTCTCCTACAGGCTCATATGACTAGCGATCTTCCTAATGGTTGCTGCATGGTATGGGTTGGGCTTCTCTTGTTCAGAATTTCTCTTCCTCACCCAAGTAGAATTTCTCGGGCTTTCCATTGCTTCACTCTAATGCTTATTCCTTCCTTTTCTCTCTGTTTGTCTTTTTTCCCTGCTTCGCCTTGCTGCATTTTTTATCATACCCTTTTCCCAAAGTTAATCCCACTTACATAGCTGCATCCCTAACCTGACGGCACTTTTCTTCTGACGACCGCACCCTACCAAGACCGCGCTCTTTCTCCCTTCAACCCAACTCTTTTTTCTCTCCCGTTTATTTTTCGCGCCTTTTTCTTTGTTCCTCTCAACTTTACTCTCTGGCCAATCACTTCCCACAATTCTCAGCAACTTCCTCCTAATTTGGTCGCTGGCCCTCGTACTCCCTTTCTTGGATTCGTTCCGATTGGACGGTACTATGTTCGTAGCGGAGGACGTCATTTTGTTCGAAAGTTTCCAGAATGTTCTGGCCATCAATCCGAAAACCCACTTGTTTCCGTTAGTCATGCCTATTGCATTAACCATCTTCTGAATTCATACAGGTGCAGCTAACCAGTGCCTTCCCTCTCACTACTAAAACTCTATTCCTGGCTGTCTCCTTAAGAACCATGATCGTTCATTTATTTCTGTATTATCTTTACTAAGTTCTCTCTCTCTCTCTCTCTCTCCTTCGAGCTCCATGACCCTATTACTCCATGAGGCGCCTCCGTAGCCAGGTGGGAAGGAGCAGCAGTGCGTCGCACACGCCTCTTGATTAGACCGGGGTTCGAGCCCGTCACCACCAAATACGGAGGATGCGGAAAGGTCAGGGAATGACCACCGCATATCCCGGAGCAATATGGCCTTAGTTGCTAATGCTCCTAAAAACCAAAATAACAACAACAACAACAATATTACTCCATGTAAGCTGTCTAGTCCCCCTGTAGTTTTTCTATCCGTTGTTTCTTCCACTTACAGCAACGCTTCCCGTTAATCTACTTCGTCGCGATTGTTCTTTTTTTCCAAGAACAGACTTATTTCAGATCCAATTTTCATGTAATATTTGAACTTAATTTCTCATCACATACTAAAACCCTGTAAGATATGTAAATTCTTACCCTCTATTAAATTTTCTTTAGCCTTCATATATGTACATGTAAGATTTGCATCTTACAGGTCCAAGAGGCCAAAGAACATACATCAGTACGCCAAGCATCAATGGCGTACTGATGATTGGCGTACTGTGCATAAGCTCAATATCATGGTCTTCAATGCAAACACAGCCTGAGTGGTGTTGTTTCCGAAATTTATGTGTGGAGGGGGGTTAGCTGTTAACACGGTACCTAGAACAGACGCTAAGACTCCAGATTCATCACTCCATACTTCCCACATAGAAGGCGGAACAATGGAATAATGAATATGGCTGCATAAAGTTTCGTTCTAATGGGCGTGTCTGGGTGGATATTTCCTCGAGGAAGCTTTTGTAGTGTACCGTCTCCACCATGAGACCATCAACGGTAGTGCTTAACTCATGGTATGCGCTGAAAAACAGCCCATGACAGTCTGTAGTAGTGCTTGAACCACGAAGTTTAAATTCTGATCAAATATAGAAGCTGTAATTTATTGCTCAACATTTGACAGAATAGATGGAATTCTGCACAAAAATGAGCCATTACTAAAAAACTCGTTCCTAATATAAACTACACTACTTCCATTATCCACTAGAAAAGTTTATCCACTAGACCCGTTTACCTTCTATACTAACTGGATATGGCTCGCTTAACGCAAAACTTTACTAGAATTTCTAAAACTGTTTTGTGTCGATGTGCGCTACCTAAAGACTCTTCTCACGTTCTTTTTGACCTTAAGATCGGCTCTTAAGGCAACAGTACCAAACTTATCTCTTGTATATGAGAGGCTACTCAAATCTATCAATAATTTCCAGGCCCTTCAAACCTTCTAAAATGCTGCTTTTAATCGTAGGAAGAGCTTTCAACATCAATGTTAATACAAGCAATCAAATTGAAAACACGTCATAAATGAAAATACTTTGTCGTTCTAATGACCTTATGAACAAAATTTTCCTGGTTTTTCAAAAACATGCCAAGATTTTAACAGATGTTACACTTTTCTGCCTCATCCTTTATCAAGACTCTCCGCAACTCAATCCCTTCCTCTGTACAGTAATATCGTCGTGAACTAGTGACTTTTGATACCACTCCAGATTAACAGATATACATATAGAACTTGTACCTGCCTTGTTGGTCTTGTTTTTGGAAGACTTTACTGCTGCTGTTTAACTGAAGAATTTTATTCCTTGTGGATTACTTATAGGTGGTAGATGGCTTTCATCAACCGGTGAAATACCACCACTTTGCTTATTGGAGGCCTGAAGTGGTGAAACCCATGTTTAGTCTCTAGAGCAAAGTTTCCGGCATCCCCCTCCCCCCATACTTCTCCTTCAACCCTAACCCAAGCACGGTACTAAGTACTATAGGTTCTAATACCTCTCATGTTTGGGGTTCACATAAAAAAAAAAAAAAAACTTTGGGCGGCACTTAATAAAGACATGGTCGAGCAGTATCCTTTATCGTACTCCACTTCCCCCCCCCCGCGCCTCCGTAGCCAGGTGGGAAGGAGCAGCAGTGCATAGCACACGCTTCTTGATTAGACCGGGGTTCGAGCCCTTCACCACCAAATACGGCAAAATGCGGAAAGGTCAGGGAATGACCACTGCATATCCCGGAGCAATATGGCCTTAGCTGCTAATGCTCCTAAAAAACGAAAACAACAACAACAACTTCCCCCCCCTTCCTTTATGCTAAAAGAAAATAACAATACAGTATACATCCAGTGACAAATTTTAATGACTAAAAATGGAGCTTTCAGGGTAAACGGACCCTTTCTTCAGCATTATAACGTATACAGATTCTAATGATAATCAGTTAATCTGTATACGTTATAATGCTGAAGAAAGGGTCCGTTTACCCTGAAAGTCCCATTTTTAGTCATTAAAATTTGTCACTGGATGTACATATACTGTATTTTCTTTTAGTCATGGAATCCAGTAGCACAGGCCTTTTTTCATTTATCCCTTTATGCTATTTTCTTAGTCTTCTGCTGTCTTGTCTCCTGGGTGAAAGGGTTCGTGCGTGCGCGCGCGCGCGCCCTGGTGCCGCTTGCTGGCACGAGGTTCTTTTGAATGGTTCCAAATTTGCATTCAACATTCACTGCGTGACTGTCGAGGTTGGCCATGGTACATAACGCAGTTGTGGCCTACCTCCCAACACACACTGCACAAACACAACATTACACACACTTCTGGCCTTTTAGAGTCATCACAGTGTACCATCCTACATAAGATATTATATATGTCTGCATGTCATTCTGGTCAATTATGCACTGTATACACTGTGGCAGTATTATGGAAACTAACCATGTCAGCATCAGCGTGACAACACTGCATGGCATGCAGTGAGGGTCATACAGGATCGGTTCGTGGCCAATTATATCTAAAAGTTGGACTGGCTGGCGAAGAGCCCAGACCCCAGTCCAATACGTACTTATCGGACGAAATGGAGCACTAGATTACACTGTGGCAAAAACAGCTTTCTAAACTGACTCTGGCAGCTAAATTTGCAGGAAGAATTGGGGCAATTCAACCGACATTTATTGAAGGTTGATAGAAAGTACGCTCAGGAGGGTTGACGCCGTATTACAGACCAAAAGTAGTCCTAATACGCATTATGATTTTGAATTAAAAGCCCTTTTAGCAAACCCTCGTGCGTCCGGACATTTTTTGGTTATATAGTATCCATGTGATCTATGGAATTAACTTTTACTTCCCAGTGATGAGGTCTCGCTGAGAACACGAACAAACTTTATCATCACATAGAGTTACAATTTACAAATTAATATTTCATTCTACAGTTTTAAATTTCTCCTCAAAAACCAAAGTCAATTTTCCAGTGAGCATTCAGAAATTTTTATGAATATTTATATTGTTCGAATTGAACGCCGGAGGATGAGAAGGCAGTTATTTAACTTCAAAGAATAGGCCATGAGATATCAGCCACAACTGAAAGTTCCCCTGACAATGAACTGCATAATATTATAGCTAATACTGGAATAGTGCTTTAATCAGAATCAGTGACGTAACCACGACCGCCATTACCGCTGCATTATGTATAGGATGAGTAAGCTTATTGCCTGGCTTAAACACTTTTCCATTAGAAAATGATTTCAATTTCATATGCGAAATTACATTCATCAAATAGCATTCCATTCTACTTAATGTTCATAGTGACTAGCAGAATTTTTTAATATTTTAAATTGGTGGTAATATGAACCGATCGGCTCCTACAGAATGTTAGGTAACTTTAGCAAAGAAAGCACCTTGAAGGTTCTTTGATTAGTTTGTTTACAGGAATCACGCCCGTTTTTAATCGTGATTCCATGAAATATAAAAAGGAATGAGCCTTTTCCTAGGGTCTGAAAATTACGAGTAAATAGGCTAATTCCTTAATACCCACTTTAGAGGAAACATAATAATTTCCCTCTCTACGCAGCTTAAGAATCGATGGTAATAATGTTTTCTCTCTACCCACAAAACAACAAACTTAGGGCAGGAATAAGAGGCGAATTCGGTGCTACTTCCTCACTGGGAAAGCTTAGCCTTACAGATATTGTTTAAAAGTAATCAAACATGAAGAAACAAACGTTGTGGTAAAGACTTAAAAATTCTTTTTTTTTTTTTTTAATCTATTTGGGCATAGAGAAGATTTTCATTTCTCTGTTCAGAGACAATATCAGAACAACAGAAGTTATTTTCTGTTTGATTGCCAGTACTTAACATAATACTCACAGCATAGTGGGAGAGGAATGCATTAAACCAGTGGCTCTCTGACTTTCTGCGCAAAAATTCGGTCTACCAATCCAATGTCGAAAAGGTTCGAATTCTGTCAAGGTGGAAAGAATTTTTATTTTTTTAATATTCTGGTCCGATGCCTCATGGACTTAGCTGCTTTCGCGCTATGTTTAAACCACTTTTTAGAAATTCTAAGTCTCTTCAGTGGAGCTAAAGTTAAGAGATTTCAAGGGGTGGGGGAAGGCTTTACTTAACAAAATACTGAATAACTTCCTCAATCAGTTATGAAGTCTTGGATTGATTAACCGGAATTTGAAAGGAATTGAAATGAAATACTTCGGAAATGTATCGATGCACATTTGATTCCCAAGTGAATATTCCAACAAACTAAACGGCAAAGAACAGACAGTTTCAACAAAGATATCTTTATTGATAGAAGCACGTTTTAAAGATATTTCCAATGGATTTTTCGGAGAATGCTCACGTTTGTTCCCATACAAAATTGAAAGAGGCAGCTCAGTTTAGTAGAGTTCATGTTTTAAAATGTAGCGTGTATTTTTTTAAATTTGGCAATGTAAGCGGCAGCACTTCCTCTCGTCGACACAAGCAGATTGGGATGTCTGAATTCCAACGAACCTTGCTGTCTGCAGGAGCCGATAAGGATATCACGTTGAGCTGGGTTGTAACAAATGAAAGTCGCCTTACACTTTCTCTCTACACGCCCGCACGGGCAGGAAGGTAGTCTGAAAAATCCACCAATCGGCCGGGAGGAAAGAAGAGCAAGGCGTGCTGGTAATGAAGGTCTTGATTATAGTGTCACATGTTCTCATCCACATGAAAAATGGGACGCTCCTCAAAAGGAGGAAAATCGAGTAATTATCTGCTGTTGACGTGATGAAAACGTAGTGGCCGCTACGCGATCGATTGACCCACCGTACGTTTCTCTCCGCTAACTTTCCCCGCCTGACCGTGCTCATCCCATTAAGAGCCACTAACACAGATTGCGCATATTCATGTCCGTCCTCTTAATCATGCGGTCGGCAGGTTTAATGGGTCCTCCTGGTATCTTCAGCCTTGTAATCGGATTAAAGACAGATTATGCAAGAAAAGGATCAAGAAGAAGGTAGTAAGCGTTTGGCACGTGCCACATATGCGTACACGGAAGCGATCCATCATGGTCTTCCGTGTAATTGATCCTTTTTCTCGTTCGACTTCTTGCTAAGAATTGCGGCAAAGTTCACAGAAATGAGATCCGACGATTTGCTTAAGGCAACTGTATGCACGGGATGGGTAGGTGAGAGAGAGAGAGAGAAACAGCAAAATATATTAAAAAAATGGGAGGGGATGGGCAAAAAAATGGATGATAGACAGAGAAACCTAAGATAAATAAACAAAAAGGAAGAGGCTAGGTTAGGCGAGATAAGAGGAAAAATAAACACAAATAAAATGAAAAGCTAGACATGAAGAAAAATTAAAGCAAGTAGAGAGAGAGAGAGAGAGAGAGAGAGAGAAATATACATAAAAACGGAGATATATGCTCATAGGAAAACGAAAATATAAAGATAGGAGAGGAAGATGAAGAGGAAGGCATAGTGGACATAGTGTTGAGAGTTATCTCAACTGTATTTCTTGTGTTGAGATACAGTTCTCTGTAAATGCCACAAAGTGTGTTTTGTGTTGTTTATGTTGTGTAATTTAGTGTTCTTCTGGCTACTTAGCCTAAGGGGCCCCTTGGAGCACCACAGACACCTAGATTCCGCCCATGGCAAGGGGAGAGAGACGAAGACAGAGGAAGAGGTAGTTGTTGTTACTTAGACCATATTACGCCGTATATAATAATGCCTGTAAATTGCGTTTGTTTCGTGGTCAGTTTGCTGGGCAAACCCGCGTTTTCTGGGGAAAAAAAAAAAAAACAAGTACCTCACCTGAGACCGACTAACTCAACTACGTTGTGAAAATGGCCCATAAAGAAGATAGAAAAGTGTGAGAAAGCAGTAAAAATAGCCAGATGAGAAGACGTGAAAAAAAATTAAGTGTAATGACGGAGAGAAAGAGAGTGTGTGGGGGGGGGATAAAAACAGAAAATGTGTGTCTGTATATGTCTTTCATACATGTGATATGTCTAACTCAATCTACACACGTGATATAAAAAAAAAATTAAATTTGCCAATGAACTGTTTGAATTGCTCATTTTGTCAACATATCGTCTCTGACAATCAACGATGCTGGAAATGATGTTCAGCCACTACAGCACAACACAAAAATGTCGGTAGCTTCGATTGATTTTCTCCGCAGCTTTTATTAAACTCTCCTTTTTAGTGTAAAATATAAAGAACGCAATTTTTTTTCCCTCTCTTCTAAGAAGTCCTATTTTTTCGGTATTTAGGTTGTGTTAATGAGCGCAGCTGGGAAGTAAAGAGATTTTTTCCCCCGATAAGTTATAGGCTCACCTGAGGCTAATATTAGCTTTCACCCAGTCCACATAAAAAAAACTTCATAAGCAATTAAGGTGACGTAAAAATCTCGTGCATTAATCAAGTACCTATCAAATGCTTTTGCAATATATCTTTTATTACTTGGGCTGGTGGGCAGAGTTTACGCTGGATTAACTTGAAATCATTAAGGTCCTTTAAATCCCTCCAAGTTTCAAGTATACAAATGAATGGGTTCGTACAAATGGAACAGCCCGAGGGCCAGAATAATCGTGTTTAATTTTATTTGGTGTGAGAAGAAACAGAAAATATAATTGGGCTTCGCACCACGCCACTTTGAAACTTGAAGCGAACCGATGACCGGAAATTGTAAGTTGAATACATAGAGGGGGGGGGGGGAAGAGTTCTTTCCTGTTTAGTGTACAGTGACCTACAGTAAATGTTCTAAATTATTGGAGAGAATGGTTGATTGGAAATAACACCAAATCAGTGTCTACAATTATATTACTAAGTGAAATCTTTGGAGGCCTGACGTAGCCGAGTGGTCAGGAGAGACAGTGCGATAGCACGTGCTCTTTGAGTCGACCAGGGTTCAAACCCGTGACTTCTAAATACGACTTATATTTGTATTGATGATTTATTGTAAACTCCAACGACCTGGTGGTCTTGCCGGAGTATAAGCAAGAACAGTTAAGTTTATGTATGGCTGTCTTATAGCAAAAAGATCCACCAAGAATGCAATTTATTAAATCCATTCTCAAGCAATAAAGACGTGCTAGATATAAAATCATCTTCCTAATTTGTGGGATTTAAGATATCTTATCTTTACGAGAGGTTTCTAGTGGATTTCCACTCACTTGTACAAACAAAAGAATCATAAAAAGAAGAAAAAAAAAAAAAAAAAAGACTGATCCAACTGAGGTTGATACAAGATCTTCTGTTGTGCATTAATTCATATATTACTTCACTTTAATACGCTTTTGATGGTTTAATTCAGTTGCTGTAAGCTCTGCTCTTAATTGGCAGTCTGTGCAGCTTAATGCTCTCTCTCCACTAGTGACCCTACCACATCGTCATCCCCTCATTAATCAAGCAAACAGTGCGTACCCACAGTAATTAATAACTCATTAGATTGCTTTTTATCAATCGCTCATAGAAGAACCAGCAAATCCGGGTAGTGTTGACTTAAAATTTATTCGGGCGACCGAGTCAAATAACGCACTACAGGAAATGGGAGAACCCCCTCCCTCGTGTGCTAAAAGAGAACATGAACTACCTTCTGGTACGTTGGCTCAGGTTTATCAACCACAAAACTATTCCCGAAATTAAAATATAATACTGGTGATAAATATCTTTAGAAAGCTATCTTCACATAACCCTTACGAAGTTACTTGTTTATTAGAGCAATTCCTTGTGATAAGTCACTCTACCTTATCTAATAATTAAGTCAGTATTTTTAATCGCTACACACTTCTGCACTCACCTCGGTTATCATTAATTTGTATTTGTTGTTTTAGGGTGAACTTTGCGTCCCCTCCCCTAAAAATCTCTATGGTATATTGGAAGTTTTTGTTCTGTGCTTAATGATTCATCGTGAGAACAGATGTCACAAGAGTGTAGCCTTTCCAGGCGTTTTTAAGTCGTATAAGAAACATCTCATTAGGGGAGAAAATTTGTAAATACCTAAAGACATTTCGTACTTTCTTTTTCTAATAGCTGGGAAGCACTGTCTTTCGTCATAACAAAACACAGAATACAACCTTCTTGTAATTTTAAAAACTAAGGAACGATGCAAGAGGTGTATCATTAGCAGCCAAATCACATAAAAGTACGATGTTACTTCAAAGCTCACAGAAAAGTACCTTAAAAGAGATGGCATCAGTACAAATGAATTTACTTCTTAAGATATTTTTTAAATAAAACATGTTCACAAACAACATGCAATCAATGCCACATATAGACCGAGTCTACGCTCTACTTGTACAAATGATTCCTGCTATTTACTGAAACCTGGGGTGGGTAATCTTTTAACTCGTGAGTACCATTTTGGTTCGTTAAAACTAAAACCATCTTCATGCGTACCACTTGGACAGGTGCATGAACGGAGAAATAAGAAATTCGAATAAATATCGTACCATCGGCGTGTCAAAGAAAATCTTCCCGCGTGTTAGCTGCTGGTACGCGTACCTAGGGTTGCCGATGCCTAAATTTAAACACCGAGATACTCTGCCTATGAAGCCACAGGTGGCGCCTTACTCTAACCACTATGCCACTATCAGTGGCAGATTAAGGCACGATTTGATAGGGCATTTGCCCGGGGCGCCAAAAACAGAAGAACAATCGGGCAAGAAATATATATATTCTTAGTAAAAAGGCGCCGAAAAATCTTTCTGCCGGGGGGGGGGGGGGTAAGAATACCTTGGTCCGGCTCTGGCCACTATGTCTATGAAGCCTGTTTTGGGAACTTATTGGTATTCAGACAGGAGGTGATATCTACAGACTAATTAGTCCCAAAATACACTATCATAATATGGCATCCATTAAATAAACCAGATTGGTTTTTTACTATGCCATTTGTTCAAAACTAGTGCAATACAAGGCAAAAGCAAAGTTCGTTCTGCGTTTCATAATTCTGAAGGTACACAACTATAAAAACAAAATATGTAAAGTGGTTCCCTCCCCCACTAAAAACTGTTTAAACATCCCGGTAAAACAATTTTTTGATACGCTTCTTTTTAATTGTATAACCTGCTTCTGTGTTTGTTTTAGGCATACTCTCTATTTGATATTTCTGTTTTCTTTTTTAATTATTACATGATTTTTTCTTTTTTTTTTAATTTAAAAAAAATTAATAATAAACGCACATTATAGGAACGGCCATATTATAATGCGTGAAAGAACATATTTAAACTTATAAATATATTACAAAGGTTAAAAGAAAATAATAAATACAGTACTTAACAAATTTAAATAAAATGGAATAATCATTAAAATAAAAAATGATTCATTGGTAAAAATTAATTTTTATTACTTTAAAGGGGATTTCATTAATTTTAAATAAAATTTTCCGAAAGCAATTTAAAATATACTTAAACTTTAAATACTTGGTTTATTTTGTCATTCTTTACAATTAGAATTTTCAGACCACTTCACTGCGCTCTCTGATAGCAAAGTGGTTAAGTCATTGCACCGCCCTTCCACACCATGTGACGTTGATTCAAATACCTTAAATAGGGCAGGAATTTTTATAGTTGTTTTTCTTTTCTTTCTCTCTCTTTTTTTTTTTACACTGTGGACAAGTTAGTCGGTATTGAGCGAGGGTTACTCTGATTTTCCTCCATACATTCCGATTTTAACCCAGCAAACTGACGATAGATTAATCACATTTGTCAACAATTATATTGGTGCCTCATAACTTCAGTTGCGTTGGTGCATAAACTAAACAACCACCACCAAATTTGGGTTTCATTGATTCTCAAGGTTTGAAAAAAAGAAATGTCTAAAGAGGACTTAAAAACAACGGCAAGCCGAAAAAGACTACAAGTTGTTTATAATGCATTAACTTTGGATGAATCAGTATCAGTTTTCCCATCAGGAGGGATTTGATTTAATTTAGGTGTACGTGGCGCAAGAGCTATTGCGGCTAAAATGCGCCTTTAGGGTTCCATTAGGAGGGAGAAAAACCAAATAATTACCTGGTCTGCCCCTACCAAGTCAAAACACTTATACGATCCACTTTTTAAGATCTTAATGGAGATGTCATCGCAACCCAACAATTCGTCAAAATGCAGATCAGAAATTGAAATAATGCTCTGTAATACGTGATTTTATGCTATCTTACTATCGAAGGGTTGGTCCTCTTTTACGAATGTGGTCATCCATCCGATATTTAATAGTTGTCACCCAAGTGGGTCATTGGAAACTTATCTAGAAGTCTCGTCCCAGAACTGTGGCAGTATTGACAGAAACGGGCAGAGCTCGCACTAAACTCCTTTTCCGATCAATCTGATGCCTACATGATCGAGAGCTTGACGCATAGTTACGTGGACACTGAATAAGAAATTTTATGCCTCGTTCCTGCAGTAACCTCTGAAGTAAATGGGACTTCAAGGAAAGAGCGGAACGCATTTGTTCAGGGGAGTTCCACTCCAAGAAACTGATTCATGATTCCGTCCAAAAAGTAATAAAATAGGGTCTCAAGTGTCACGTTCTTGACTATTGCAGCAGGTATTCCCCAGCATTCACGTGCATCTAAATTACCAGTCGCGATGGCAGCAAACTGCCGCTTAAGATGCAGGGTCCATTTCTTAGCATGAAAATTATTTACCTTAAACAAGGAAGAAGATAGACCTACTAGAAAAGTTTAATTAATATTCAAAAAGAGTGAAATTTTATTAAAAAAAAAAAAAAACCTTGCCTAGTTTTGAAAGAATCCGTCATTTGTAGTAATATGTGTTTTGCTGACCGCTGTTGCACTATTATTATTAAAAATTAAATTAAATTTTCTGTTTATATTTATAATCAATCTTGATCAAGGACTATTCAGACTTTATATTAAGCACGGGAGTTTTCCTTGGATCTCCTTTAGGCCCATTATCATCTTTTACGTAAATAATCTTCATATAAGTAAAAATACAACAGAAAAAGTGTTTTAACATATAACGACCCAAGAATAAAGGTTATTATACAGTACTTAAACTCTGAGTCAGTTTTTGCGACATTAAAATATTATACATTTGATTAATGATCTGGGAAGAGCAATCGCAGATAATTTCTTTTTATACCACATGTTTGAAAAGACGTATCTAAAGCTCTTATACATTTCTTAGTTTTTATTAAGAAGTTAACATCAATTGACATTTTTTGTTTCCCAAGAATATGGTTGCAATTTGGAAATCTACTAATTAAAACTATTAATGAAACAATTTAATTAAAAATAATCGAGCTAATTGCTTCGAATCTCTCGAAACGTTTCGGTTACAATATCTAGATATCAGAATACATGCAAATTCTGTTTATAAAGTAATCCACAGTTTAAAGACAACAAGATTATTTCATTATATAAAACAATAGTTAGGCTATATCGTGAACGTAAAGGCTCCTATTTTAGGAAAGATGTTGACTTGTTGAAGAGGTTAACAAAGGGAACCTCTCCCTTGACATTCTTATTAAGAGAAACTCTAGGGCTGTATGTTACAATGTTTGAAAACCGGCTGTCTGCAGTGATCTGATCGCGTGTTTAAGGCATTAAAAGGATCGGGTAAACTAACTACTGAGGAAGTCTTTAAGCTTAGTCACATGTGATAACACGAGGGAATAACTGCAGAACATATATCCAAAAAGTTTTCCTTAAGTCAGAGTAATTGGGTGTTGTAAAAAAACTCCCGCGTGCTCTTGCGGAGTTTAGAAGCTACCTAAATTTAGGGAGGGTTTGGATAAATAGTTAAAAGAAATGGCAAAATGAAGTGAAAGAAGTTGACATTGGTTATACTCCGTTTTTTTTTTTATTAAATAAAAGAAATTACTAAGTCCAGCCAAGGAGACGTTTTATTATTTTTATTCTTATTAATCTTATCTTTTCATATTTTTTGTTGATCTTCAGAATTTACACAGCGAAGGTTATTGGGTTGCTAATTATGTCTAACAATAAAAGGCGGATTATTTCCCACGTATGATTTTTTTTTCTCTTATTTTCCTCCACGCACGCAGTCGACAACTCAACGTGCAGGGAGAGAGTTTGCATTCGAACCTGCGCAACGCTACAAAATGAGTGGATCATTGCTAACAACAGGCACTGTAGCTGCAAATCCCTGATCTGCCCCTACCAAGTAAACTCCTCTGGTCCTATAATAACCGCATGGACACAAACGACAAATTTCAATTTTAACTTGACGAGACTTCAAGGTGGCTGCCTTTTCTAACAGCCTGATGAGTTCTTCACGATTTTGGGAGGTCACTCGAAATCTACGCATTCATCTGTTCGTGGAGAAAGTGAAGGCTGCAGCTACGAGATGCCCAAAAGCTGCAGATTCTTCTAATGGAACTACCCTGGCGCCATCACCGAGAATATTTTCCCGTCGCAGAACTTAATTTCTCCCACACTTGATTAACAAAGGATTCGAACAAATTTCCAACAACTCAAAGTTCTACCTGCCAGCTAGTTATTGTGTTCTCAACAAGCTCGTGTCAATTTAACCGCAGACTGCTACAGAGTCCCGGGGTGACCATTACCCACGCGACTGGTAAATTAATTCTCTCCTTCCGTCGCTAGCTCTGCGAGGACGTAGCGCTGGCTCCATTTTGTAATCATATTTGGCTAGCGGAACTAAGCAAATTACGTTCGACACTGACCAACCGGGTCCTAATGGCACGTGCGAGAAGTTGATCGGGGTGTCAGCGAATGGCCATTTATCATAGTTTGTCTAAAATGGAATGCCGTGTACCACGCGCAGTTCGAGTGTAATGTGTAAAAGGTAGGTTAAGCAGAGGCCAGCAGCTAAGGAAACGGTTTCTCAATGTCTCAACAACGAACATAAGCAATACCTACTGTCACTTTCTACGACTACCTAGCATTACTTGTTTGTGTAACTTCTGTGTGAAGACTTTTTTTTTTTTTTTTGACGAAGATGCAAAAGCTACTGCTTTTGTACAGAGAAGAGAGGGAAGAGAAAAGGAAGGAGAGAGACAGAGCAGAAAAGAGAAAAAATAAAAGCGGAAAGAAACAGAAGAAAAGAGAAGAGAAAAATGCAGACAAAGAGGAGAAAGGAGAATAGAAAGATGCACACAGAAAGGAGAAAAATACAGAGAGAGAGAGAGAAGAGAATAAAAAAATACAGGCAGAGAAGAGAAGACAAGAAAAGATAAAACTACAGGGGGAGAGAGAAGAAAATAAAAAATAGAGGAAGGAAGAAAGAAAGAGACATCTGAAGATAAAAGAGAGAGAATCATTTTTATTCATTTTGTTTCTCTGAATTTCACACGATTCCTACAGATCCTTAGAGATTTTCTTACTGAACATTAATTAATTATTCATGTTTTAGTCCATAAACAAATTTCACCTGAAAAGCTGACAGTTGTAAACATCGTGCACAATATTCACCAGCAAACAGCGTGCACAGACGCTAAGAAATAAACTTCTCTCTCCAAATGCACGAAGCCTAACTAATGTACAGAAGGGCACACCATCAGTTTTTCAACATCTCCGCCAGTTTTAATCCTTCCACCGAGATTTCACGTCTTGATGGCGTTGACGCGATATGTAAAAGATAAACAGCGGGGCCACCTCACCGGGACCTTTAATTAAGTAATTACCGTGGGACTTCATTCTTCCACGCAAATTTCTATGCCGCTGTCTGCATCCTTCACACAATGTCACGGAGCCTGGTGGCATTAGGTATGTGTACAGACGCGCGTGAATAATCAGCCGAATAACCCGGCAATGAACTGAGGTTTTTGCAGCGGGCGGAAAATAAATGACTAAAATCCAAAGTAACGGCAAGTGGATATCCTCGGGGAGCCTGTGGTCAAATGGCAACTTTCTTTACACCAAAATAGAGGGAAGAAAACAAATACGAGGAGGGGCGAGTGGGGAACGGCGCGTTCTGCAGTCTCCTTCGAATTAATAAAGTAAATAAAGTTCTATGGACGACCACATAACGTCGGAGTAGTTTACAAGACAGGCGGAATACAAGAACATCGCCGTATTAAGCACCCTCGTGGGCTTAAATCGCTGCCAACTCAAGCGCAGTTAAGCCTTTCGCTTAATTTGTCGCTGTTTACGACGAGTTCAAAGACGCGCAACCTCTATCTAGTCTGTTACTTATTGAATTCATCGAAGATTTAACTCGATCTTGGTGATAACTCGTCTTCAACTGTTCATTAAGTGTTGAAATTAACAAAACTGTTACATTATTCACAAATACCTTTCATATTGGGTTCCTCTTCGGGAGATTTTTTGTTTTGCCTAATGGATTCAATCCCCCCCCCTCCTCCATTCT
Organism: Mastigoproctus giganteus; assembly: GCF_048544385.1. Taxonomy (NCBI): domain Eukaryota; kingdom Metazoa; phylum Arthropoda; class Arachnida; order Uropygi; family Thelyphonidae; genus Mastigoproctus; species Mastigoproctus giganteus. The sequence goes on along the minus strand of NC_143578.1, from coordinate 209,364,104 downwards.
ACCAAAGAAATCACATTGCCCAAATCTCATCAACGAACAAAAATGAGAGTAAAAAAAAAAGGCCTGACTTGAAACCTGTGCGATTATCTTTTAACTTCTGCCTGCAGGGGATTGTCACTATCGGACCACAGTAGCCGTGTATCGCTAATGCACCAAATAAAATATTCAGTCGAAGTTCTGTACGTGGATTTCGGCATATAAAGTAACGTCTCTCCCCACTCCCTCCCCCATACACTACGCAATCACATATGTAAGGAAAAGACCTGTTTGGGGGCTCGGGGGATGGAAATGTGTCGCGTATACTGACATCGCACTAAGCGGTGCACTTCTTCATCTTTTACATGCACCGTGCGTAGGGCTGTTTGCCGTCACTGGCAAATGATCGACGCCCGTAGACAGTGTACAAGAGGACACTCTAACGCGATGTAACACACAGCCAACATCTGTTCTTTCCCCATTTACAGCGCTGCAGAAATAAAGCCGGGCTCAGACGGCCTCGCTTTGTCCTGAATTAAAACGCCATTCGAAAACAATTTGCATCGGATCTTCTATTGACACGCGCATTAAGGGGGAAATCGGCGTGTCATTTGTTCCTGGCCAGATGCACACTCGTCGCCTTTACTTGGTGTGTCACGTTTTCGCAGTTTTCCTTATGCTCGGCAACTCCACAAGAGTTTACGGGAACACACTCATTATTGGCAGACAGATTCCGCTCTGCTCGAGAAAAGGCAAACGACATTAGTGTGGCAGTGACGACTGGCGATCGTCGGACATGTCCCTAATCTGTAATCGGTGACACATACGGGAATAATGAGCACCGTGACAGTAATTTTAAATCGTGTTTAAAAGACGCTATGACATGCTGCAGATGAACATTTTCCCATTATCTGAAGAGTTTCATAAACTCTTAACTACCAAATCATGGAACAGAATGCGCAAGCCTAAAAACCTCATGTCAGCTTTCCTCTACTATTGTACGAGATCAGTGGGACCCACTAAACATCCTGCCATGTCCATTTAGGATCAACAGAGTGCCCGGTGGCTCGGTAACCACTGATCGTACACACCTTCCAATCACTGCCATCTCTACTTTCCCTACAGTCCCATCCCTCCATCCACATTTAATTTCCTTAATTTCAATAGCGCCATCTGTAGAGTATCTGTATCTTCCTCGCTGTTCCAACCTAGGATTGGGTCAGGTGAATCAAAGCCTTCCATCTTTTTCTATCTTATCTTCTGTCATTCTCTCCCACTCGTTTCCACATCTTCCCTAATCTGATCTCTCCATCTTTTTCTGTAGAGTAAAATCTTTAATTTTCTACGATTAATACGAAGATTAAACTGAGCTTTCTTCTTCGGATACAAACAGGCGGAAAACGATTACATCCGCTAAATTCTCAAACAGTTATCATAAGAAAGCCTGTATCATAAGAAAGCCTGTAAATCTAAGTACATATATGTATGTTCCCTGTTTATGGTGGCCCCTAGGCGTGTGTCTATCTGCACCTAATGTCTCTGTGAAGAAAGAATCTCTGTGAAACGGGCCTGACATAATATTAACACACACTACAATACTGTATCAGGGTGCCCAAACCTGAGTACCGAACTAAAAATAACTAAAAAAATCTAAGTACATTTTATTTTTTTATTTATTAACACACAACTGTATATACATTCTCAAGATACATATCAATCAATTTATATACAAGATTTACATACAGATTTTATATACATACTCTTATATATGCTGTAGTCTTTCTGTACATTTGCTTGTGTGTGTCCTGATATGAAGGGTGGCTCCTAGACATAAGCCCATCTCCACCTATTACTCCTGTAAATGCTCAGAACCTCTGCAAAACAGGCCTGAAAAAAGAGTGTAATGTCAAGCCATTTCGCCACCAGGGACTAACCAACACTTGGATCAACCATTCTCTGTGTGTGCTGTAATGCACAAATCCCGCACCTACCGGAAGTAGTGCTATACTGGTAGGTGCCAGCAATCCCGCCCCCAAGGCTGCCCAAACTTGGAGGCCAGCGAAAAAAAAAAAAAAAAATTCCAACTAGCAACAATGAAACAAAAGCAACATTATACAATTATTTACAGTACATGTAAATAGCAAATACATACATACACTTAGAATGACATTAACTTAACAATAACACTTAGAAAACATTAACACTTAGATTAACATTATCTCTACTTAGAGTCCATCCACAAATGCAAGCCTGCATTTGGGTATCCAGGAGCAGAAGATCAACTCGCACTGTAAACCAGAAACATCCTATAAAGATGACAGCACACGAAGCGTTCTGTCGTCAAATGTGCAGCACTTCCCTTAATTGGTATCCTGCAATAGATTTCTTAACTCCTATCTTCTTTTAAAAACTTTGGCCGAGAATTCCTGAAGCAAAGCAAAGATATCCCACCTCTGACCAAGAGAGGTAAATTATTCTCCGTGAGGTTTGATAACCTATTTAGTAATTCCTGCCTGTCTGAAGTATACAGTCCGCATTCAAGGATGACATGTCTCCAAGATTCAAACTCACCGTACGAACAGTAGGGATCAGGTCCTAATCCTCTTTCAAATAGTTTGGCCCTTAAGCCATGTCCAGTGATTAAGTAATTCGTGGTCATGGTGGGAGCAAACCAAGAAGACACCCTCCTGTCCATTGCAAAGCTTACGGCTGGAATGAACCCTCTTGTAATTGTTCCATACTCACTCAAATCCCAACGTTACTGCCAGCAATTCACAAGCTCACCCCAAATTCTACGTTTTACCTCCTTCATGTTGTTATTTGGATTGTGCCTGTTATTTGGATTCAAGCCCCTGACTGCTAAATACGGTCGATCTGCCACCTCGCACTGGACCAGCGTGGCAGATTATTGTCCATTTCCCTCAGCATGAATTGTTGAGGAGGCTTCCATCCTGCAGTGGGTTGATAATGGCTGCACTTTACTTACTTGAGATCTTCTTGGCATCATCAGGATTTGTTGTCTCTAACAACACACCCTTGTTTCTCAAAAGACGTACATCCTTGATTTTCATGTCCTTGTGATCTTTTTTAATCACTTCAGTAACTGCCGTCCTGACATCCTGACTAGACGCCAGGGACGATTCTGCTGAGGGCCTAAGTATCAGTATGTTTTCGGAATCAGAGACCCCACTTACGGAATCCATCCTATCTTTACCAGCAATTGATCTGCCCGAAGAAGCCGCCACCTCCACTGAAGAAGTCAGCAGTGGAATCTCTGTTATTTCAGGAGTCTGTCTATTTCGCTTTGAACTACCACGAACAGCTTCTGCAAAAGTCTTATGAGGATGTAGATCACATTGGATCTGTATCATCTTGTCCAAAAGACCTGCTCTGATTTCCAATTCAGATGCTTTGGTCCTAAGTCGTTCATTATCAATTAAGATTGCGGTGGTAACTGCCTCTAGATCCGCCCATAGACTATTAATGCAGTTAGAGGCAGACTTCGTTATCTTGCTATAATCCTTTGTTAAACACTCTCCCAGAGCTTTCCTGATTTTGGCAACTGTGGCATATACAATTGAAGCATTCAAAGACCCACCCAGGTCCAGTCCCTCTGTTAGAGAAAGATCTTCAGATGATTCTGTTGAAACCGAGTTACTTTCGACAATGGCCATTGGAGGCTCAGAAGCCAACGAAACAGAAGGCCTCTCCTCCACCACAAGGTTTTTATCTCCTCGAGCTTGAGTAATTCTAGGAATTTTGGGAGTTTTCTTCCCCTTTTTTCTTCTTAGATGAATCCGTAGACTCTGACCCAGAAGAATTCTCAATGTCAATATCTTGTGTCAGTGTCCTAACTTGGTCATGGTCCATGTCAGTATCCATGTCAGATAACTGTAGGTAAAAAAAAAAAAAACTATTGTCTATCCTCTTGTTCTAAATTTGTCTTCTCAATCCTAATAGGATACTCACTAGTACCCTAAAGACAGAGTTATGTCAATATGTCTATGTTTAGTATGTATTTACACTTTTCCAGCTGGATGGAAAGTGGAAGGGAAATTCTGAAATCTTCGAAAAGCAGTGTCTAGATCTCGGTCTCTAATAGCCTGAGGGCGCTAGAAAAAATTCTTGAAATTAAGTATTTTCTTAAGATCCTCACCTACCAATAACGGGGTCCCTAGGACCAATAGATGAGGAGAAATATCAACTTTAAGATTGAAAAATGATAGCCCAAACAAGCCCACAATGTTATCCAACAGAAAGCTTAAGTAAACTAATGAACGCATGGTAAGTAAAGTAAGTGCAGCCATTATCAACCCACTGCAGGATGGAAGCCTCCTCAACTTTTCATGCTGATGAACGCATGGTATTAAGTCCAAATACTGCGATAGAACTAGTAAATGTTTTCCGTCTCCATGACTAACTTCAAAAAATGGAATATTTCAAGTCGCCATTATCACCCATACAAAGTCTATGGGATAATGGTATCTCTATGGGAGATTTCAGTGATATGTGTATAAGCACTATGCAATGCAATGTACGACTATGAAATCAATTACTCAGTTTGTAATATAATCTCACGCAAATAATTCCACAACCCCACGGTCCCAACAACCAAAAAATCACCTATGAACTCACCACAACTTTAACTGCTAGGAACACATATTTACACATAAGGGGGTTGTCAATGTACACATTAAATATCTCAAAAAGCAGGAGCACGTTCACTACACATGAGCCACAGTGGACGACACAGCGCCCTCCTAACATACCACACGTCGAATTTAGCCAGGCTTAATTTTACTAAAACACCATTACGATGAATTCTGGCTATTAAAAGTTCCACCCGCAATTAACACAAACAAAACATCAGTAGGCAAACAAGCTCGAAGCAAAAGTGTGACGTGTCCCAGGACTTGTTGACTGACCGCACTACATTACCCTGCAACCCCTAAGGATATTAATCAGCATTTATTGGAACTTTCATCCTAACAACCTCATCGGTTTTACTGCATGTTGCGAAAGATCATAAAAATGCTATAACGAGTATATTACGTCAGCTAATCAGGGCCTTTCGATGGACAAGCTCATGAACTGTTATTTTACTATCAAATTACTTATCATCACGGTAAAAGCAGTTTTTTCTACATTTATTTCTACAACCCTATTTCTATTGTCCTCCTTAAGAAACATTTATACGGCGGAAAAAACGCGACCTTCACTTATTAAAATAATTTCTATTCTAAACTTATCTAGCCAAATTATTTTTATCTTATTTAAATGCAATTTAATATTATTTTTATTCGTTTTAAGACTATATTAAAAAGACTTAACATTCGATGCGCGTAATTGTGATATTTTAATAAGTATAAAACAGGTTCGTAAAAACAAGTATGTAAATGTTAGCATATGGAGACTTGTCGCCAGCTCATTTATCACCCTATATCCTGGAAGCCCCTGCACACACAGGGGAGAAAGAGCGCTTCCCCCAAGCCAAGCGTATACATAATTAATGAAATGTGGAAGTAAGTTTTGAATCGTCTGCAAAGTAAAAAGAAGTTACGATAGTGCTCAAAGTAATCCCAATCAACTTTACTAAACAAAGATATATCGTTAATGAATCCTAAGGTGGGTTTTATGCACACCACACAGGATGAGACCCACGAGGATGGAATGTTGGATTAGTTTGTCGAACGAAATCTCTCTGAAGTATCTAAACATCTTCAGGGGGAACTTAAAAATTGCCAGTTATCGAGCGGGCTTTCTGCAGAAAAAGAAAGCTTGATGAAAAATCGTCTCTCGGCCGTAAGAATTAATTCCACGCTACCTTGAGCCCGCTACTACAGGGCAAAGTTTCCCAATTTCATTAAATTTGCCCGCATCTTGCTTGAGTCAAACGGTATTCAGCCAATGAGCGCTTTTCACGTCACCCCAGCACGCTATTAGAACTATCAGCCAGATACAATTCTAAATGTCTTGGCAGCCGAAAGAACATCTCCTTGAGATACCTAATAAATGCCGGTCCACCGGGACGGAGAAAGTTTTAGCATCGCTTAATTGCAGTTAACATATACATCGCTATTCCTCAAAGGTCCACCTTCCCGCAGCGCGCGCACACACTCAACGCGAAGCCTTTGTCGCGAAGAAGAATGTGGCAGCGGGACGGGAAATGAGCAATGACGCGACATGGTGCTCGCCCGATCGATGGCCGCTACATCACTCAGTCAGGGCCCTTTGTATCCTAGTTGCTCTTTGTGGCGCAAATTAATTACACGATTCCCGGCGGATATGGAGGTCTTTAATGGTGTCTCCGGACCCAGCTAGAGACGGATTAATCATATCATACTCATGTTAACCTAATTAAAGTGCTACAAGTCGTGCCATTCAGCTGTGGTCAGCACCACCATTCACAGCCTGATTGGGAAACGAAGCCTAGATTAGCGATCTCACTTAAGTCCGAACCGTGTGAGTCACACACTCCAGGCGACAACCAACAATCTCTGTGTGAACGTTTTATTAGTTTGACTCTCGTTAAATGGCCGGCCATTCATGAATCACACTGATTAGAAGGGGGGTGTTTACCGTACTGAACTTGTGCGGAAGCATTTAGATCAAAATATAGTCCTCTCTCTCTCTCTTCCCCTCCCGACAACGTTGTGCAAGACTCAGCCCGCCGACCATTTTAAAGCGCAATCTAGAATCCCGAGTCCAGAATAACTCGACCGAAATAAGAATTACGTGACCATTTAAAATTTATGACTGAACAACACGGTTTACGCTAAGCAAATTGACGCGCATTAATTTAATTAGTTTTTTACACTTAAATTGGCACAGAGATAGCAATCATCGGGTTGACTTAATCTATGAACTTGTAATTGTGCATATACTTCATTCATTCCTTTGACATAAATCTACGCATGTAATATATTAGTCTGAATACAATTAGTTTCTTCCATCCTTGTTTTATAATGGGGCAAGCAAACCGAGATATTCACTGGTCTCTCATATATGATAAACAATAAGCCAATAACGAATAAGAAAAATCCCAAAATGATTCACGATATAAATTACGCTAGGGCTAATTATAACAAGGGTTAATCACTATGTAAAAATATATTTAATCAAGCCAAACGTTACGAGACTATAAGTAAAATCTCTTCATCAATGGACGATAAAAGAAAATTAAGTAAAATTAACAATGAAGGCATTCAATCTTGAATGTATGTTCCCAATAATTATCTCAGTTTTTCTCTGAAACAAATGAACTCTAATTCCTCATATGTACGTTCTTTTATTTGAATAATATAAATTCTATACAGTTATAAAATTCCTTAAAGTGCTAGTGGCGATTCAATAACCGAGGGCACAAATCCCATATAAGTGAAATCGCGTATCTCAAATTCGCATAATCAGGCTACCTGTATTTAATTAAAATTAATTGGTTTATTAATTCCATTAATTAGTTAATCAGCCTTTTAAATGAAACTTAATTTTCTAACCATGTCCCATGTTCTCCATTACAGATAATTACTTTTAATTAATAAAAGTTTGTTTTTTAACCAGGCTATACATGTACTTATTATTATCACTAATATTTTAATTGCGTCATGAGGATCTTCAACCAGGCTAACTTCTACCTAAAGATACTTTTGTCAAACAAATAATTTTTTATCTCTAAAATAAATATCCTTTATAGAATTACAGAAAGTTGTTTTTCTAAACTGGATGCTTGGGCCGAATAACAAATGAATTTTTAAAATATTTATCAGTAACTGCACAGTTTAAACATAAAAGAAAAAAAGACAATACAAGTAACAGCTTATAGAACCACATCGCCACATCATAATAAATATTAATATCATACAGAATTATCGATTTACAAAACTGCATTAGAAAGGAGTGAATCTTAAAAAAATTCCAATAAATAATGTCATAAAAATATTCAAACTCCGTCAGATGGCGCCTTATACTCTACACAATCCATATTTGGAAAACTTGTCAATATTTATAAATATATATTATTTTTAAAATATGTTTTAATACACAATCTTTTGTGAGACCCACCATTCTATCAATAGCTTCTTAACCATTTCTTACGCTAACATCTTCAGGAATATAAGGAGACCTAACGCATAAAACTTTCTAGTGACGTTGCACAAAATCGTTTGCCAACAAATAGTTCCAACTGCCATGTTTACTTCATCAAGTGACATTAGGCCTAAAAACGCGTTTTAGATGTAATGAGCATTATGGACGAATTAAAAGAAAATATCTTGTTTTACTGACCTGAATTTGCAGAAAGAGGAAGCACGTACTACTCTTCTCTTGCTGTTAGGATTATATTTACTACTTATTTAACCGCATTTATCTGCCATACGTTTAAAATTCAGCAGACAAAACACACTAAATTCTAACGCCAGCGACACCAGCGCACTCTGAGCTTAAATTCTACAATAATTCCTTTTTAAATTTTTACAGAATTAATCTCTTAACTCCATCTCCTTTCCGATTATTAAATCTATTATTAAAGAAAATTAAATTTAAAACTTTTATATATTTTTTTTATTTCATCGTTTTAGTGTTCTACAATATAAATTGTACTTCGTTTAAGCGTTACAAAATGTTATTATTATTGTAATTTTTATGCTCCCTTAATGACAGCTATGCATATATAAAACATCTATGCGCATTGGCACATACACACACTAAATTTTATCAATTAAAATGGCACGAAGTTTCTTAATTCTGGCACATTTCTATAATTATTTACCATTTATTGATATTATCACAAGTTATAGTTACATTGATATTTGAATATCCGTTTATAGTGTCTTCGGGGATAACACAGTGGTTATAATCACCGTCCTTCCTCACATTGGTGTAGAAAAAGACTGGTTCGAGTACCGTCGTGATGTGAGAAGTTTTATATGGGCTTTGTTCACTGCTTGACTGGGTTAGTCGGTCTCAGGTGGAGACAGCAAGAATTTTCCTCCCACGAACTCGAGCTTTTCATCCAACAAAACAGGCAAAGTGACGAGAGAACGCAAGCAGTTTACAGACGTAATACACATGGGCATATTCTCTGGCGGTTCTAAATGACTTTTTTTTTATCCGTTTATAGTAATATTAGAATTTTCTAATTGCTGTTTTATTTATTGGCCTCAGTGTTTAATGTTATTATTACCTGTTGAATTTTCATATTTAATTATTAAATGCAAAAAAAAAAAAAAAAAAAATGTAAATAAAAGTTGATAACAAAAGTTAAATTCCATTTCGAAAATTGTATAAAGGAAATGTTCTTGAGGCCCACGACCTTTACCGTTTTACCCGTTTTGGTTCCTATATTAGTTGCTTTGCAATAAATACGATACATCTTTCCACCACGCGGAACAACGTCACTAATTGAAACTGCCTGTTGTATGATGATGGAACCAAACAGTTCCGATACCGGTTACAACAGTGCCTTCGAGGTTTTAACGAATAATAGATTTACCTATTGGATGATATTATTCGACTAAAAACGAGATTAATCACTTCAGTTTGACTTGTGAATAATTAGTCATTTCTAATGAGCCTAAGCCCAAGCTCTGTCACAGGAGGGACAATATGTTTCCTCAGCAGTGTGTAGACAAAAATAACAGAATGCGTACATTTTTTTTTTTTTAAAACTGCCTCTTGCGGTTTCCGCACTATCAGGCAAAATAATTCCATGACTGGAATTTCTATATGCATATACGCTTTATTTCTTAACAACTTGAAGAGGTGCATCTCTCACAAAAACCCTCGTTTTCTTATTCATACCTTTTGTATGAACACAATCTGCCGACCGAATTGATAGCCTTCTTTTTTTTCACATGAGGTCACAATGTCGGGAATGGCCTAGCATGTATAGTCTTTTAACTTATCGTCCGCATGGGCCTACCCGGCCCTTGGTCAACGTAGAGTGCAATGGTACAAGCGTTTGAATTGACTGTGATCCGAGCCCACGCTTAAGGATTATGTTCTTCACAGAGAAAGGTTACTCTGATATTCTTGTCGAAATTATTATTAAAATTATTTGAAATAATAATACTCTATTGGGAAAAAAAAATCATACGCTGTAATAACACTACAGGGCTCTTTACAAATGATGTTACAAATATTAATTATAAAACTGAGGGCCCTCATTCCATATGGCCGGGAGACCTCGATGGAATAATAACGGCATTGCTAACAATAATAAATATTACTTTTTTAAATTAACAATTTGGATGAGATTCCACGTAGTTATCACAGTTTTGGTTCTAAATTCGATTTCACTACCCGTAATGATCACTTAGCATGTTTAGTTGTGCACCTGAATTTTGTTTTTATTGAAACTACCGAAGAAAATCATTTCTAAGTTTAAATTCATTTTCCCTGTTCTACAGTCTGAGTTTTTGAAGAAAATTTATTTATTTTTACCATAAGAACAAACGTGAGTACCTTTGTCATATAACCGAGTCTTCCAAAAGTTCGGTTTTCTAAAACTATCATTCAAAGAAGCCAATTTCACTTAGCAAAATTTCTACAGTTTAGCGATTTTCTTCTAAAATTTTGGAACAAGAAAATCACAAAACTGCAGAAAACTTCTTCTCTGCACTACAATTTTTAAACACGCTGACCATCTTTCTTCACATTAGAAGGTTTAGTTTCTAAAGATCGCGATGACCAACTTTCTTCACAATAGTGTTTTTTTTTTTTCTTTCGTGGATTAGATTCAACAAGGTTACGAATTGAACTAATCCACGAAATATGGGTTAGATCCAATTTCAGTCGGGTTAGATCAAATTTCAGTTGGATCTAACCCATATTTCGTTGATTAATTCCAATTAAAATTAAATAACAAATTATTAAATAATTCTCATAGAAAACGCTTCTAAGGGTTTAATACAGTCTACCAAACTGACTGTATTAAATCGTGTGTGTGTATACGGCTTTTACGCTTTGGCAGAAACATCCTTTCAATAGGACATCAGATGCTTTTATAAGCATTTATAAATGCTTATCAGTCTTTTGTGCAATTCTTCCAATATTATTCCATTAAATATGTTAAATATAAAAACTTTCTAGATAAGGGAAAAATCATATTAATGGCACCTTGAATCCCCGAAGGTGCCGTTATTCTGAAAGTCTACTGTAATAGTGCAAAATGTCTAATGGGGTGTGTGTTCAAAAGAAAAGTAATTTATCTATTATTTTTGGTTTAACGTTCAAGAAATTCCAAAGGTTTTTGAAGTCTGCGAAGCGTTCGCTAGGAATGTTTTATCGCAATTGATAAACGGCTCTAGTTGCTGCTGATCATCTTAGAAATATTCTGCAACGAAGTGTCGGAAACACCAGAAATCGCCATCGCTTTTTTCCTCGCACAACGAGTAGATGGAGGGATTGGAATGAGCTCAAATTTTTTGTTCCTTAATTATTCAGCGTGATAGATAGGAGTATTCATGGTGGAATGGAAGGTTATTTGTGAGATGGGTACGTTTCTGCTAGAGTTGCAACGATCTCTCATAAATTTAAACAAATGAAACAATGTTAAATGCTAATTAAATTCCAAACTTCAGCTTCACATTTGAAAGAATCGTCTTAATCGCCTGAAAACGAATTTCCAGATTCAAATTGCAAAAAAATCAAACTGGGGTTTGATGGATAAGAAGTATTATCTATCCAATTTTTTCTACGAGTGTTTGCCCAAGCAGCTTCTAGTGTAAGATTAATTAACACCTTTATGAAACATCAAAAATATTCAGTCCAACACCATTTAGAGATGGCGTTCTCATACTTTCTGGCAGTAGCTGCTGCTAGTGATTTCGACTGCTAGCAGCAAAGTATTTTTCTTTAGTTAGGACATCGCTTTTCCACAATATTTAATTCAGGCAGTTTATATTTTGCTGTTGTAACAACGTGGCTCAATGGAACTTCATAGCCAGCCGCTACAGCTCTCTGGCATCGTTTTAAATATGTCAAAGTGCTTACTGGAGATAATGGATAATTCTTTGATGGAAGATGGATTTCACACAGCCATTTCCATAAAATAAATAAAGGACCATAGTTATCCTATAGTGGTTAATGAAAGTGTTATTCACATTAACGAATTCGTTTTTATTGGGCTGTCCAGAATTATAGCGATTTGCTACAGTGAATAATAGGTACAAATAAGTTTTATGCCAGGTTAAAAGACAAAAATCAACACATTACGCGTTATTGCATATTACTTTGATTAACTAATCAGTTCTTGACATTTATAACCGTCCTAGCATTTTACTCCTTGCAGTTCAAGCAAATTAAACTATCACCGCTTAAAAAGTTTTTTTAATTAAAATGGCAGCGTGTACTTCGAGATCGAGTCGTCCAATGACGGAACACAGACATATGCATTTGTCATAAGAGTATAGCCACATTCCCCAGATTACAGACCTACTTGCTACCCAGTAATGAGTTTTTGATATCCCACGTTTTCTCTAGGGAAGGGGAGAAGATGGGGAAAAGGAGAGAGGTAACACATGTGGCCAATGAACACGATTCTTCGAAAGCTACAATCAGCGGGACAGATTCACCCTCCGACAAACTATATACTGTTTCTAGTGTAAAAGAGACAAAATCTTTGAACATTAATTGATAAAATAAATAAAAAAAAACTTTGTACGTTGACGCCCACCGAGTCCTCCATGTGCTTCAGCAATACGGAAGACGACTGGGATGTGCAGCATGACTTTCACAAGGGAATTTCAGGTTTATTTTCTAGTAGTTTAGAACTACAGTGTGTTCAAACTAGTCGACCACATGACTGAGAGAATTAAACTAATAACTATTACTCATGATGAAGAAAATATCTAATTCGGTGCATACAACTACAAACTACAGTTTAAGAATAGAACGTTACTAAATGTCCTGAAATCGCTTCGAACATTATGCATTAGTATCCACAATGTACGAAGAGGATTTTCAAAAATGAGGCGACAATTGACAAAGTTATACTACACTAAGCAATCAATTACAGTTTCAAATAGAACTGATAAATGTAGTCTTTATATTTTGAATTCATAAAGGATCATTGAAACGTCTCCATTGGAAGGCTGTACAGCATTTCGGTTATGAGGCTCGCATGAACATTTTGTTGTTAGAAATTTGAGTGATAGGCTGGATGAACATTGTGCTTACTATTGCTATGAAATTTTTCTAATGTTGAAGAATGTGTTACCCGTTTTCTGAATCTTACATGGTTGTTGGGAGATGTTAGTGACAAAGTATCTACTGGTCACAGAAAGACATTTTTACTAGGAGAAGTTTATTTTTCGTTTTCCAGAAGGTAGATGCAGATTTTGTAAGTTGTTCAAGACCTTGATGAAACAAGAGCTGGAAGCCATAAATGACTCCACGAACAGAATGAGATAAAACATTTATGGTGGTTCCACAGATTGAAGAGGATTAGTCGTTATAAAGATTACCCTGGATTGTTTTTTCCAAAAGAATATTATTTGCGAAGATTTAGTCAGAATTTATGGATTGTAAAACACAGGACACTTGTCCATATGTTTTACAATGGCTGTTATCCCTTAATGTATGTACATTTACAATAGATTATATTATGTTGGTCCTCGGTGACAGTATAATAGTTTCGTCACATATCATTCGTCTGAAGAGGTCGGGGTTAAAATCTTGTAGGAGACAGGACAAATTTTTAATGGTTTCTTCAGTTGGGACTGAAGTTAGTCGATCTTAGGCTAAAATATTAATGTTTCCCAGTGAGTTATTCTAGGTTTTTCAGCCCTCGCAGGTAGCACAGTGGATATAATAAGTATCCTGCAACGCCGGACGAAAAAGGATTGAATTCGAATCCCGTTGATGATGCAAAGAATTTTTATGGAGTTTTTTTCACAATCTGAGTTCGTCGGCTTCAAACGAGGGTTGCTTTTTTTTTTTTATGGGTCTTTTTCACAATGTGGCTGAGATAGACGGTCTGAGGCGAGGTAGCACGGTTTTTACACCCAGAACTTGGTTTTTCGTCCAGCAGAAAATCGACCTCAGAACACAATTTACAGACAATATACACGGAGCAATATGTCCTTAGTGTTGATGCTCCTAAAACCTTACTACAACAACAACATTGTCCCTGAACACACATAACACGCCCGCAATATGGTCTGAGATGCCGATGCGTTGTAAACTCAGCAAGATAATATACGTATTATGTTATGAAAACAATTCTTGGCTTCATCTCCAATTTCTTGGACGGCATCTAATAACCAGTTTAGCCACCTTAGACTTCAGAAATTTACTTTGCATGCTCCTCATCCCCTAAAAAAAAAAAAAGCTCCGATTTTTTAGTCTCAAGTTCTCTTCCACAAGTTACTTATTTGGTAAGTTCGCCAGAGTTTATTGTCAGCAGGCATTTGCACGCTCCTCAGTAAGGATCACTACTCGATCTCGTATTTTTCGTAGTATTCCTCAGTGACTTTAGTTGTCATCTATCTGCCCTCGGTGTTCAATTTTTGCTATTTTGCTGAGAATATTAAAATTAGTCCAACTCTTCTCTTCAAGACTGTATTTAACTTCCACAGAAAATTGGTAGGGTCTTGATCAATGCATCTGAAAGCGTCCCTAAATGCAAATCCTTTCCACTCATCTACCTCTAAAACATCGCAAATATCTCGATGCACTCTATGACCACAATTTGCTCAACTCACATTGTACCAAATGCAGTATGGTCTATAGGGATTCTCAAAAGATTTATCAACACGTTCAGGCCTAACGGAGTCATCAACCAACTTTATAAACAGTTCATATTCTTCGTCCTGGATTACAGCAACATTATTTGGTAACTACTTAATATTTTAGTGAAGAAACTGGAATCAGTACAGTTAACTTCACTCTCTTTTTAAGTATATTACTCCCAGCGTGACTCTGGATCGCAGGAATATGACCAATGATCACATGAGCTCAGTCAGTAAAGCGATAAACAAATCTTGTTGAACTTCTGATCAAGCTCTGGCAGTTTCTGAAGCTAAACTTGAACACAAGTGTTCTTCAAATAAAAGTGGATCAAATATTATCTACTGTTACATTTTTGCTTAATAATGGATGAAATGATCGAACTTGAAATCAGCTTTCCTTTAAATGACGTATTTATTCAACAAATATAAATAAAACTTTCAATAATAAAAACAACTTAAAATAAATTTTTATTCTAATTTACAAAATTATTTAAAATGTGAAAAAAAAATTTTTTAACACCAAACTATTTTACAAATAAATATTCAATTTTTAAATAAATTTTTGATCGAAATTTTAATCAAATTTTTAAATCTTTAAAACTGCTTAAAAAAGAAAACAAACAAGGAATTTTTCAACAGCTAAAACTAACTGCATTTAATATAAAATGTCAACAAAAAACCTTTAGAAAAAAACATTTTACTATAAATAAAATTAGTTTAAAATAATCGGTGTTCAGGACGAATCCATGCTTCCTCTTATTCCCCTGTTTAAAAACCACTTTTATTGTTAGCAAATTATTCAGAAAATAACATTCAATGAAGAAACCATCTTATGTTACCTTGGATGTACTTAAATTGTAAATTTATTATTACTCTTAACTATAAACTTTATTCTGAGCGATTATACAATTCAAATACTTCAGCCAATATTGTATTCTCCCAATTATTTAATTTCAGTGTATATAATTATTGTATTAAGTATTATAAATCTGTTATCATCGAAAAATATCTTCTCACAATGCATGTTCGAGCAAATAAGCTAATTTTGTCACAAAGTTCTTAGAAGGGAATCTTATATTTCTTGGCAACGAAAACCAAGTCAAAGAACCTCAACTGGATCATATTTTCAATTGTTCGAGCTAAAATACAAATCCTGCTTCAACCACCACGAGGTGTTTACACGAAGAATTGAAATTTCTGTCTCTCGTACCACCATGGCGATCTGGGGGCCATTCCCCTGTCGTAAACCAGGAGAGACATCGCGTAGTACTACTTTGGGTGTCTATTGATTTTATTCCACGTGCTCCACATATGTCCTCCGTATATTTCTTTTCTCTTTGTTAAAATCGGGACTCTTCGAAAGAGGTAGAACTCACGTCGACGGACATTAGACAGACCCCAATACGTCGTTGCCCAGATACATCGGAATGTGACAGATTTCTCCATCCCCGCTCGGTGTAAATGAAGGCGCATTACCTCCTCTTTAAATCAGAGGCGCTGCGTGGGACGAAATTGTCGTCTGCCTTGCTGGACGCCTTGGCTCGACTGTCATCGGGCAGGCAGCCATGCCGGGTGTTGATGCTGCCTGCGTGTGGATTCATTACCGCCGATATCTCGGCGCGAGATTGGAAGCCGCATGCAGCTGCGCACCCTCCCAGTATCTAACATTAGGAAGCAAGGAGGGAGATTTTTCTCATTTCCATGATGGATATACGTCATCCAATATCGTCCGGAGCATGCAGTCACACTTTGCATACGCAAGCTGATCCCCAGCTGTTACCGGGCGCACGTGGGCCCGGCCCTCCCTGCCATCGGCCAGCTGCGTATCGTACAGTAACGGCGCCAGATCTCATCACCAGGAATTGTTATTCTTAATGTTCTCATCCAATGTCTTCTTTTTTCCCCTCTTTTTCTTAGCCAGTCAGCGGCAAAGTCGCCTGGAAAGAAATGCCGCGAACGCTGTCAGCTGGCGTCCTTCTACCTGACAGTCCTCGGGTCTTCTACACCCTCGTGCACATCATTTTCATTTGTGCACAGCCTTTTAATGAAGTATACGAGGACCTCGTTGCAAGAAAGCGACGTTTTCTGAGAAACATTAACCCCAACAGTCGATGACAGCGGCAATAATATCACGCATCTTGCTTTTTCGTAGCTAGTGATTATTTCCACTGAGCGATCTTCAAAAAAAGAGACGCAAATCGCTCTTTTCTCTTCACCCATTCTTCAATATGGGCTAAGACATCAAGGTTCGTTTGTAATGGCGGCTTGGTGGTCAGTTCTTGTCCACTCTAAGTTGTTATCCATCAAAAAATGGATAACAACTTAGCACGGTTTTCTCTCCCGGAAACTTGGAGTTTATCGTTCAAGCAAATCGACCACAGAACCTGCAATTTACAGACATAATATATAGTCCAAGTCGCTGATGCTTCTAAAACCTTGCAACGACAACCATATGTAATTAGTCTTTCCTTTTCATCACCTTCCTGTTCCCTTCTGGAAAAAAACTACAATAAGAAGACAAATAAAAACAATTTAAAGCCTTTACTACTGATAATATTCCATTTACAATCTTGGACAATTTCGACTTCTTTTTTTCTTGTTTTCAGTTTGAAATACCAATTGATATTTCGTCGAAAACTAGGAAATGGCCTTACTAATTCACTTGTTCTGCAATTATTTCTTTAATATGACAATTTATCTGTAAATTGTCATAAACCTGTTAAGAAATCTACTGTCGTGAAATTAGTTGATTCTTTGTAATGACGATCTAGAAAATTGTTACAAATAAAAAACAGTTCCAAAAAACATGATTATGTTCACTTCTCTCATTTCTGTAAGCCTTTTTCGCCTGGGAATACTAGACAAGCAATGGATGTTCCAGAGAGAATTGTCATTGCGCAACATTTTAAGGTTCTGAGCCCTTTTCGTAGAAATTTACTTTGAGGCTCAACAAAACAGCAATCACAATTCACCGTCATCCAACTACCGATTGCTGAGAACTGTTTGGAAATCTTTCTCCCTCCATCTTTCAATTTTCACTCTACTCTGCATAAAGCTTCACTGTACAAAATCCATTATTTATCAACCAACGTAATGTTTAAAGTCAACCGGCGTGAGCACAAATTCGAAGTACTTCCATACACCGAAGAACTGAAGGGTTATCCAGTTAAATTCACATTCTTGTTGTAGTAGGGTTTTAGGAGCATCAGCGATTAGGACCATATTGTCCCGTATATACTGTCTGTAAATTGCGTGTGTTCTATTGTCGATTTTCTCTTTGCTGGACGAAAAACAAAAATTCCTCACGTCATCAACGGGACTCGAACTCAAATCTTTTCCACCCGGTGTGGGGAGGACAACGATTCTACCAGCGTGCTATCCACATTGTACATATGCCCTCGTGGGTAGCACAGTTAGTAGGATCGCCGTCCTCCCAACATCTGATGGAAAAGACCTGAGTTCAAGTCCCGTCGATGGCGGGAGGAGTTTTTATGGGCCTTTTTCACAACGTCACTGAATTAGTCGGTCTCAGGCGAGGACAGCTTGGTTTTTTCTCCCGGAAACTCGGGTTTTTCGTCCAGAAAACAGAAAATCGACCACAGAACAAAAGAAATTTACAGACAATATACACAGAGCAATATGGCGTTAGTCGCTGATGCTCCTAAAACCCTGCAAGAACAATACAACATTATTCATTAATCTGGTGATCTCATCAACAAGCATTTTTATTTTTTAAAGAGAAATTCGGTCAAACGCTTTCCAGTGGGAGTTCATTTATTTCTTGAAATTGGAATTTGCAATTTACGTTCATTCCAGCAATAAACAAGAGGGATATTGGGAAATATTACACACTGTCCTGGCAAAATATTAGAGACAATATTTAATAGCACGCAAGCCCACCTTTAGCTTGGAATAGCAGCTGCAATCCTGCATGGTATGGGTTCGAATAGGCATGCCCAGTTGTCCCAGTGATGTTATTCGATTCCTGTTAGAAAATGATATTTTGATTATTAGATTCATTGCTGAGGCCTACAATAACGTCCCCAGATGGTCGACTTAAAAACATAACACAGAGAAGTGTTATTTATGAGACAAAAGTTAAGTTAATTATAATATTAAAAAAAAAAATTAATACCAGTCAGAACACAGGCGTCTTACGACATTCGAGCTTGCTAATCCACGATGACATGACTTGACCAAAAGTTAGAGATATTTGCGTAGTGTATATATCGCGAGATTTGGTCGTTGGGTTTTAGGCGCATCAGCGTCTTAGTCAATATTGCAGTACTATTTATTATGTCTATAGAAGTGTGTGTTCACCCACCGATTTGCATGCTGTGCGCGCTGCAAAATGTGGAATAACTCACGAGGGAAAATCCTACTCTTCGATTAAAGAGGAGTCCTCTCCTCTTTAATCGGTTAATCGATTAAAGAGGAGAGGACTTTAGAAATTCCTCCACTCATCGGCGGGACTCGAACCTAGACCTCTCTAAACAAGTGGCGAAACTACTATACTGTGATGGAGGACGAAACATTTGGAGAGGCCATGGGTTTCGAAGAGAAACACGTTGAAAGCTTATAAAGAAAGTTTGGGGTGAAGCGAATTTTTGGGAGGTCCGTGAGGACTTCTGCGAAAAAAAAAAAAAAAAAAACACAAACTAATAGCGTGGACAATGCTATACTCACAGGCCGATTAGATGCCCCAGTAATTGAAGTTATCAATGCGGCACCACGAATCACAGTATCAAGAAAACTGGAAAATACCTCTTCGCAGTTGCATGTGCAACTTGACACTTTGCCAAATGTTCCCATCTACCACTTTGGACAATTCTAGGACATTTGGAATTGGCTTAGATTCTGGTTCGCAAAAGTCTGAATATTCTCTTTGTTTATTGAGAAAAATAGGAAATGCAGACTAAATCCTGGAAAATACCTTTGCAGTTTTAGTGTACCTGCATGACGATTAAACATTGCAGATCTGAATTCTACGAGGGTCGTTCAGAAAGGGCTTCCCGGTCCGGAGCTTTTACATGATGGAAGGCATTACCTTTCGCGCCTGGGATTCATTCATTGGGATATCGTATTCATTTGCAAACTATCCAAGGACATCCCGTTTGGCTAGTAAGGTGTACACAGAATAAAAATTAGTAGGGAAAAAACATAGAAGGCAGAATATTTTCTATGACTGAATTAGTACAGGGTAACGTGCACAGGCACTGTATTTACAACAAGATAAAACAGCAATCAAAGAGTGTTACGAGATGTTACAAACATTTCGTGAAGTTACAGATAGTTAAAAAGCGATTAACAGAATGGTTTGGATGCCAGGATAACTTACGAAAGTTCTTTGTTTTGATACTGGTTTATCACGCTGTTATGCCAGTCGGCGTTTGACTGTCTGCTTAATGAGAGCAGTGATTGGTTGGAGACAAAGGTGACACTTCGGTCTTCAAAAGCATACTGCACAGCATAAGAGAATATTTTGCAGTCAAATTCTGTTTAATGGTAAAATCCTAATTGTTCAAACTTACCACACTTTTAAACACTATTAAACAGACTATAGATTAGGTGTACGTTAAACTTCAAAACAAGATTATGAGACGTCGGGTTGCTGTGTCTGTAATTGCATGTTTGCTGTTTGTAGGATAAAAAAAAAAAAAAGGAGTTTCAGGTAAAAAAAACCAAGCAACTTTCGCTTAAGACAGACTGCTCAGCCACGTTGCGAAAAAGGCTTATAAAATTTCTGGTGGGTAGAACAGTTGGTAGAATCGCCGTCCTCCCCACACTGGGTGGAAAAGACCTGAGTTCGAGTCCCGTCGATGACGTGAGGAATTTTTATGAGTCTTTTTCACAACATGGCTGAGTTACTTGATCTCAGGCGAAGGTAGCGTGGTTTTCTCTCCAGAAAATTCGAGTTTTTCATCCAGCAAATAGAAAATGGACCACAGAGCACGCAATTTACAGCCAGTATATACGGAGCATGGCCTTAGTGGCAAATACTCCTAAAACCTTACAACAAGAACAACAACAACAGAACCACTGTCAGGATTCGAACTCATGCCTTTTGCACCTTTCGATGATTCCTTAAAGATTTTCTGTAAACTTAGCTTCATATATAATCACGGAACCCTCATCCGAGTTCTCGGATGAGGGTTCCGTGATTTTCCCTGCTGCAATTGTTTTTCATCCCAAAAACAGTCAAACAGACCACAAATACAAACAATTTAGAGGCGCAATATACTGGTGCCTCATTATCTTATTTGTCTTGGTGTTATAAACAACTTCTCATTTATTTAAAAATCAGCAGAGTAAAAGGATGCGCTCCACTCAGTGTGTGTTTTTTTTTTTTTTTTTTTTTTTGTTGGGGAGAGGGATTTAATTGGCTAAAAAGGCAAAACGCAATTTTATTTTCGTTTTATTGGGCTTAAGTCATTAAAAGGGACGCCCTCCTATACGACAAACATTTTGTACAGACTGGAATTTGTAAGTTGAGGATCTTTGCAAGACAACACTCTTTTAAACATGCAGCAACATTCGCATCAAACTGAAGAGAATGTAAACTGTATAAACTGTGTGTGGTTCATGCGGGTGTCACAACATAAATTCACAAGTCCGACACCCAAACTAGCTCTCTTCGCTTAGATTTCATTGCAGATAAAGCGTTTATTTACTCTCTAAGTTTTTGCCGTGGATTATTTACATTTGCCACTACTCCACTCTACCTTTATCCGTCATAAAACAACGGCTTGGAGGGGAAAAAACTGTCCTTCCAGCCTCGGTAGCTAACTCTTGGTGATGAGCAAGAGAGCGGGGTCTGCGGTGCTCGGAAGCCTTCGATCGACTGGGCACAGCTGTGGTCTGCCGAAGCCTTGCCCCTCGGCCGCACGGGGCCAACGGGGTGGCAGTGTGACGGCTCCAAGCAGATGATGAATGGAATCTGTATCGAACGGCAGTACGGGCAATGTCTCTAGCCAGGACCACAAGAGGGGAGACACACACACTCTGATGCCTCAATCTGTCGACTGCTATAGAGATAAGAGGCTCTCGTCAAACTCTGCAAATTGGATGTTTACTCTGAGCCCTTTTATAGATACAGAAATCTATCTGTAGGATACTCAGCTCTTCCTAACATCCCGGAAAGGACATTGAGACATCCGTGGGGTGGCGAGAGTAAAGGGGAGAATACTTCGCGAGCTGATGGAGTTAGATGATGTAGTTTAAGAAGGCACCGATTTTGATATTTGAAACTTGGGAAACGTTTATTTTTGCTGGACATTTCTCCGTGATAAATTAAGAAGGATACGAACACCAACATATGCAATAAATGCTATTAATTTAAAAAGCTAAACTTTAAAAAAAAGTAGCCTGTTTCCAACAGAGACATTATTAATGATATAAGGAGTCATTAAGAATTATAAATCATTAAAAATAATGAGATAAGCTGTTACAAACAACCCACTATACAGAAACTAACCAGACCTCAGCGTGGTTAGCACTAGTATTGAAAAACGTTTGCTTTAACTCTACAAGAAAGAACTAAAATATTTTAACGTCTTATATACGAGTAAAATAACTTAATGGGTTACCCATCTGATACAATTATTACGTCAACCCTGTACACGATTGGTTCCCTTTACTTTGACAGCCCAGTACAGAACATACTGTTATAAGTGGTGCTTGTAAAACTTCCTCGTGAGTTCTACAATCTGTGTTACTCAGGCTTCAACTAATTTTTCATTTTCCATTACTTTTTCTCCAACCTTTGCAATTTTATCTTCAGCCTTTTTCCCTAGAGATGTACAGGTTGGTTTCAAAATATCTACTTGTATAAGGGTTGTTCAAAAGAAACAGAGTGGTATTCCCACATATAACGTATTTTATCATCACCTGTATGTTTTTCAACAAATAGAGAAGCAATCTTTTTGAATTTAGATGCTTTTGGAATTATAGATGCAGCAATCTTTTTTGAAGCTTCCAAAAGCAATAACTGATTCTGGGTGGTTTTAATGTCCCAACTGCCTTTGACACGAATCGTTCACCAAATTCACTGGCTAAGCAATTCTGCAGCATTGAGCTTAGTAATGTCCTAACTCAAATCTGTACTTTTCCCATCCGCAGCTCCTTCTCACTTGATTTAGTTTTTACCCATGAATCAACTCTCTTCACAATTTCTAAGGGTGATAATTTCATCCGATCATTGATTTCTTTTCTTCTATTTCTGAACCTTCCTCTGACAGATATTTTTTTAGCTTTATGCACACTGATTGGACTTCGTTAAATCGGTTTATGGCTGGTTGGTTGGATTCCCATCCAAAATTTTGAATCGATTGATCATTACATTGATTATCTGTACTTATCCTCCACTCTGCAATTTCTGAGTTTGTTCCCATCAAATTCTCTACTGCTAACTTCCGCCACTGGATGTCAAACAAGCTGTACATTTAATTCGTCGCAAAAATTGCCTCTCCAAAAGGTATTTAAAGCTCAAAACTAACGTCTACTTTTCCTTCTGTTCCCTTAAGAAAATTAGGAAATCTCAATATTCTCATTATCTTCACTCAGTTTAAGCTGAACTTACTCCAAATTTTAATTCCAGATCATTATGCTGCAATGTCAAACAGCTATCGAGATCTTCCAGAATTCCTATGTCAACTAATGATTCGAATATCTCAATCAACTGTCCTCTTGGCATTGCCAATCTTTTTGCCACCCATTTTTCGAAACTTTGTTCTCCTGTTATCCGTTTGAATATAATACTCTTTTGATAGATTAGTTCTCACTACTGATGATGATGTCCAGTCATCAAATTTCTCGGCTTTGAAGATTTCACTGCTCCTCGTCCTGATATCTTCCCTGCTCTTTTCTTCAAGAAAAGTAATTAATCTCTAGCTCCAATTCTTACAAATTTCTTCACGGTTATTACCCATCAGCGTTCAAAGAGGCCTATACCATCCCGATATATAAAAAACAGAGCGAGAAAGCTATGCTGGCCCATTACTGTAGTGAATACAATTGCGAGAATATTTTAACTCCTACTTTATATACATCTTAGTTTCTACTTTCACCCTTTTATCAATAATCATCGGTATGCTTTTCTTCCCAGGAATTGAACTGTTTCAAATCCGGCCTTGTTCTCTCATTTCTTACAACTAATTTGGACAAAAGAAATCAAATTGATTTCCTTGATATTTCACACGCATTTGAATCTGTCCACATCGATCTTTTGCTCTTCAAGCTTTCATCTTATCTCTTTACTGGATTTGCTTGATTCACTGCTTAGTTCATAAATATAGAAAGAATACACGAACAGCATTGTATTTAGCAGTCATATGGGCTTGAATTATGGTCAATTCAAACACGTATACTGTTGTGCCGCTCAATTTCAATTTCGTTAATTTTTTTTTTTTTTTTTTTTTAAATGTACCTCACAGGTGTAGCGCCAGCATTGCCGGAATAAAAAAGCTAAAAACGGTCTTTTTTTTTTTTTTCTTCTTTTTTTTTTTTTAAACCACATCACGCTGTTTTAATAAATAAAAATTCTTCAGATATATACTTAAGATTAATGGTTACTGAGATTTAATGATTATTTTAAAATTATATTCTTAAAATTGTATTTATTAAAAGATGTTTTTCTAAAACTACATCACGCTATTTTTAATAAACAAATACCAATCATAGAAGTCTACATTCATCTGACAAGGGAATGTGAGATATTTTAAAGTATTAAAATGAAAATAAAAGACCAGAGTATAAAAATTTATATAATATATAATTATAATTATTTTTAAATTAAAATTTTTCTGTTTCTTTTTTAAATTTTATTTTAATTTTTTTCGCAATTGAATATTCTCTTTATACACCTTATTATAATGAACATTTATAGTGTAGTGAGTTTAAATCACTTTTATGAAGTCTGACGTCAATCGGTAGTTAGTGGCGCCCCGTGGTGTTTGTTCTGTTTCACTAAAAAATATTAAACAGAATATAAATTAAAAAATATGTTCATTGAAACACGAAACTACAAAGCACATATAAAATGGTGTTTAATTTAATTTATTTTTTAAAAAAATAAATTTAAAATTTTATTTATCTATTACTTCAAAAATAAGATTTGAAGTTTTCATTTTACTCTTTAATTCATCAATATTGAGATAAAAGAAACCAAAGACAGTCTATGGTAAGCACTGTAACAAGAGTTGGTGTGTATGTGTGAAGTCACTGATATTGTTCCTCCTACTGTTGGACTAAAGCTTACCCCCTTCTGCTTCTTTCCCCACCTCTCCGAATGTAGCAGCTTCGGAGTTCATTACCAGAGAAAGCAAAGATCAGATGTTCTTGATATATGGGCAGCATCTGATGCGATTGCAATGAAGACAAACGTTCCATCAGATGACTAAACGAATCAATAACCTGTCTCCAAACTATCAAATTACAACGCTGAAGATGTGAATAAATCACATTTTACGTAGATTTATTTATACTATTCACATCAGTTACAGAGTGGGTTACACAGCTTCCATTCAAGTATTAGACAAGTCGATTGTATTACTCAAGTATTATTATCAAGTAACAGGATGCAAACTGGGAAGAGAATTACTCTGTTTTTATCTCCCTTCGAAATGAGTGACAACTGTAAGACCACCGTATTTAAAACTACCATTTGCATTTCTTTAAATTGAAATCAACTTTTTTTTTTAAATTTCAATCACTTTTTTTAAAATTCAGATCATTTCGATTACAGCTTCTCCTTGAAACGGAAGGGACTGGATTCAATTATTATTGCAACTTGAAGAAATTATACAACCAGAATTAAAAGAAAGTGTAATATGGCAATTAACAGGGTCTACTCTTCGATGATAGCTGATCCTAGAGGATTCTAATGGGCGCTGATCTAGAATAGCCTCATGGCGAAGACATCTTATTTCAACTGGGATGAATCGATGGTACTTTAGTCCCGAGTATCGGACTTGTCTCTACAATACAACGGTAAATGTCAGACTGGACATTTATTCAACGTGTCTTTAGGGACCTCCGTACTAAATATCATGTCGACAGGTTAACCCATTCTATCTCTTCTCCCTTAAAAAACTGCTACACAACTCTCATCTCACAGCTACTAATATCACGAGCATCACGTGTCGTGATGAGGTTTTGTCAAACACTTCTTGAGTGAGAGTACAAGTTTTTAATCCATTCCATAGTATACGTTATTTGATAATCAAGCGCCTGAAATGTAACGCAATGTGTGCATTGATATACGTGTTTAACAGCTCACACATAGATACCAGAAATGTTTCTGTTTACAAAGCACAAACCGATGAAGCATGGCTCTCAGTCGAGAAATCAGAAAGCCTACATAATTTTCAATGGCATGATGAAAAGGAAAGATATTCTGATCGGGGAACCACACTATGATCACATCGCCCTTGATGCCTCAAGTAACATCAGCATAATCAGCGAGCAAATACTCGATGTCGGTCGACTTCCAGGAAAGAACAAATCGTGCGTGAGAAACTGGCACCACATGGCAAATTTTGACTGTGGAAATTTCAGACTTGACCAGGGCTAGTACTATAGTTTGTTCAATATCCAAAATTCATAAGAAGTTATCGGAAGATTGAGATCCACTTATTGGAGAGCATCTGCGGCAGAAAAGGATTCTGCAGTTGCCGATACCTTTCAGTCCTGGCTGAAATTAGCCCCTATCCTAGTTCAGCAGCCGTTACTCTACATGATTTGATTGTGGGAAGGGAAAATAATTGGGACAGTTACGTTTAAGATTATTCCAAAAGCACGCCCTTACACGATATACGCAACTTATATAGTGTAATGGTAGGGACATCCTTCATGTATCACCTCATACTGTAGAAGAGGGGGAAGGTGGAATATTTGTGTTGGGAACAGTCTCATGAATTAAATTATAACTTTTGTTGAGCCTTGATTGTAACGGCAATTTTAAGTGTTGTTTAGCCTGGTGGCTGGACAACAATTACAATCGCCATCCTTCCATATCAACTGTGCTGATACACTGGTGTGCAAAATTTAAGGACCAGTCAGGTTTTCACCTGTAGCTTCTCATAGGAATGGCCTGGATATGGGAAAAGCATACCAAAGGAACCTCGTAAGGTACAGAAATGATGAAGGAAACAAAACGGTACAGAGGGATTTTATTCAAAAATGGCAGCATGGCACTGGCTGCAATGATACACATGCATCACTGCCAAAGATGGAACAAAGGGAAGAGGAGGTCCTCAGTAGGAGATATGGTCACCCCTAATGTCGTTGCAGGCCTGTCCATACTTAGAACAATGTTGTTGATAAGTTCTTGCGGTAACATTGTCCATTCCTCTGTCAGCGCCATCTTCAGCTGGTAAACATTTTCTGGTGGGTGTGGACGTGCCGCTTGGCGTCTCCACAGAGCATCCCATATGTTTTTGATGGGATTTAGATCGACGCAACGGGCAGACCAATCCATACGAACAATGTCCTCACTTTCCAAAAGCATATCACTGCTGCAGTGCGATGGAGTGTGGCGTTATCATCGATAAACACGAACTCGGGGCCAATGGCACCTCGGAACAGACGCACATGGGGAAGGATTACCTCAGTACAGTAGCGTGCACCGGTTACAGTACCGCCTTCCAGTATCTGGAGTTGTGTACGTCCATCCAAGATAACGCCTCCCCAGACGAGAACACCTCGACCGCCATATCGATCGTTTTCAGTGATGTTTGCGGGGTGATACTGTATACCAACCTCTCGTCAGATTAGCTGATGTCCAGAATCGCTGCTGAGACTGAATCTACTCTCATCAGTAAAGAGTTCCACAACCTCTCGCCTATGGTTGTGTTTTTAATTGAGAGGCCTACTTGAATTATTACAATAATTTAATGTTTTAAACAATCTACTCGCAAATAGATTGATTATTTACTTAGTAGTGTCATAACTTTCATATTTACTCAATAATTCTAGAAAAATAATATTAATACAAATAAGATTTACAAAAATATAAAAATATTTGCAAAATTAAACTAGACTGTTCGCTTTTATTGCCACTTTAATAGTATTTATGGATATGCATCAGGAACGAAATTATTTTGAAAAGACAAGTTAAACTTAAGACCTACTTGAGCTTCTTATCCAGCGTCTTCTCTAACTGTAAATATTCTGAATGCATTAAATAAGTGCTATACTCTTTGGAAATGGGGATAAAAAAAATTCTATATCGGGTGAAACAAATAGATAAATAAGGCGCTTTTCTTTTCATCACACAAATAGCAGAAGAATGAAAAATGATCTTACCATTCCCTTCAAAAGGTCTCGAGGCTCAAATAACAAATTATGACAATATGATTACTACATTTTCTTCCAGCACAAATTATGACAATATGATTACTCTCTTTTCTTCCACCACAGAGAGAGAGTCTGAACTGAAATGAATGAATCTCTACAGGCTAAATTATAGACATAATACAGACAACAAAACTACTGCTCTACCTACGAGGGCCCTTCCTTTTCTGATGGACGAATGAACGTACTTGACTAGCCAATAGAAAAATGGTATTCTAATCATTTCGGACACTCGTGCACATTGCAATTTGTAAAATTTCAAGTTCTTTTTATGTTTTTTACGTGAACTACTAGCAGTCATGTTTCAATGATATTAACTCTATTTACTGACTCTGTACAGCTTTGCTTTTTTGTTTGTGTTCCGATGTATAGCTCACTGTCACTTCAATGTCCCGGGATGAGATGAGATCGTGATCTCATACTGAATAGATAAATAAATCTGTTCCCCTCAAAGGTTCGCATAGAGAGAAACGTATATATATAATAGGCAAAAGTCCCTTCACACCCTTTTAATAAAGATAAAAATATGGCCATGCTAAGGCACAGAATAGACCGGAAAGCCTTAACATGTCAGACCATATTGTGCGTGTATTGGTCTTACAAGTGTGTGTTCATGGGCAGATTTGTATGTTGTGCAGGATGAAAAACTCCAAATAAATCACAGGGAAAACGCTACTCCGTCTACTTGTGATTAGCTAACTACAGTCCCAACTGAAGGGCCATTTAATAATTTCTCTGGCCTACGACGGCATTCGAACTAAGGCCGCTCAATAACTGGTAAAGCCATTGGTCACCGACCATTCGTGTTCCAGTCTGTCACAAATGAGTATTAAATGAGGCTTTAAAAGTTATCAATTAGTATTTTTAGTAAGCCAAATGATGCAAGGGAGCGGACTTTTCCTGCGTCAGCCAATAAATAAATAAAACCAGAATATTCATACCATTCCCATTCCCACAAGGTAACATTCCAATTCCGCTTTGAATTTAGCCAAAAATTCACTGCCACTACTACGCCTGGAGGCAACTTATCCAACGTTCCCAACCCGTTGCCCATAGGTGAACTTCACGAGATCCCATCTGCTGTAATCCCCTAAGATTTTATATTTGTGCCCCGGTTCTTGTCTCACCTTCGAGGAACAACAGACTTTCCTCATTATTTTACTCAGCCCCTTCAGTGCTTTATACAATCCCAATCAGATTTCTCCTTAATGTATAGTTGTCAAACTTTGCAGTGCACACCTTCGTATCGATTTTCACTTCCTAATTTGGTCTCCCTTCTCTGAACCCTCTCCAGCTAACCATCCTTATAAAGAGGGTTAAGGATGTCGCAAAGGTTCTGTAAATCGTGGCCAGGATACCATGTACCCTCCTAACCGCCTGTTTATACTGCATTGGAAAGTTTCGTGTCAGATTGATTCATAACACTTAAGTATTTTTCGTCTTGACCCACTTTTAACTCCTGTCCCGTCTAGCTAATACATGATCTAGGATTACTGTTCTCCAAATGTATAACCTTACCTTTAGAAGCATTAAACTTTAGTTGCCGTTTTTCGGACTATGCACGCAACCCATCCAAATGTTTTTGAAGTTGAAATTGTTAACCACCATTCCCACCTTAAAATCATTAGCAAACTTAGATATCTTCCTTCGAACACTCTCATCAATATCGTTTATGAAAATTAGAAATAGAAAGGGACCATCTCTAAGACCTGAGGGACAACACAGGTCCGCCCTGAAGACTGGTCACTTATGACAACCCCATCTCGTATCTTTTTAACTAACTTACGATCCAGTGTAGTTAGATCCAGTTCTAACAGTAACTCCAACCTTTTATCCGTAGCCCATACATAAGTGATTCAATTGTATAGATATTGTATAGATTTTATAGTGGTTCATTTTTCATAATATTTTATTCGCATCTCCCAGACAAGAAAAGTTAAGAGTGTAATGTCGTCACGGTTTGGATGCTTTCCTCCTCACAAGGATGGCGTTGGGGTGGGGTGGGGTGGGGTGGGGGGAGGTGGAATACCCAAGGTCATTCTCTTTGCAGCAGTTAGAGTTCTTTTTAGTGGCTACTCCAAAATAGCAATCATGTACGGACGATCTGAAATATTTGTGACTTCAGATCACCAGATGGCTACTCGGTCTGTTAATACAAAGCTTTGATGGAAACTCAGCCTCGAAAAGTACTTAGAACGAATCGGACTCTCCAGATTGAATTCCGAGACTTCGCATATGACCATCACTAAACGAAGTCAAAATGACATTCAAGTTTGAACAAAAGGACAACGGGATTTCCTCCCATCACTACATGTCTCATATGGGATGAGGGACTCACCTTTAGTGACCACTTTCAAAGCATCAGGAAGACGAATTGGATTTGTCTCTCTATCGGCCTGATCAACAACTCCCCTTCTTTGCTCGAGAGCTCTGATCATCAGCTCCAGACGTCTATCTTAATAGGTTCTATAGAACCGCTTACCTGGATCTTGAAATTGCTGGACAGGCTATTCTCTCACTAACTTTTTGGCCTGGCAGTACTCTTATCTCAAGGCGAATGAAAAACAAATCTACGAATAAAACCTTGGACACTTCAAGTTATATCTAATGCTTAGACATCGTTGCCAAGCTAATTATTGGCAAAACGGGCACTATAGGCTCTTCTCCCTCCCCCTCTTAAGATGACCCATCCCAACCTTTTTTCTCTGATCTCGATGTTCCCGACATCGTGAATGAATCTAGATGAATTTGCTGATTAAAAAATAAACCTAAGGACAAGATAACGGAGAGTTTCTATTTCATCATTTTCCTCTAGTGCTTCTCATTGTAAATGAAATCCATTGCTCCGATTGGATTAGTTCTCTGTTAGTGACTGCCGTTTCTCCAATGGCGCGACGACGCAGTAAAGGCATGCCGAATACCCACCACAGAAGTGGTTAATTATGAGATACTGTTGTAGTTGTCCACGTGTTCAACACGAAAGAAATGCTAAATACGCCCCTATATATTTGGGACGTATTTGGGTGTCTTGGGAATTTTGCATTCACAGATGTACTTCACTGTCTGGACGTCCATCTTCGGCAAGATGATTACCACTGATGATAATTAAACAAACCATCACACCAACATTGCTGACATTAAACGTGTGGACATCGCAATTATACCCAGAGGGATAATTATTGTACTCAAGAGATGATTGTTTTTTTAATTGATCAGTCATTTATCGAAGTATCTGGCTTTCTGACCAGAAATATGCTTCAAGGAAGACAAGAAAATTACATCGCAATAAAAGAGACTAAATATGAAGTAATCAAGGGAGTTGCCTGTTATTGCACTACCTCGAATAAACAAAGCTTCCCCAGTAGAGAAGATTAATGTTATTTAGTCTTCTAATGGGTGGTGGTATCCGCCGAGAATAAGAGACTATTCGTTGTAGATAACAATTTAAGTCCCTAATCTATGGCCAGCTTTATTGTATTTGGTTCAAAGTTCTCCGTTATTTTTATTTCTTTGTTTTTGCTGAGCAAGACTGTACTTGGGCTCATTTCTTAATTCCAATATCAACTTAAAATACTTTAAAATATATTTTAAAAAGCTACGATTAAGAAAAGCTCTGAGTGAATGAAACAGAACTCGCTCTGCAATGGACAATGAGGCCTATTGAAAGGAGGGCATAAAGTTACAGGGCATTTGTAATGAAAGGTCTTAATTCTAGCCCTTAAAATCAGCATTCAACTGAATGTATTTGACAAAAAGTTATTTAATTATTTGCAACTACATATTCAAATAATTACGTACCTAATGTTAAGTTGCTTCAACTAGGGCTAGCCGCTTTGATTCTCTTGAACCCAATGTCACGGGGATCGCGATACTAATCTCCCCCCTCCTCCATCTCGCCCTTTCTGTCTTTCCACTATGTTGTACCGCTATAAGTGCATCATTAGCTGCCACAAGTCGCGTGACCCCACACACTCCCTGTTGATAAGGACCATGTTTTATTAAACTCTCTCTGTTTGCGCCTGCTCGACCACAAAGGTGTCTGCAGGGGGGTCGGCGAAGAGTCGTCCAACTTCCCACATTTCAATACGCAGCGCGTGATGCCCGGGAACCATGCATTGGTCCCATAATTTTCTCACGCCAGCACGTGCTAACAGCTCCAAACACGAGCGGCCAATGGGAGAGCCGGCTGAACTCCGCCTCGTCAACGTACTTACACGCCTCCGGTGGTAGGAGATCATTTTCTATTTCACACCCACTTTGTCAGCCCCGGCCTCACTCACTACATTAGCGGTGCTTGGCCCGTGTCCAAACATGTGCCCTTCGAACATCGGGAAATAGGTGCCGTTATGGGACATTGTCGTAATTCAGCGAACGAGCCGTACTGGAAAGCAGGATGCTAGAGTTCAACACTCCCGCCACCACGGCCCCGAGCGCCAGCTCGATGCTTTCCATGCTGAACTTGAACATGGAAGCGTCGCGGCAAAACTTCCTGCTAGGCAACCCTCCATTGGCTGCCCTCCACTCAGTGGCGGACATGAAGTCCACTCCTATGTCCCCGTATCCGGGCACGCAGGCGCTTAAACCGTCTTCCATAGGACTAACCTCCACGAACGCTTCAGCAGCCACTCCGCACGGTATCAACGACATCCTCGGTCGACCGACTGTCACCTCGACGTCCGCCCTTTCGTCACTCGGATCGCTGCCCCGTTTCAGCTTGGGTGTGAGCGCCGGCATGTATTTCAATCCTGCTAACGGTGGCCTCCACAAACTCGGACTGGGGGACCTTCCCGGAAGGCCCCACCTCTACTGGCCCGGGATGGTGCAAAATCCTGCCCTCTGGAGTAACCGCCTGGCTTCTGCTACAGGTGAGATTCGTGCCATTTACCTGAGGGCAAGTCCCCACTTAGCGTTATTACTTGTTTTCTAGTTAAGACAGTCATAAGAAAGAAATATGCCCACCATCAGTTAAGCCGAGCAGCGTTTCACTGCGTATGTACACAGAGGTCATAATAATTATAGTTTCAACCATAAAGAATGGATTATCCTTTGAAATGAAATATCTTCTGGAGTAGCTTTAGATCTTGATGTGGAAAGAACTTTTTGGACATCCGTGTACATACGTGTGGAGCACTCGGTGTTTTCGTTATGGTGGACATTTAAACCGACTAGAATTGTTTATTTAGGGTGGTTAACATCAACTTATATATTTGAAAAGTCTAATTCTTTCTTCTGTGCACTAAGAGACCACAGATTTTGAGGTCGTTGTGAATGCGTGTGAATCCAGTTAAGTATTTAAACCAGGTTATTGAGCGTAATAAAAACGTCTATCGGTCAGCAACTTCCAGTAATACCACCCCAGGGAAACCAAAACTGAAAGACATTTTCAAATTCGATTTAAGTTCTGCCTGTCTTTAGAAAAAAAAAATTACCCTCAAGTTTTTTCAGGTGTTATATTCACATGCAGAACCATCTCCACTCACTGCGCCCTTCTTCTTGGACTCAATTCAAAATTAATTCTTCCGTTGAGTGCGAATTTCCACGCGATAATGCTTTCAAATGTATATCACAAATTCTCTAACTTTGCGTGATGAAAGATGAAGGATAAATGCGTGAGGGGAGGGGGGGAACTGTCCACCGCTCATCGGCAACTAGATTGGACCATGACCTTTCGAAGCGGTGTATTTATCTTGTTATATAGCATTAATATTTGTGTGTGTATATATATTAGATATTAATTAGATCAAGGGCCGCAAATTCACATAAATTGTGGCACTTCCGTTTCAGTTGACCGTGGTTCAAGTTCGCGTGACTGCTAAATACGTTCTTGTATAGTTTCATGAGAAATCCTCTGGCTTGCCTCGGAGAATAAACAGCAAATTTATTTATTTATTTAAATTACTGAATCTCCCTCCCCCACTACTACTACTAAAAAACATGCTCTCGGTTTTAACTATTTCAGTGTTAAGTTGCTTCAGAATGTTTACATTTTCTTACTTTTAATAATCATATTATAAAGAAATAAATAATAAATAAACGGAATTGAAATTCCTGTTTTATACTCTGGAAAGGCTACATAGAATGGGGGAGTCTGTATTTTCTAAACATCAAAAATTTCCAATTCTTTGGAAAAATTAATTTTCTGTGTACTCCGAGGGGGGGACTTAGTGGTAGAGAATTTTACAAGATAGAGAGAATAAAAGAACACCGTACTAGCGATCACGTGGGCCTAAACCTCGGTCAATTGAAATGCGAGTACTACTGTACTCCCCGCGTTGTTCACGCGACTAATTACTGGTAAAAATATTTACACGCTGCGTGATGATCGCTAAAGTTAGCCAATTGGAAGTCTAAAATGCTGACAGATGTGATATTCAGGTCCTACTTGTGAGTCCAGTGCGTAGAATTTCATCTGTCCAGTCGTTCTGCAACAACCAAATCCTCTGCTTGCACTTTCACTCTGGAGAACTGATAATAACCCTAGTTATATCCCAAAGGTCCAAAAATGCTGTGTCGAAAGTGACCACACAAATGAATCCAATAGTAGCTGTGTATCTATATCACCAGGCAACACGAGATGGTAGATGATTCCCACCCGGTGCAATACTACCATTTTGCTTATTGGAGGCTCGAAGGGGTGAAACATAAATTCAGTCTCCCGAACAGCATCTCTTCGCTTGTGGTACCGTTTGAGTTGTTGATGGCCATCACGATGAGTTCGAGTATTCCTTAAATAAATAAATCTTCTGTTTATACTCCGGTACGTCATGTGGACACGAACCATGGTCACCCAAATGCGTGTATTTCTGTACCCTCACCCTATGGGCTACGGATCTTCTTGTTGCTTGTACTCCAACTGTGACCGGAATGAGCCTGAGTAGTGTGTATACAGAAAGCACTGCCGTGGTCTGAGTTCCATCCTCAATGATTCGATTTCCACGTACAATCTAGCAAGCCTTTTACTTTTTCTGACTTTGATAATCTGTTACTTTTTATGAGAGATCATAATTATCGATTGCTTGAACCACCACTCATCTCAGTTGCCTTAATTAATCTCTGTAATTACACCCAACCTGATGGTTTAAATGTTCAAAACTCCAGCTGGCTTCAGTTTTCAATTTGTACAGGTTGAGTTATTGAAATTATATCAACCTGGAAGTTTTGTATTGTCCTTTCATAGATTTAAACTATGTAGTTAATGTAATAATTTAATCGCTCACAGCAGAACAAACTTTGCCTTCACAGCTAGTTACCTCGGTATTGCACTACCTTCAAAGAAATGAGTAATCTGCGATTTACTTAAAAGATGAGACACTACTATAACAGCTTGTTTCAGATCTTCTCTCATCGCACAGCAGATGGTCTCTTAATTATATAAGAGATTAATAAGATAGATTAATCTTTTTGGAGATGCAAGTTGTTTGAAAGTAGTACAATACCGGAGCAACTAGTTTTGAAGGGAAAGACGTCACTTCCGTAACGCTTTTCGCATGACGGTTTTTTGTTACAAAATTTTTGGAAAAACGCCACTTAAAACTTTTTAACTTCAAATATTCAAATTATAAAAGACTACATAACTCATCTCATCTCATCATACCCAGTGGTACTCAAAATTAGGCTGGATTGATCAACATTCCCTTATGAGTTAGCACAATTTCGAAAATTTAATCCCCCTTCCTTTTGAGTTCTGCCACTATTTCATCAACAAACACTCAAAATTTGTGACTGGAGTCTCCTAAAGGTCGAAGGTAATTAGGATAGACAAAAAACATTAAACAAGAACTTTATGAATATAAATAAACTCAGAAACATGTATGAACTACATTTTAATCTTTGAGAACATAATTGTGGTAAAGTATAAATAAGAACAAGAAGTTATTACGAAATTATTTCTATTTATACTCGGAGACGGCCACCATGGTCAATTCAAACGCGTGTACTACTTTACCATCGCATTTCACCACCCTACAATTCATTCTACGGTTTAATCTTTATGCAAACTTACTATTCTTCAGTGTATAATGAAATAAGGAGTTTGCGATCTCTCAATTTTCTTCAGCTTCATGAACCAAAACACGTATTTGAGTGCTCCTGATTGCACAAATTATTATTTTTTAAATTATAATTAGTCAAATTAGACATCATAGACACAAATATCGAACTACAGCTTCGCACATCAGTCAGCTTCAAGGTTTCACATATGCACGCATCCCCCAACGTTTCGATATGCACTTATGACAGCTTTGGCATCATTTCTACAATTTTAAATAGTAAAAGTTATTTTTTTGCATCTGTACACTAGTGACATCTATATCTCACTATACGAAGCATTCGATGTTTGAAATGCGCATGCCCTTAACACATGCGTGTGTTGTTAGTAATACGAATATAATGAAAACTTAAAATACAGTATTTCTGATTATTATTCAGGTGACTGTCTTTTTCCCCCCATTAAATTCTCTCAATCACCAGATGGATTGTGGGTAGAATTGACTTCGATTGAACTGATTTCAACAGAAAATCTGTGTACCACGTCTCACGTAGTAAAAATGCCCACACTTTCCTTCTTTTGAAAAACAATATTATTCATTGTATTTAGGCAAAAACAAACAAACAAAAAACTCTGTGGTGTCAAGTCTGCCAATAACCTGGGTTCTTATGCGCAGCTGTTCAATCTCACTGGTTAATACTGAAATAAATTTTCTGTTTACACTACAGGTGGACCATGTAAGGTCAGAGAAGTCTATAAGAAACAGAACACAAGAACATTACTGTATTTAGCAGTTACGTGAGTTCGAACCACGGTCTACTAAAAACGCATGTACTGCTGAACCCCCGCGTAATGTATGCCTGAACAAGAAATGATCAGGCATACAATCCCCGTATTATTAGACAGGATTTGTTTAGCCAGAAAATGTACACCATGGAAGAGATGGTTATCCAGGTCATCAGGTGCACTGTTTCACTAAGTGGTTCCATATCTCCCCAACTCAATCTCTAAACCTTGCTTAATTTCTTTCTTGAATTATTTTGTAATCTAAGCAGTCCTGGAGTATTTTCGCTTCTATCAACCTCCTCTGTTCAGCATGCAAATATTTCAAATTTGAAAACAAATTATTGACACCACCAACACCTCTGTTGTTCATCGTACTTGAAACTTTTAAGAAGCCGTATAATGTACTCGAATTTATTAAGAGATTCATATATAAGTTCAATAAATCCAGTGTTTACCAGACATTTATTTATCGCGACAGTGAACTCATGGTTGGTTGGTTATTCTAGGGTTTCTAGGCCATATTGCGCTGTCCATGCTACCCTCACCAGAAACCGACTAACTCAGCCACGTTGTGGAAAAGATCCATAAAAATTCCTGGCATCACGGATGGGATTCGAACTCAGGCCTTTTCCACTTTGTATGAGGAGGACAGTGATTATTCGAACTATGCTACTCACAAGTGCCGTGGATTCATGGCAGTGTATCCATTCTCTGTATCCATTCACAAAATGTTCTTAATCAGCTTATTGAATATCGAAATCAGTGCCGATTTAGTTGGGTTCAAGGGAAAACTAACTGCGTCCAGAATAGTTTTCCAGTTCAATTATTTTGTTGTTTGCTGATCTCTGGAATTAGTTTCTCTTCTTTGGAGCTAAAGCTTTTAAAACTAGTTATGAAAACTTAACTTTTCAAAGAAATTCTAGAAATAATTTTCTAAGAAAATTATTTCTTAGATAAGAAAACGAAATAAATTAAAATTAATAAAATATAAATCTGCGGTCTTAGAATATCCATTTGTCCCCCAAGGGGTCCTGATGAGTTTTTCAAAGAGCCTTGATTTTCTGCTAAAGGTTCATCCACTCGCACAACGAGTTGCCTCGGTAATGTACTACTTGAAATAAAAAAAAAACAGCCATTTTAGAGTGTGGTTTTTAGGAGATGAAGAAGACGGTTTTTAAAATCTAAGTTGAGGTAACTAAAGCTATGAGGTGTCAGTCTATTGCGTGCATTTTATGGTCTATTTGTCTATTTTACGAGAGCAGCGAGCGTAGCCCTCGTCACCCATGAGTGGAATTTTATAAGATGTCGAAGGGGACATGATTAATTGCTCGTTATTGATTGCGGCGATTTATTCTGTGCAGTAGAGGAAGGATCATAAAAGCATTCTTAGGTTGAAAGTCGCGAGCGGATGAAGGGTCATAAAAGCAATAAGTCCACCTTGAAGGAGTACAAATAAATGACCTGAAATGGAGGAATTGAGACCCGGTCTACCCGTTAATCCAAGTCGTCTCTCCACTAAGAAATCAATGTACCGGCTTGTATTCTTCGCTTCTGCGTGTTCAACTTACCAGAAGTCGTCGAACAGAACGCGGTTATTAATGGCACGTGCCAAAACATCGAGGTCAAGCAATGTTTCTGTAGTATAAGAATCGAAACCGTGTAACGGAGCCCGGCTATGGTCGGCACACGCGACCTGCAACCACGACAAAATACGGTGTCAATCACGCTGAAGCACCACGAAGATAACAAAACAACCTGAAAAGTAAGGGACCAGAAACGCGCACACAAATAATTTTCAATGAAATCCATCAGGTAAAAGCCAATCGGATTCTCAAAGTGAGGAAGGCCTTGACCATCTGCGAGTATTGATGAGTGAGAAATGCATCTCAAATTGTCAAAATTGCGAATTCTGGTGGGAATGTTCTTAGATCTTTGTAGCAGGGTCCAAAAAAACCCCCCAAAAAAACCTTGCTTTTTTTGATTTTAAGTACGAAATTTCGATAATTCGAATCCCGTTAATTCGATGCTATCCATAGCATAACAAAGGAAGATTTGCATAAATTAAAATATGAAATTTGCATAAATAGAAATAGATTTGCATAAACAAAATTTTGTAAATTAAGTTGTTTTCAGTAAAAAGTGATTGAAAATATTTTTTTAAATTTTTTCTCTAATATGACGGGTTGTACTGCACGAAGATTATTCTATCACTCAATAATCACAGTTGGGTCTGCTCTCATTTTTCTCAGAAATCGATATTCTACTCTAGTGCAATATCGAGGCAACTCGTTGTTACAGATGGATCATGCTTCTGCCATTAATCAAGAAAATGTTTTGCTTCCTAATACTGTACTTATATTGCTCCATACTATTATAGAATAAAAAAAGTTGTCTGCTTTTTATAAACATGGATTAAAAAACATTTAATTATTCATAGATTCATTTCCTGAAATGGTTTCTTTATTTCAAGTAGTGCATTACTGAGGCAGTTCGTTGCAAACTTTGCGATTGCTGTGTATGAAGATTACAATGTACACCATTTTAAGGAATGAATAAACTTCCACCGCGAGCTGCCGAATGATAGAAGTCATCATCCAACTCAAGGAAAGGACTACACCAGGAAGATAACAGCCAGTGTCCACAAGGCGCAGTGTTATCTGGAATCTTATTCTCTGAAGTGTTGAGAACCACGAAGACAATTTCCTCTGCTGACGATGTAAAGCTGTTTAAGACATTCAAATCAGAGGACAGTCCAGATGATCTTAATAACTTTATCAGAAAGAAGACATTGAAGTACCCATCTAAGTCTCGTCAGGTGATCTCAGTTAAACGTATCCCAATTCAAATGTCGATCAGCAGATCTAAGCAAGTTGCCCTTCCTAAATCTCACGTCGACTGTCTTCTGTAGAGTAAAACTCTAAAGCAAATGATGCGTGCACTTAACCAAGCAATAGCACGCAGATGCATCAATGCTTCCATCTATTCGCAAGCGTATACTGGAAGTTTAGAAAAACCACAGTTAAAGCTGAACATAAAAAGGATCTACGCAGGAGAATACTGGCTACACATGGCCAAGGCCCCGTGTCCCTGTTTCTCAGACCTAATTCGAATTCCAGTAGGTTGAAGGTGTTAAATCGGTTTCTGCATGTTCAAATACGTCCAAAATATCTGTGGCCAACCTTTATGAGTTCCCTCCAGAAAAGAACTATAGCTGAAACAAACATTATTCTCCACACGAGAGAAATGCAGTAGGACCGGTCTTTAGGGCAGGTGATCATTGTGATTTCGCCATAATAATTGTAATTTTTTTATTTAATAAAATAAATGATAGATATTATTATTTGCTAAGAGGTTCGGGCTTCATCTCTGTCCTGGACTGGACATCATTCATTTTTTTGGAAATATTAAAAGCAATATGCGGAACTAGACTGGATTTTAAAGTGACTTGAAAATGGATCATGTCCTCTAGCATGTTTACTTCTCTCTATTATTATGGAAATACGTAGCTGTGGACAAAGACATGATATCAATGGACCCGAACAGATTTCAATATGTAGACTGAACTCTATTATTCAGAACTTTGGTATAACTGCGAGAAAGAAAGAGAATGTGAGTGTATTTTATTTCGGTGATGTCAGGGTTGGGCAGGGCCGAGAAGATATCAAGAGATGGATAGCAGCTTCCTCTGGGGTCTAGCTGAGGCCCTCGATACGCTTTTAATACACAAATCCATACAAAAATGTTTTTATTTTCTCAGTAGCAGGGCTTCTAAGAAAATAAAACTGCATTCTGTTTGGAAGTGACCATATTGTGTCACGGGTCCTTTTCATATTACCAGGACCTTTTCACCTAGTGGAAGAGATGTTATTTTCATGTTGCGCCCGTACCCTTAAGTCTTGACACGACCCTTCTCAGAGGCCCGTTTATTCAAGATATTGAGGCTAGACCTTTTTCCAGCCCGATCCTATCCTCAGTTCTATATGTTGGTTGTAGTGGCGTTTTAGGAGCATCAGCAACTAAGGCCATATTGCTCCGAGTGGAAAAAGCCCAAGTTCCTAACCAAAAACCATGCTACACTCGTCTGAGACCGACTAACTCAGCTTTGTTGTAAATAGGCCTATTAAAATTCCTTACGTCATCAACGGGACTCGAACTCGGGTCTTTTCCACCCGATGTGGGGAGGACGACGATCCTACCAACTGTGTTACGCACGAGGGCCCTGTATGTAGTACGATGGATACGAAATAGTGTCAAGGGATCGTGAATAAATATAAGTTCAAGATATTAACCAGAATTAAACAAATCCAGAAAAAAAAAAAAGTAAATTTAGGCAAAATGCTCCTGGAGTTAAAAAACATTATTGTACAAGTAGGGCATAGCCACAT
The DNA here is from genome assembly GCF_048544385.1 of Mastigoproctus giganteus. NCBI lineage: Eukaryota > Metazoa > Arthropoda > Arachnida > Uropygi > Thelyphonidae > Mastigoproctus > Mastigoproctus giganteus. Next base: position 209,322,891 of record NC_143578.1, on the reverse strand, counting down.
TCTGGACTTAATAATAAGCAAATAGGCTCTCAACTTAGTAAATGTAGTTATTATTAGGACAGTGATCTCATATTTTGGAATGGTACAGTATCATGGACTCATGGCGATGTGCTCCATGATTGGAACTCGCGGATTTGTAGCTCAATCAGTAACAGAACTTTCTTGATTTGCTGGATGACCGCTTTCTACGCAAACAGTTAGGGAGGCAACGAGACAAAGCAAGTCCTTGATATGGTTATCATCATCAGCGATTCATCATTTATTAGGAATCTTCAAGTAAAGGAACTTTTAGATAACAGTGACCATAGCGCATTGATGTGGGATTACTTAAAGATGTAGCTGTTGTAGAGGGTAAAGGAAAGGAATTCTCTTTTCGGAAAAAATAACTATAATAGGCTCGGGTAGTTTTTAAAATCTTTTCAGTGGGACCAGATGATGTTTATAAAAGTGGAAGTGCCAAATGGAAGTGTTCAGAGAGGTAATCATGGAGGCCACTAAGCATTTTATAAAAAGTAAAAGATATTTTAAGGCTTAGAACAAAATGGATGTGAGATAAACTTATGAGCCAAGTGGCAACGAAGAGGAATGCATGGGATAATTATACATTGTCAGGATTCTGCAGCATGCTCTGCAACTAGTCTGTAATCAGGTTACTGGAGGTTAGGCAAGCTAAGGCAGATTATGAGCAGTCTTTGACCAAAAATGCAAAAGAAATATAACAAAGAATTCTTTGTTTATTTTGACACTAGAAGGAGAGGGTTGAATCAAATTGGTGAAATAATGATCTGTACAGATCATTAGATCACCAATTTGGTCTCTGAGTTGAACGTTTTTATAATAAGGGAAGCTAAAGTTCACTTTTAGCTGCAGCTAAAAGTGAACAAAGCACTTGGAGCTGATGGAATCTGTTCAATCATATTAAAGAAGCAGCAAAATAGGTAATTAAACCTTAGGCTATAATAATGACAGCATCCCTGGATTCAAGAGAAGTCCCTATGGATTGGAGAAGTGTAAATGCATCGCCTATTTACAATGGTGGCTCTAAGGGTGAATTACGTACCTAAAGACCTACAAGTTTGACTCCTGATTCCAGAAAAAATAATGGAATCAATAGTTAAAGAAATAACAAGATCATCTTGATAGGAACGGTATCATTAAGCGATCACAGCACGGGTTTGTTTAAAGTAAATCATACCTGACCAATCTGATTAGCTACCATGTTTATGACAAAGGAACTGGATGTAAAGAATAATTATACACTTAGATTATTGCTGTATAAATTAAGAATGTGGCATTATGAGCAAGTTAATAATATGGATAAAGAGACAGTTAAGCGGTAGGAGAAAAAGAGTGGTTGAAAATGATAACTGCTCTTCATGGACTATAGTGATGAGCTGGTTACCAGGATCGGTGTTAGGTCCTTACTGCTTTTGATATTTATTAATGATATTGATATAAGTATTTAAATTTTGATCTTTAAGTTTGCGGATTATAGAGCGGTGGGCACAGTAGTTAATGACAGCAATCAGGGAATACTATTTCAAAAAGATCTCAATAGACTAAATAGAAGGGCTTAAAATTGCGAGTCAAGGTTTAACCTTGATAGCAGTAATAGCAACCCCAGAATAACCTACAATTTGGGTGATACCCAACTCAAGGTAGTTTACAAGGACAAAGGACCTTAGGGTAATTGCACAGTTTACAAGGACCTTAGGGTAATTGCACAGTCCAACATGAAATTCTTTGAGCAGGGCAAACAGGCTGCTGGAACTCATGAGAGTTCTGTCAATGATGAACAGGAATGAGGTTTCCATAGGGGTTTGGAAACTTCATTTATAAAGGACATAGGGCGGTTGGAAATAATGCAGAGAACAGCAACATCAGTTGGGGCACAAAAGGATGTTGCCAAGGATGGCTGTAAACTGGGATTCTGTAAACTGCAGTCTTCAGAAATTAGGCATTTGCGCGGGGAACTAATTACATGATTTGTTTAAAGTAGTGGAATACTTAGGCAACTCGTTGTATGGGAGTTTGTTCTGTTGTGAGTACAAAGGACATTCTCGGGAAGAACATGAATTATTTCGTTTTACCAAATTTTTTTGCTAATGAATATCGCTCAAACACGTTCTTTTAAAACGTTTTAAATATCGTTTTAAAATATAATAAATTAAATAAATACGGCAAACCTTTCTATTTCGTAAGAAGGGTATTAAATTAAGAAAAATAAAGCCTTTTCTATATTTATTAATTCTATAATTATCATCGCATCACATTAATCAATCAAACAACAAAATACATTCTACAAAAATAAATATATTTGTATAGAGATTATCGTTTGGAAAGTATACTTAATTTATAAGATGTTTTATTATTTTATTTATAAAATCTTAATAAGAATTTATCAGAAATTCAGTAAAGTAGAAATTTCTTAAGGTTTGGTTTCAGTTGTAAAAAAATCTTGGAGTCTTGAGGTGAAGGATACAATACAAAACCATCTCGACTGTAATGGTATCCTTAATGGACAACATGGGTTCGTGAAGGGGAAGTTTTCCCTGACCAATCTAGTTAGTTATTATGACGAAGTCACAAGGCAGTTGGATGCAAGAAACAATTTTAACATTATTTACTTTGACTTCAGTAAAGCTTCTGATACAGTTCTCCAAGAGAGGCTTTTACATAAACTGGAGTAAATTGGGATTAATAGCAGGATCCTTCGTTGGCTTAAAGACTGACTAAAAGATAGGAGACAGAGAGTAGTCATAAATGGACTACCCCCGAGTGGACTAGTGTAGCAAGTGGAGTTCTTCAGGGCTCGTTATTGGGACTATTTCTGTTTGTGGTCTTCCTTAATGATATTGATGACGGAGTATCGGGGAAGTTGTCAAAATCTGCTGATGATTAAAGGAAGGAAGGATGGTTAATGACCAGAACCAGGCCATTTTGTTTCGAAACGACTTAGATCTGTTGCGAGAATGTTCTGAAAATGGTAACTGATGTTTAATGCTTCTAAATGTAAGGTTTTGCACCTAGAGAACAGAAAACCAGGAGTTGAGTTAAAAGTGGTCCAGGAGGAAAAATACTTGGAGGTTACTCTTCAGTCAGACATGAAATTTTCCACTCAGTGTAAACAGGCAGCTACGAGGGCACACCGTGTCTTGTTTGTGATAAATAGGACATTCGCAAGTTGGGAAAAGTGTATCACCATCCTTGAAGAAAGACAGAACTTATAGAAAGGGTTCAGAGAAAGCCAACCAGGTTATTGGCAAGGAACACTAATGGCGTCCATAAAGAAGAACGGCTTAAAAGTATTAATTGCAAAGCTTAGCACTTAGACATGTTAATGAGGAGAGAGGAAGGGACCTGATAAAGATACACAAGACCCTAAACGGAATCAGTAAAATGAACGAGGAAGGTATATTTTCACTTGCAGAAGACAAGAACCAGAGGTGGACAAATGCAAAATTTTAGTGAGTATAGAAGGCTGGATCGTATGAAGTTTACTTTTTGGCTGCATGTTGTGGATCATTGGAATGATCCACAACACGCAGTCGAGGTTGATAGTTTGGGAAAGTTCAAAGTGGAATTGGATGAGCACTTTTTGGCGACTGGGAAGACGTGTGTGTGTGTGTGTGTGTGTGTGTGTGTGTGTGTGTGTGTGTGTGTGTGTGTGTGTGTGTGTGTGTGTGTGTGTGTGTGTGTGTGTGTGCATTAACGCGCCCCTGACCACAGCTGTAGACACCATAATACTATATTTTTTTCTGTTATAAAATCACAAGCCACAATCTGTCTGGAAGGGATTCAGTGAAAATTTAAGTCATCGTATTATTGAATTATTTGCCTTAATTTACTGAGTATTGCAAAATTTGTTGTTTTAACGAAACCATGAATCCGAAAATAGCTAACTGGTAAGAGGAGAATTAGTTTGAGTGAATAATGTAAGATCTCTCTCTCTCTCTCTCTCTCATCCTCAAAGATATTCGATAAACGATTAGCTTCGAGTGCCCCAACATGTTTTCGCATATTTTACTTACGAACACGTTCCGTACAGGAATGTGCCAGTAAGGGAGAAATCGTGGGAGTGATATCTCTAAACGCAAGTATGTATTACATTTGCACATTTTAATAAATATTTTGAACATTTTGCGAGAAAATTTATCGTGGGACTGGAATTCCTTAGAGCTAGGCGATCGCACGGGGTGGAAGGGTCCTCTCATAAATATATTACCACTTATTACTGACACGAATCATATGGGATCTAAATTCACTGGCATTTATACATACGCATCGGTACACAGTACTCTTTAATCGGTGATATGTATGCAAATACTGAAGCAAATCTCCCTTGACTCAACAGTTAACCAATTGAGAAAGCCCAAAACTTCATTGCACTCGAAGGCCTTAAGCTGTTGCATCATCTTTAAGATTTTAACGCGTAAAAATTTCTCTACGAAAGCATCTAAGAAAGATTCTTCTTAAACATTGTGATGAGGAAGTCTTGTCATCCCGAACCAAGAACCAGATATAGTTGCCCCTAATAGCTTCATTCCATCTTCCTTGGTACCTTCTCACATATGATACATTGACTGCATGTCCTGGTCAAACTGACCAGGACATGCAGCTTTTCCCATAATTTTCAATCAACTTTCCAACAAGTAATCTTCACTCTTATTAGTTGAAATCTCAACAACGATTCTTTAAAAACAAAAAATGTAATTTCAACTTTTTTGAGCGACTTGAATTCTCTATAAATGCGCATGCGCAACTTTTCTAAGTTAGCAACTCGATTCTCAAGAAATGAGCATGCGCACTTTTATATGTCTACTAACCTCAGAAGTTTTGTGATCTGCAAGCCTTTAAAGGAAGAAAGTTTCCATTTCGTCCTTAAAAGCACACTATATTCTCTCTTTAAACAGAAAATTTTATGTTTTATATACATTAAAATCCTTTATGTGCGCAGTTCTTTTGAGAATATTTTAAAATACTCCATTTGAAGTTTTCTCATTTAAGTGCTTTGTTTAAAACTTAAATTCGAACTTGATCATGTTCATCATACACTTACTAATGTATAAGATAATATTATGTTTATATAAATTCTTTTATTAAATATAATATTTCTTAACTTTTATTTAAATTTTCTTTAAACTTTAAAAACATTAAGTATTCTTACATATATTAAAAACGCCTTTCTTTATTTATCATCGTAATAGTATTTTAAAACTCACCTATGCATGTCATGAATTTTGTTAAAACAAAACAATGAATTGAGAAGCATGAACAAAATTTCGACTGATATCATGAGCAATGATTTGCTATGGATGACATATCATGCTGTTTACTAAACAAAACAATGAATTGGGAATCATGAACAAAATTTCGTCTGATATCATGAGCAATGATATGTTATGGATATTATCATGCTGTTTACCAAACAAAACAATGAATTGGGAAGCATGAACAAAATTTCAGCTAAGCTTTATGTTTACAGCAAAACAAACTTTACCTTCACAAAGAGTTGCACCGGTATTGCATTGCTTTCAAATAACTTACATCTGCCATTTTTTAAAAATAACTGTAGTCTAAAAGCAAGTAATACTTGAATCACAAACACTTCCAATGCAATCATAATGCTCACAGGAGGAAAAAACTGCATTCACAACGGGTTGCTTTGGTATTGCACTACCTTCAAATAATAGAATGAAGACAGTGGTGTTCCAATAGTTAGGCAAGTTCGTTCTATCAGAGAGACACCCCTATACGGTCACCATAAAATGTTTTGTACTGACTATGTACTTATGCATCAAGAATAAATTCAAGATAAATAAAAGTTTGCTTTTTTTTTAAATTTCTTAACTTTATTTCTGTGTTTATAATACATATATAAACGTAGTACCTGTTTCAGTTATTAATTATGTGGGTAAAAATGGCCTTGAAAAAACTTTCAAGTTAATGGACCTTCAACAATAACGGGCATCCCCCTTTTAGCCCTATCAGTTCGTAAAATAGAAGATTTACTGTAATTTTTGGTGGTATCAGTAAGTGTTTTATTGAAGCAATGTTTGTTTTTATTTATCATCGAAAAATGGATAAATAGAACAGAAAATCAGCAATTAAAAAACACGGATAGAAAGCAATATGGTGAACACAGGATTTTGTGTTAGTTAAGGGGGTCTATACCACGGACTCGTTGAGCAGGTACAACACCCAAAAGCTACTGCACATATTTACACCAAAATTTCTTGTTAACACAGAAAGGTGCTGTTTATTTAAATATAGAAAACTTTTATACCTTCACCAGTTTCTCGGTATTGAACTACTTCAAATAGCACTTCATGGTACAGAATCGAGGCAACTTTCTATGAAGGTGAAGATGGTAAATGTCGTATGTACTTCCCCCTGCGTAATATTGCCAACCTTGGTTTGTGCATCCGAAGAAGTACAATGCCATTGCAATTTTCAATGCAGACAAATCGCATCAGATCTCTCCCTATACGAGACCTAATTCGATTTACAGAAAAAACCACCCCGCAACCTTTCTAACAAAAATTAACAGAGGAACAAAAACATGTTCCTCTGTTTAAGAGGCCTGACGTAGCCGAATGATTAGTACGCGATTTCAATAGTACACGCGTTTGAATCGACTTGATATATAGTACGTATTGACTATTTTTAACAAAATTATTAGTTATAAATTCTGTGACTTAGGTGATAGTGCGGAGTATAAACAGAACTTTTTTTTGTTTGTTTATTCGTTGAATAATTCACACTGATGAAACTTTTTAAATTGTGGGATTTTATGTTTCTTTGCGGTAGAAATTACACTTATTATATTCGGCACCGAAATACAGCTGATCGTGCAGACTCAATTAAACCTAACTGTACTTTAGCATTAGCAAAGGCACATAATGCAAGAAAGCAATCTTATATAGCATCAGCCAAAGAACACACACACACCCCTTCTCATTTCACCCATCCACTCGCTCCAAATGTTTGTCTAGTTCTACCTTGAATCTATTTAAGCTATCAACTTCTACAACGACAGATGGAAATTTCTTCCAGAAATCAACCATCCGCTGGCTGAAGGCAAACTTCCGCATATCTATTCTACATCTGTCTTTCCTCAATTTGAATTTATGCCCTCTCAGGTGAGCAAGTGAAAGAATCCCATGAGCATTGAGCATGCTCAAACCATTCAAGACTTTATACACCTCAATCAGATCACCTCGCAGGTGCCTAGTCTCCAGACACTGTAGTTTGCAAAACTTAAGCCTTTCTTCGTAAGAGCAACCTTTTGTTCCATTCACTAATCTTGTTGCCCTTCTCTATATTCATTCCAGCAGCTCTGCATCCTTCTTGAATGGAGGCCTCCAGACCTGTATGCAGTACTCAAAGTGTGGCCTGACCATTGCCTTATACAAAGGGATAATCACCTCTTATCCCTACTAGAGTGCGTAGCACACGCTTCTTGATTAGACCGGGGTTCGAGCCCGTCACCACCAAATACAGAGGATGCGGAAAGGTCAGGGAATGACCACCGCATATCCCGGAGCAATATGGCCTTAGTTGCTAATGCTCCAAATAACAAACAAACAATCTTATCCCTGCTAGAAAAATTCCTGTATATCATTGACAAGACACAATGAGTTCCTCTTGCAGATCGTCTGCGCTGCTCAGAAAATTTCATATCAGCCTGCACAATTACCCCCAGGCCCTTTTCATTCTCTACCATTGTCAGTGTAGTACCACACAATTGATACGTTACTCTGGGGTTGCTGTTTCTCATATGCAGTAATTTACATTTGTCAATGTTAAACTTCATTTGCCACCTCTCAGCCCATCTGCTCAACTTTTCTAGATCCTGTTGCAGCAGTGTACTGTCATTAGTGTCCTTGACAACCCTGCCAACCTTCGTATCGTCTGCAAACTTGGACATTAAGCCTGATATACCATCATTAATATCATTTATAAATACAGAAAACAACAATGGACCCAACACTGAACCCTGAGGGACTCCACTAATAACATTATTCTACGAAGAGCAGTGTCCATTAATTACAACTCTCTGTCTTCTCCCACTCAACCGTCCCTTTATCCATAGCAGCAATTTGCCCCCAATGCCACACTGCTCCAATTTGTGCAGCAGTCTTCCGTGTGCAACAGTATCAAAAGCCTTTCTAAGATCCAAATATATAATATCAAAGTTATTCCCAGCATCCAGTTCCTTTGTGACCACATCATAGTATCCAATCAAATTGGTCAGGCAAGACTTCCCCTTAACAAAACCATGCTGAGTCCGAGCTGTAACGGAAGGCTTGTCTAGATGATCCTGCAATGCTTCTTTAACCAGTGATTCCATTATTTTCCCCGGGAACAGAAGTTAAACTAACAGGTCTATAATTACCTGTCTCCCTTTGATCCTCCTTTGTGGATTGGGGTCACATTTGCACATCTCTAGTCCGTGGGAGCATCCCCTGAGTACAAGGAAGCCCTCATAATTATGGCTAAAGGTTTGCTTACTTCCTTTGCTGGATAGATTCCATCCGCCCCAGGTGTCTTTCTTTGAAGATAAACAGAAAAACTGTTTATCTTCAACAGTTTTTCCTTCTCATTACTCTCAGTTATTACAAGATTATCTAGCTTACTGTCAGAGTTTAATACACCTCTGGCAATCCCCTCCGTGAATAACTCCTCGTGTGTGAATTTCGATGCAAATATTCATTTAGTTTGTTAGCCACGTGAGCAGGATCATCAACAGTTGACCCACCGATATCAAGTGGACCAATCTGATTCATCCCCTTCCTTCTATAGCTTATATAAGTAAAGAAGTCTTTGCTGTTTTCCTTTGCCAAATATTCTCGTATTGCATCTATTATAGGCTTCCGTGTCACCTGTTAAAATATATGTATCCATGCATTTTCCTTCTCTGCAACATGTCTAATTAGTTCATCTGACATCCATTTAGACCTTAATGTTCAAGTATAGTAGTGAAAGTTCAAAATACAAACCTGAAACTATTATGAATGCTTTTCGGAGGCTCAAAATTCAGTTTTGAGCGATAAATACTTCCATCCTTAAGAAGTTTCATCGCTTTAAGAAGTTCATTAATTTGTCTCTTCAGCGAGTGTCAGTGAATTCGAAGAGTGTTACCTGCTTCGTTTTTGCCAAAAATTAGATTGCAATACTTGACACCAAAACAAAGTGTTATGAAACATTTTATTGTGGTTCAGCGCTCATTGAAGACTCTTAACTATTTATTTTATGGTCGAAAGACCTTTAGTTTCCAAAATGTTCTATTGAATTGTCTGTAATTTCTCTTTGCTTTTTAAGATAACTAAGTTTACCATTAACTTGGTTTTCGGACGAATCCTTCACTCATACAAATAAACTTTCTAAATGAGGCTGTCGTTTAAAGAAAATGTTTTATGAATTTGCATCATTAATCTATATACAGTACAAAACCATCTGATGCTGCGGTTAAGCGTAGACTTTAGACTCTTTAGATTGAAGAGATTGGCGATTGAGAAGATTGGGATTGAAGATTGAGAGATCTCAGAGAGGTATAACTAGAGGTTGAGCAGTTTTAGAGAAGCCTATTTCAATTAATATTAGGTACAAGTGCTGTTATTTACATCTGTAAACATTTATGACTACGTATCTTGTCCTTCCATCTACTTCCATAAGCAGCAGGATTTGAACTGTACGGATAATACAATGGGGTTGACTCTGAGAGAAACTTGCCTTTGTAATGAGTTGCTCTGGTATTGCACTACTTCCATCTTTGAAACTGAAAACTGATTTCGTTCACCGCATGACAGTTGACATCGAACTACTTCTTTACAATTCCGCATGTTGTCACTAGAGACCATTTGCTATCTAATGAGAGACCAGTTGGTCTTGAAACATGCTGTCACAACAGTTTCATTTTTAAACAAATGGCCAGTTGTAGAGGCTATTTGTTTGAAAATAGTGCAATCTGGGACAACTCGTTGCAAAGGCACCATTCATTTTTGCATGGATTCTTAAAGAATAATGCGATCTTCGATACGAGTGCAGATACCTTTCTTAATATTTTCAAATTTAAAATACTGATACTAGAGGTGATATAAGTACATGAAGAAAATGACCAACCTGTCCGAATTCTAGAGAGAAGAGAGATCAAATAGTTGGTGCACGTTTAGCAGGGACATTGGTGGCTAAAACTGCTGATTTCTTTAATGTATCCAGAGCAACTGCATCGAGAATTATGTCTGCCTTCACCAAGTATGGAAAAACAAAATCTGATAGGACGAATTGTGGCAGAAAATCGAAGCTGACTGAAAGAGACTGCTGGACACGGACGCTGAAAAAGGATTGTAGGTGCAAAACATCAAAAATAACTGCAGAACTTAATGCGAGTCTCAGCAAACTAGTTTCTAGTAAAATAGTTCGGCGAGAACTTCATAAAGCTGAAATTTATAGCTGAGCAGCTATTGAAGGTGATGCAATGGTGTAAGGAGCATAAAAACTGGACACTTGATGATTGCAATCATGTCATATTTTCAGACGAATCATCACTCACACTTTTTACAACATCAGGGAGAGTTTACGTTTGGAGAAAGAAAGTGCATCGCCCTGTGATGTCTTGTGCCAACCATCAGATATGGAGGAGGATTAACAATGGTGTGGGCAGCGATATATTGGTATTCTTTTGGTCCCATCATCACCATGAACGAGAGCGAATTACTGCCACTGATCACCTTGATATTTTGAGTGATCAGGTTCATCCCATAGTGCAAACGTTGTTTCCACAAATAATACCATGTTTCAAGATGATAACGCTGCTCCAGAACGCACAACCAGGTGAAAGTGAGGCTAAGAATCTCCCATGGCCTGCACAATCACTAAACATGAACGTTGTTGAGCCACTGTGGGCATATCTGGAAAGGAGAATAAGAAGCAGATTTCCTCCACCTTCATCACTCAAGGAGCTTGAAACGTTCCTCCACGAAGAATTCCTCTAGTCCAGTAATCCTCTTAAGATTTATTTGAATCTATTCTCCATAGAACGCAAGCTGTTGAATGTTTGCATTAGAGATTCCAAACGGATAAATTCATAATAAGTTGCCCTATTAGCAATAAATTCGTAGCAAAACTGGAACATCCTAGATCACTGGTTGCTGACAAAATCGCCCAATGGACATGTTCATGGTGCTACCATAACTGGGACAGTTCAGTGACTGAAATAAACGGAAAGAGAGCAAAGGGCGCTCAGAAGAGCGGTACGTGGATTCAGTCAGGCTTCACTGAATACTATCAGCCAGTAATTCAAGAAGGCCACAGGAACTGATCTTGTTAGTACAAGGATGATACTTCGGAAGCTTGATGGGTGCGTGCAACAGCTTCATTTTGGCCTGCATAACGCGCCGACTTTAACCTCCACCGAACACCTTTCGATTAAACATGGGACAGGCCAAGAGGTCCACAGTCATTAACGGAATTCACCACTACGTTGAAGGAGGACTGGACCAAAGTGCAGCCCTCAATGGAAGTAAATTTCTGTATGAAATTCGTGTCCTCTAGCTGCAAAGCTGTAAAGTGACATTTCTTCGGAAATAAATTAATAATCATAAAACGACAGAACTAGTTTTATTACCCTTTCATAAACTAAATAATTTATTCAAGATTTGTGTCCCTGATGAAAAACTGAACCCCAAAAGTTTTTGCAATTTCTATTATCGTTAAATATTCCAACCCATGGAGGGAATGCCTTCATATTAGATGAATTTCTCTGTTAGTGTGTGTTCTTCAGCAATAAAGAAATGCGTCGTATTTTAATCTAGATTATGATTTCAAATCTTCTTAACGTTAAAAGTACATATAAAACGATCATTTACTTACAAATTCTATAAAAAAACATTTGTAAGTATAATATTATTTTTAAAAAAAATTTAAATATTCAGAAATTTTAAATAAAATTTTAATTTAATTTTCTTTATACACCTTTTTGCGCTAAATGTGAACTTAAGCCTTTAATTTTTAGTCACCCAACTACGTTTAACTGTATAGACCGATCAAGATGCTTTCTTTTTTTCTGTTGTTTCTCAGTTTTATCACCTGAATAGCCTGAAAATTTCTAATTTCTGGTAAGACACACACGTGCGTATACCCATCAGTATAATGCGTACGTTTTGATTAGTGTACGTTAATATGCAGCTGTTTGATGAATGAGTGCAGTGGACATAAAATCGCAAGCAAGTCTTCAGCAGACGACTAATTCGACTAGCAGACGATAATTGTTTCGCGCGCTTTGCTCGTTTTGCCTGTTTCCGACTTTCAGCCTTCACCAGCGTTACAGGCCACTCCATTCCTACACAATGGAGGTGTTGCTAATGCAAAGCCAGCTCTGTGTATATGTATAAAATTGTTATTTTGCCATTAAATCGAGTCATTCTAACCTTTTAATTCGAGCATAAGTAGATATTTCCTTTTTAGATGATTTTTTTTTCTTGCATCAAAAGTTAACTTACACACTGCGAGGGTAAGTTCAATGGCCTTAATGCTAACAGCAGGATGAACTTCTTTACCTCGAATTTCCTTTGTATTATACAACTTTTAAGAAAACGGAACGTCTTCGTCATGCATTTTTCAATGGCTTAAAAAAGCACTCTGAGTACCTTTCGGCTATTGATTGAATCGTGCTACGTCCAGTTCAAACTGCAATTCAGAAAAGTAGGTCGTACAAGATACTGCTTTCGGTTTTTCAGAGGTACAATCGAGTGGCCAGTGAGGAAGTTCTGAGCGCGTGTTCGAACTTGTAACATTGATTAAAAAAGAGAATTGTACAGCTCCGATTAATAATGTCATTTAATGCTCATACGAAACTGCACTCATGCTAATAGGCAAATACACCACAATCAGATCGGTTCTATTCAGTGACATTTGAGAAATTAATAGTTAATAATTTATATAAAATGTGTTAATGCTAAATTATACAAAAGTATAACATGCGCCAATTTAAATGGCAAAAAGTTAAACCAGGAGATAAATTGTCTGTAAATTTTGTGCGTTCTAAGAGTAGGCTTGTCTGTATTTTATAATTTATGCATCAACCAAATAATGTAGTAATGGTGGTATCTGATAACTTTCATATCCTCGAGCGTGATCTTATTACTTTAATTGTATATCTTCACTTTTCCACCAGAGGATTTACCACTAAAGTTCTTATTGACGTTGCGCACTATGGCCCTAGACGCCGCTACTCCATTAACATCCAAATATCTAATCATCCATCCTTATTGATATCCTTCTCCAAAACTTAAATATTGAGGGTGTCAATGCAGACAACATATTACTTCTGATCACTTCCTTTTTCATTTTATTTTGCCTTTTAAACTGACAGTTAGCCCCATCCCCTCTCTGTTGGCTGTCCAGATCATTTAAACTTAAGAGTCAACTGGAAATTAGTTAAGCATGGCGAGAATACTGTATTGGTCTGTTTTATCAAAGTAGAAAAAAAAGCAAACTACTCTATTACTTTACACCTTGACCGTAGAATACCATTTTTCAACCAATTGCTGTTTTACATAATCAAAGGAAGACACTAGGCAGTGGATCAAGTTGATGTAGTCTTTGACATTTCATAGAGTAGATTACATAAAGTTATCAGGACATTGATCAAGTAATCATTCTCAAATTTCAATGCGAGTGGAGACCTCACCTGCTTTCTCACTCCAAAGGTGTGTTCCATCCACAGAGCTCTTTCTTCGGTCCATTAATATTTTCGATTTTTCTAAATAATCTGTGAATGCAGCTTGAGTGGTTGTTTCCATACCTGCTCTGGTTACGCCGACATATTTAAGAATTCCCGCCCTACCATAGATTGTCATCAACTAAAGCATGAAAGATTGTGGAGTTCGATGAAATGAATAGGTACTGTGGACAAATATTCTTATCTCAATTTTGAATTCTGACATAACTTACAGCATCTTTTTGACTTTTTTGTGAATGAGTCGTGGAGCAATTTTCTTCCACATGGGTTAATACTCATATTAATAATAACTGTGCTTCAGCAGCTAAGAAAGTCGCCTTTTCCAAAGACTCTTTAAGAATTTTAATACGAAATCCTTAAAGATCCTTAATTTCTGAAGTCATCAACCACACAGTTTTCAGAAATACAGTTGGTGTTGCCAACATTTTCTACTCCCTCCCTTTCAAAAGAGAAGACAGCTTTAATTGAGCTCAGTTTTTCTCAATGTGATGGTTTTAGCAACCGTTGACTTGTAAATTGTCTCTTAATGGATGGACAGCTCCTCAATTTAAATTTTCTCAACCTGAGGAACTTTGTAACTTATTAAACCGCAGACGAATCTTTGGGCGAGTCATCGTGTCAAGTCCTGTTTACTTTCTCATAAAATCCTTCGTGGAGTTAGGAAAATTCTATTGAGATGCTCAACCAAATATATTTCTTCCAAATTTAAAGTTCAGGTTGATTAAAACATGAGTTCTGTAATAGTTTAATTCAATAGAAGTGGAAATCCAGGCCGGTTTTAACTCTGAAGTGACTTTCAAACCTTTAAACAATTTATAATAAATAGATGTCTTACAAATAATTTCATTCCAGATTTCTCAAGTGAGTACATGTCAGTAAATAAGTGTGTATTCCACAGTGGTGCAGAACTGTCTGGACAAGGATGGAAAGAAAAAGCACACGAGGCCCACCTTTTCTGGTCACCAGATATATGTTCTCGAGAAAACATTCGAACAGACCAAGTATTTGGCAGGACCGGAAAGAGCAAAGTTGGCGTATGCTTTGGGAATGTCAGAAAGTCAAGTCAAGGTAATATTATATAGCAGGTTAGTTCACTAAATTACAAGCTGGAAAAGGACAAAAAATAAAATAAATAAATAGAGAATAAAAAAATGTGTTTATGGATAAATAGAAAGTTCTCGTTTTTTTGTCCTCTTCCTGAATTACTTTCAAATCATTTAGAAATTTTTAAAGTAGGTAATACCCAGGTAAGTTTCCATGCGTTTAAACTGATTAGGTATTATTATTATTATTGCTCTTATATAATATTTCTCCCTGATTGGGGGAAATGGGATTCTTGGTATTGCTACCAAGTACACAGGGTGGTTGTTGTTATGTCTGGTGTTACTGTTGGTCGAGGAACTCTCTGACTATCCTACAGGATTGCGACTTTCTGGAGTTTCTGTTCGCTGGAAGACCTATTGCTGCTAGGCTGTTATGTAGGGTCTTTGGCACCACACCTGTGGTTGACACGATGATCGGGGTGGTCGTTACTTGTTCCATATGCCACACTCTTTGATCTCCTGTCTTAGGTTCGTGTACTTCCTGAATTTTTCCCCATGGGTTTTCTGCAGGTTGCTAGTGTTGGGTACCGCTATATCAATCAGATAGGTAGTCTTTTCCTTCTTGTCCACAAGGGTTATGTCCGGTCTGTTGTGCGGGATTGTCCTATCCGTTATTATGGCGCGGTCCCAGTACAGCTTGTGGGTTGGGGTCTCTAGTACTGCCTGGGGTTCGTACTTGTAGTACGGTACACTTTCTTCGACCAACTGGTATTTCCTTGCTAGCTTCTGATGTACTGGTCGTGTCTATGAGTGTACACAGTCTGGGTGATCACCTTGCACTCCGCGGTGATGTGTTGGATCGTTTCTAAGGCCTGGTGGCATCGTCGACATGTGTAATTGGACATTCCGGGCTCCTTGGCGATGTATTTTCTATAGTTGCTGGTGTTTTTTACCTGGTCTTGGATGGCGAGCATGAATCCTTCAGTCTCGGGGAAGAGCGTCCCTCTCGTGAACCAAGTATTGAAAGCAATTTTATCTATGTGATCTTGATGGAGATCATTGTAGTGTCTGCCATGGAGTGTCTTCTTTGCCCATCTTTCTAGCTTCGTTTGTACCTCCAGGTTGAGGGGGGGACTCCTCGCTTAGTTTGAATGGGGTATCCAGCTTGTCTATCTTCCTTATAGCCTGGTGGAGTGCTACTGTGTGTTTCTGGAAGTAGAAGAAAATCTTTATTGTACAGTAAAGATACAGATACAATAATGTGCCCGCCACAGCCAGGAGGCCAGGGGCTTGACAATGATATGGGGTAATATAAAAATATGTACAGTATAAAAGATAACATAACAATTAAAAACGTAGCATTAGCCATTCAATAGGTATGAGTATGTACATAGTTGTGAGGCAGACAGTACACCAAGGTATGTGCACGTTCATATGTACAAAGTACATATTTAAGCATATTCACACAAGTCAGAATATTTCACAGTGCCAAATTGATGTTCGGTATTGCATTTTCTTGTGAAGACAGTTCGTCGATTTGCCTGCGACGTGCCGTTATGCGCCTCATAGGAGATAGCAGGTGGAGATATCAGTATGAGTCGACATCAGGGGCCAAACAAAAGGGGAACAAGTTCGGCCAACGAGCGCCTGTAATTGCGATCAGAAGCGAATTTCTGCAGGTCAACTCCGATCATTAGCAGGGCTTGTACTGTAGGAAGTACTTGTCCAGGTAGGAATCTGTCACTGATCTTCAGCCTGTTCCGTTGTAGCTGAAGAAGAGGGGTGGCTCGTAAGGAAGGAAGTGGAACATGCCACTGGCATATATCCCAGAAGTCAGGGGAGTTGATTTTGCCAGCCAGCATTTTGACTGTGGTTGCAGTTCTCCTCATGCGGATTATTTGAGGCAGCCGCGGGATTTGGAGTTGGTCGGCCATGCTGGTGGTCCTCTGCTGAGGGGGGAGTCGATGTTTGTGGGTTGCCCACTTCAATATCCAGTATTCACTGGCGAAGATGGGCTTCATGAGAGAAGGGACTGCGGATGCCCATATTTCAGAGGCATACAGAAAGGTAGGATACACAACGGTTTCCAGGTATCTGATTGTGGTTCTTGCATCTGTGTTATGAAGAAGATGTTGACGGGCAATCCAGCGCATTCGGCTGATCTTGCGTAGAACACATTCGATGTGACAGTTGAACCTAAGGTTTGGGTCGAAGGTTACACCGAGATCTTTGTATTTAGTTACACTTGGAATAGCTGCACCCTGCAGTGAGGGTTGTATGGATGTGGGACACTTCTTCAGAGAAAAAACCATAATAACGGATTTTTGGGGGTTCAGTTTAAGACCGAAATGGTTGAGATGGCTAGAGAAAGCTGTGATCTTATTACAGATTTCCGATGTGATCACTCCCCTGTCGGCTGATGGTAGTATTTCCGTTAGGAACTTTATATCGTCGGCGTAGGTAATGACATCATCTCTGTTACACACAAACGGAATAAGGAGGGCGGTAAAAAGTAACCCCGATAAAACGCCACCTTGCGGCACATCAGCATTGATGGATCGGGTATAGCAGAGGTTGCGATGAGTGAGGTACACTGTTCTATTCCAGAGGAGAGAGTGCAGGAAAGCGAAAACGTCACCTTTGATCCGAAAGAAGTTAGTTAGGAGATTCAGAAGGGCTGAGATGTTGAGGCTATCAAAAGCAGCTTCGATATCCTTCAGGTTAGCTATCGCTGTCTTCTGTTGCTCAATGAAGTCTATCAGGCCCCTTCCTCCTCCTTCCCGGGCAATCGTCAGTCTTTCTACGGCAGATTCCGGGTGGTATTGGCGGCTCTTGGTCATCATTGTCCTTGTCTTTCTCATATATCCTCCAGCTCGGTGTTAGTCCAATCTATCACCCCCAAGGTGTATGTTAGCATTGAGACTGCATAAGTGTTTATGGCCTTAATTCTGTTCCCTCCGTTCAGCTTTGCTTTCAGCAGGCTTCTGAGTCTCTGATGGTATTTTTTGGACAGGCAGGCCTTAATTTCTTTGTGCTGTAACTGCTGAGCCTGCATCATCCACAAGCATTTGTAGGCCTCTCCCTCTGCCATGGCTTCGATCTCTTTACCAGTCTGCAGCTGGTAGTTTCGGTTGACAAATTTTCCCTGGTGCAATCCGTGGGTCTTCCATTTATCTAGACCAAATTCTATCCTAATGAATTCTTCGGTGATGAGGAGTAGTAGTTGCTGGAGTTGCTTCTCGTTTCCCGCGTAGAGCTTGATGTCATCCATGTACATCAGGTGGATGAGGGTGTACAGGTTCCTTCCTTCTTTGAAGTTATTATTATTATTATTTCCACATTGAACGTTAGACAAGAATCGAGTAGGAAGTTCATAGCATAATTGTCTTCAAACTGACAAGAAGTTATTACGCTACAAACAAATCCTTCCACTGTAAGCAAAAAGTCATGATATTTGAGTTATGGCAAAAATTATTCATTTATTAAAAAGCTAATTTCTGACTTTTTTATGAAATCTATTATTATTAGTATAGTCAGTAAAATAAAATTCTTCTATAACTTCTGATTCGATACTCATAATGAATGATTATCAGTTTTTTTTTTTTTTTATGTTTAATTGGTTTCGGACCCAGGGCATCCCGAATTAACAGATAAGCGTTGATGAAGACCTTGTTAATTTAATGTTTATAGATATAGACACAGTAAGGGCACATTACAATCACCTTACTGATTGCCACGTGACCATTATACCTAAGATTTAAATTCAGTCCACTTTACAATTAGAAATAAAAGTAGAGGCGTCAAAATAAATTTCTATTTAGTAAGTAAAGAACGAAAGAAAATAAGTATAAAGAAGAATATAATTCATTTTAATATATTTTAATAATATAATATACTTTTTAATACACTGAGTGAACAGAAATCATGGGATACCTACCTAGTAAAGGGTAGGCCCATCTTTCGCTGGATTAAGGGCAGTCACACGGCGAGCCATTGAGTCCACTAGTTCACGAAAGCGTTCCACAGGTATTTCCATCCATGCTAGCTGCACCGCTATCCATAATTCCGTACCATTCTTGGGTGGAGGATCCAGAGCTCGAACGGACCTTTCCACAGCATCCCAAAGATGCTCCGCAGGGTTCATGTCTGGTGAACAGGGAGGCCATTCCATGGTGGTAAAATCTGCGGAATGCTCTTCGAACCATGTTCTAGTCACCACGGCTCTGTGGGGGATATACCGGTACATTGTCCTGCTGGAAGAGTCCATTGCTCTGTGGATGCACGATGACCATGAAAGGATGCAGATGGTATATAAGGTATAAGGTATAAGGTATGTTAGTGTCTAACGGCTCCTGGGATTTCTCCCATCTCCGCGGGTGTACATTGTATCGGGGCCAGAGATTTGAAGTGTGTGGGGGTCATGTGCTGTATATTGTGTTGTGCCCTTTGTTCCTCCGGTCTATTAGCCGCCGAGCCCCTAGTGGGACCCGACGTTACCACACCATGCCACGGGGAGGCTGACCGGGTGTACCACTGTAGCTAGAGTACTCTGGCGGGTCCTGCCACCTACTTTCCTGGGATTTCAGTGGCTAGGACCAGATTTAAGAATGAGATGATCGCTGTTTCTTGAGCAACGGTTGTAATTTTAACAGAGCGTAGGGTTGTTCGCTGATAACTTGTTCTAGGGCCAAATAGGTCGGGCAGTAATTTTGATGTTTTTAGATTTAGACCTGTGGGGGCATGAGTGTGTGTGTATATAAAAATATATATACACACACACCCACACACAAATATATATATATATATAAACTAAAACAAAAAAAAAAAAAAAAACGTTGTGCAGGAGAAAAGTAAGGGAGGAAGGCAAAAAGACTGGAGGGTAGGAAACAGAAGAAAGGGGCCAATAGGATGCAGATGGTGTACAAGGATGGACACGTAACCTGGACCGTTCAGAGATGCATCTAGAAGTACCAGAGGTCCCAAAGTATGCCAGTTGAACTCGCCGCAGACCATTACCGACCGTCCACCTGCCTGGACAGTTCCTTGTTGACATGACGTGTGTATAGCTTCGTGCGGCTTCCGCCAGATGCTAACACCACGACACAGGACTCTATGCCTCAACTGAGCTTTCGCCCGGTTGAGGCGAAGAGTCCTGTGTCGTGGTGTTAGTAATCGGACTCTGGTGGGTTGGCGGCTCCCATAACCTATTGCGGCTAATGATCGCCTGGTGGTCTTTGTGGAGACGTTTCTGGCACTTTCCTTGTTGAAGTCGGCGGTGATTTGCGCCACTGTCACTCTCCGGTTGACTGAAACAATACGAGACAGACGTCGACGACCACGTTCATCCACCACCTTTCTCCGCTCACAGCGCTGTCCAATGAGATGTTATTCCGGAAATGGGGTATTCCCGCTACACTCTTAATACTGCCGAATGGGACAGTCCAATTTCTGTACTACCTCCGCGATAGAGCGACCCATGCGTCAGACACCCACTATCATCCCTCTTTCAAAGTTGGTTAACTCACGACATTTATCCATACTGACATCGAATTACCGTCTACACGAATGCAGTGTACCTATATACCTGCCAAGAGGTGGGTTCGTCCACGAGCGAGAGGTATGACAGCGTGGCGTTGCCCAGAAACCAGATATCCTACGAATTCTGTCCTTTCAGTGTATTTCGAGATGGAGAAATCCACAGAAGATTCAGATGATGACAATTTATTTATTTATTAGATAAGTTCTTGCACCAGTGCACGAATCGAATGATCACTCCCGTATATGTACATAAATAATATTTAGAGTGTAATATATACCAGCATTTTTTTTACAGTTACCATGGTGGCAGTGGTCAGTTTCTTTTAATCCTGTTTATGGTAATGTTTACAAAATGAGACACTTGACAGTAGAGTAATCAAACTGCCATTTCCGTATGAGCTCTACTCCTCAGGTCAGCTGGAAAATTGGACCAAACCCAATGGAGTATTGTCTGTAAGCAGCCAACAACTGGTGCATGTACGCAGCCACATGAGGTGAACGTAAACTTTCTCCAAAACAAGCGCAGAACGACACGTTAAAACAAAATTTTTCCCCTTATAAAGCTATCAGTCTATAACGTTGGGATTAATGGGCTGTTGTCAGCACGTTGCGCCCCCTATCTACACTCTACCTAATGTCATTTATAGAGGAACGCGTCCGTACTCTCAGTTCGGCTCCAGTGACTAATAAATGCAAGCTATGCCGCACGTGCGGGCGACAGCTGTTTTCTAGGGATTAACTACACTTGCATGCGCCGTTAGACAATGCGACGTTTATTAATACGAGAAGGCGGAACTGACTGTACTCCGCCGCACGTACACGCACTGATTCCCGACAAGGAAAAAATATAACGATAATAATAAATAAAATGAAGTAAAACCCTTAAATAAACGATAACTAAAAAAAAAAAAAAAAATGGTACATATATTATATAAAATTACTAACACCAGATGGCGCTGCCAAAGGTGTTCTTAATCTTTTTCATCGGATGGTTTATAAATGTAAACATTGACCTCAAACCTCTTTTTTGATGCGGATTTATTATTAATAATATTAATCGTATAAAATAATATTAATATTTACATTATAAATAGTTTTTAAAGATGTATTTTAAGACGTAATTTTATTTATTTCTTTGGTATGACTTTCAGGTGTGGTTCCAGAATCGCAGGACGAAATGGAGAAAAAAGCACGCAGCCGAAATGGCTTCGGCTAAAAAGAAGCAGGACTCTGAGGCCGAGCAGCTAAGGCAAGTTGATCTATCTGATCCCGAGGATATAGACTGCATAGAAAAACATTTTAAAATGAACACTGGAGGCCCTTGCCGGCAAGATGACTGTACTCAAAGTATAACGTCGACTTAAAGTGTTGTAAAATTAATTCCTAAAAGCGGTGGTAAAGAAAAAAAATAAATAAAAATAAAACTATCGCGACGGAGACCTTACCGAATAGGTTTTACCGTGACACCTTGTGGGTGTTGGTGTAGGCTGAGGTCTCTTACAAGTACTCTCGACTTCTGATGCCCATCCCGGTTCCTGAAGAGCGTGACCATTTCCAGCATCGAAAAGTGGATCGTCACTTTCTACTAGACCAAGGACTTACTCCTACTGATAGCTTAGATTACGTCATCACCTCGTCCGGGACAAGTTCCTGTACAATAATGTCTCCGGACCTCGGGATGACCACAATGAGGTGTTTAAGTTGTGTTTTCGCCGTTTGTTGAAAATCTGACTAGAAAGATGACGAAAGAAGAACAATCAACACCTACTTTAGTAGTTAATTAAAGTATTTCTGTGTTAGTTGTCTCGTTCTCTTTAATTTCCACCGCGAAAGTGGACCTTCTCAGGTTACAAATGTAAGGACGAGTGAAAGGCATTCAATACGTTCACGATTACTTTTTCTAACATGCCTTTCGTGTGCAATTCGACACAGGAGTGTTCAATCTTTTGTGGTTCGGAACCAAAAAAAGGTTGGACACCCCTGTAAAGGAAATTCTGTGAAATCCAAAACTTTACAATCCGGAAATATTAAGTAAATAATCCTACTCAAACGATCGCATTTGTCAAAAATCCATTACAAAAACGGCAGTTTCTCTTGTTTAGTGCTATCTCTTATTCAGTAAACTTAGCGCATATTGCTTCTTCAAACTGCCTCTACGTGACTGGTTATACAGCGCTCGCGTGAGCCGGAGAAATCGGTAATGTCTTAACAGCAACTTACTGATGCGCACAAAAAGTAAATATAATTCTTACTTTTTGTCACCATTATAACTCCTATTCATACAGCCCTGCAAAAAGTAAACTTAAGTGAGCTTTGTTATTATTACACACTAGAAATTGATAGAATATTGCTATAAACGGCCACTTATTGTGAAATAGCCTGTATACAGTAATCCACTTTCATTTCTAACGATGTTGTTGTGTGTTTTATTTATTAATTAACGAAATGCCACTTACATTCAAGAAAAGCATGAACTTTTTGGTCGGAATTATATTTCTTTATTTTCTTGGGTCAGAATCAAGATTTTATATTTATTTAAACAGCGGTTTAAGAGGTTATATAAAATTCACGAAATAATGAAACGGTTAACTTTTTTTGTTTGTTTTTTACAATTCTCAAAGTTTAGGTAGACGAATAAAAATAAACTACTAAAATTGCATTTATTATAATTTTATGTTTTTGAGAGATTTGTAGTTGCGTTTGTTTTTTAATAAAAAGTCAAAAAAACAAAAAAAAAAAAAACAAAGACCCAATAACACAATTTTAAAAAAAAGTGCGAAACTTTGAGGCTTTTTCTTTTAGTTATTTTTTTCTTTTTCTCACCTGTTTATCATTAACAATTTTATAAATATAAAAAGCATAACGCGAGGACCGATTTGTATTTCAAATTTAGAATTATTTAGAATTGTTTATTCGATTCTAGATTTATTTATTTATTCATTCGATTCTACATTTCTTTCTTTATTTATTCATTCGATTCTACATTTCTTTCTTTATGTATTCATTCGATTCTATATTTATTTCTTTATTTTATTATTTATTAAAACAATAAATATTATTAAGGGTTTCATAATATACATTTACATTATAATGTAAATATATATTATGATGATCGAAGTTCCACTAAAATATCCTAGATGGCGCCACTAACGTAATGACACTGTACAGTATCTCCAAACAGGCCTATGGGGCTGGGAAATTCCATACTACAATAATTAAAGACAAACACCAGCCAAGGAATAAAAATTTTTACTATAAAAATGCATTTATTTTTATAGGAAAAAATTTTTATTCCTTGGTTGGTGTTTGTCTTTAATTATTGTAGTAATGACACTGGTTTACAATCTCTTATTGCAAAGCTGCATATTCGACAGATCTACCAAAGGTTGTCTCAGTTTATTTTTACTATTAAAAGAATAATAATAATAATAATATATTAGAATCTTAGCTTTATTTGCATTTTAACAGCTTCATATTTGTATAAAAAAACACGGCAAGCAAATATCAAACGTTATTAGTAAAAGAATTCGCCTTAACGTAGTGTTTAATTTTTAATCAAAGTTTCTGTTTTTCTTTTCGAATTGAACATTAAACTGATATAAAGGAATGCATTTATCTAATTCGACCACAGCGCCACCACTCGCTACTTTCTCTTGAATTTACAAATTGAAAATTATTATTACAGTAATTCTTGGAAAGTAAGACATTGTCCCTAAAAAGGAAATGCTCGCTATTTTGTTCCTTTACTTTTCTCACGTTTTTTTTTATTTTTTATTTTGATTAATATATGTAGCATAGATAATATTTCTTTAAATATTCTAAAATAAATGCGCGGTTATTTTCTCTGTTTTACAGTATTACGTAGATAAAGTTCCACAGTCAAAAATGCCAACTAGCATTTATTTCCATGCATAAATTCACGACGTGTATTGCGTCAGTATTTAAAAGTGGCTTTACATCTTCATGGGTTGTCAGTTTACTACGCTTTCAGGAAGAGTAATTTAAAATTTAAAATCCCTATCGTGTGACCACAGACGAAGGCCGGCAGATGCTTTAACTGGTGTGACTAGTGTACGGTCCACCAACAAGTTTAGCTGGTTGTAGCACGCTACTTGCATTGCTGAATATCTTTTCATTACTTGAGGGGAAACCGAGTAGCCTTATGCGAACATACATCTCTCTCTCTCTCTCTCTCTTGTATAAATTCGTAAACTTATAATCGCAAAAAAAGAGAGTTTTAAAATACTCCTGTTCTACACGTCTAACTATGCTTTTTATTTTCATTTTCCTAATTTTTCTTTTTTGTTTCAATTCCGAATAATATCTAAAATTATTTCCCCATCCCTCCCCCTTTTTTACGGAATTATTTCTTCCATTAAAAGTTTGGTAAACACGCTTCAAGATACTCGCCAGGCACTTTCAAACTACACTAACAGATCACACCAAGTTCGAGACAAGGCTTCCATAAGTGCAAACTGAGTCATGCGAAGCAATGCTGAAGATGCTGCAAATAAACGTTATTTCAATCAGTATACAAGTTTGATTTTTAGTACAGCAGTAGGAATTTCTGTGGTTCTTGGGGAATATTTAGTATGCCAATTAGCAGAACATCTTTCAATTCTGGCTCTTACGCTTTCTACCAGATTTCACCCAGTGCAACATTTGCAATTTCCTTCCTTCATTTAACTTGTATACAGAGGTGCGTTGGCTCTTGTAGCAATCCATTAAACTTCAGTTTATATCTGTCTGTGACATCCATCCACCTTACGAAGACTTTCCTCTTCTCTTACTTGTATTTTAAGATGTGATAGACGAGTGTTTTTGTTAAGCCAGTTTCCTTACAGTCCACCTTCTGTTCTCTTGAGGACTACATCTAGACTACATCTATTATTTAGGGTGTCTTATTATATGCTGCACACGGACATTCACTCCTATTTCAGTTTGGTAATGATTTATCTTCGTTCAAACACATCACATCCATTCTGTTATTATTTGATATGGTTATGCTACATTACCCAAAGCTTCACCACTTAATTTATAAGGTTCTCGGCATTCTTTCCTACTTAAACAGGATTGCTGCACTAACCTACTTACCTGCTCCGTCCAACTACTGACCTTTGTCTTGCGACTGTGAGATTGAGGCTATATGCAGATGCAATCTAAGTACAGTATATATAAACTGTCTTTAGCTTGACACCAGTATAAAATAGATTTTCATTTTTGTACTGGTAGTACAGTGGTAACGATCGCAGCCCTTTGTAGAAAAAGTCTTGAATCCTGTTAAGAAGGGACGAATTTTTATGGGTGTTTTTTTACATGCCATGGTCCAGTTAATCTGTCTCACGTGAGAGCATTGTTCACCTCCCCTCGGGATTCGGGTTTTTTATCCAGCAAAACAGGCAACCCGCCCATAAAACATAGCGCTATTTACAGACACAACACAATGCCTTAAATCCTTAATTGCATTTTTGCGGAAAAAACAAAAAAAAAAAAACAAAACAAAGATAATGAATTGAAGCTTTTTACCAGGAATCTGGGCAAATTCCATATGATCATTCCGTGGGTCATTCCCCAGTCAGTTATTGTTTAAAAATGCATGGTGAATTCTGGAAAAAAATGGCCATGGAAATTGAACAAGCTACAATGTACATACAAAATTAAGCTTATAACATAATAAAGTGAGTTACAATGATCCAGTCGGCTCATATGATACATATTTAAAATATCCATATTTATTGCAAATAGTATCCCGCAAAAAGAAAAAAACGCATTGCGCTCTTTAGTTTGTAGAATCAAATTGGATTCTTAGGTTCAACAAAAAATTAAGAACTATAAAATGGAAATACTGTTTCTCAAGGCTCATGATTCCCGAGGTCCAAAAAAACAGGTGATCCAAATAAAACAGCTGAAGATATTGTAGTTCGGGTGACTGACTACACGAAAAGATGCAGGTTTTTTTACTTCAGTTAAAATAACCCCATTGAAGTTTTATTGTGAAGATAAGTGTAGTTTAAGTATCCCATTTTTACATTTCACACCTGGGGATAGTCCCATTCCCTCTTTATGAATCTTTTCTGGAATTTCCATTTGTTATTAAGAATTTATTGTCTACAAGAAGTATTAGGAGAGTTCCAGCAGGAAACTTCGGGTTTTCATCCTTCAAAACAGATAAATCAACTTTTAGAACCACATAAAATGGATTTGAAGGATTATGTGCACTGACCAAGGAGATAATGGTGCTTGTGGTAAAAATCGCATATTGCAGGGGAAATATAGAAAGAAAACAGTTTTCAGAAACGATGTGTTGAGAGAATTCTCATTTCAGATATGTCGTTGGACATACAGCAAACTACACCGTTCTGTTTTGTTTCTTTTTTCATTGCTTCTTTCATTCTGTATGAGGTGATTTATGAGCATACTCTATTTACAAAGTAAGGGCGAATTTATGTAAGAGGCATTGATTTCCTTTTGTATATTCAAAAACTCTTTAGTTTTAAGAAAAACAAATTTTAAATTGGCCCAATTACATTTTGTATTTCAATAAACTGGTGGCTAATAAGAAGAATAGGAAGAAGGAAAAATTGTTTGTATTCGTTAATGGATGTCAAGAGATTCCGGTCTTCATTCCAACTTTACTGGTTATTCAGGCTTCAAGAACCTTTGGGTGGTTAACGAGAATGTGTGTCAAAGGTCACTGAACACTAACGCTTATGATGAAAGGGGAAAATACGTTTTCCGTTCTAAACTTGTCTGTTGGTAGGGAGGGGGAGATGTTCATTCTCTTCCGACGTGTGTGGATTCAGATAGTGGAGATTTTTCTTGTGTCGTCACGACTGCAAAGGTGGTAGGTGGACAATAATTTCCAGGTGCTTTCATCATCGAAAGTTCTTGACTTTACCGGACATGTAAAGCGGGCTTTACGAAGCAACAGCGAATTAAAACCGGCTCTTCTCATTATCTGACATAAACCGGTCTGAACTTCAATTTGAAAGCACTTCTTTGCGCTTTGTTTTGTGCTATTTGGAGAGGACTTTCTTCTTAATTTTCTGTGAATGAATTCAATTATATCAAGAAATTTAATGAATGGCGTTTTCAAGGTTACGTAATCTTGTAGCCCTTTTGGTAACAAAATTAAATTTTAGATGGAACAGTTAGAATTAAATTTCTTAAATTTGTGAACAAAAGAACACGTTTATATATAATTAAACTCCCGAATTCAGTTAAATAGTAGTAAATATATGGTAACAAGGGTTGTTAGTGCCTACGTTTCATCTTTGACCTTACCTTTTACTCCATATTGGCATCCAGTTTCCTAAAAGTTTGAAGCTGCATTTTTCACTCGACATTCTCCTAACCAGTTATTCCTTTATGTACTGTCGTTATTTCAATTAAACATTCACGTGCTTCCATTTTATGGTTCCTGTTTACCATCTCTTCTGTCTCCTACCAAATGCCCTTCAATTCTTTGTGTCTGCAGCCAATCCTCCAGTTGACTTTGAAATGGAAAGCGCTTGTAGAATAGCAATTTTGACACCGTCTGTAAATGTATTGCTGACTCCTAGTAACCAGGAATGACCTGTCTGCTTAACGTATTATGTTCATGAAGCGAATTAGTTTGCTCAAAATGTAATAACATCAACTATGAAGCCTTAAGGAAAGAATATTTGATCTGACTATCCAGTGAATTTAAGGAAATGAGTTTCATGATTTTCAATCTTTGGAATTGAATTCTAGTTGATTTACAATTTAAAGCATTTTTCAAGGCAGTAGAAATGGGATTAAATATTTTCATATAAAAATGTAAATATAATATCAAAAAAATTATTTGGTTGTTTTGAATTTGCCCAAGGGAACTAAGACAGTGCGACGTGGGTCTATCACATTTGTGAATTGCAGTAGTCTTTTGAGGGTTGGTAAGTGATCTCTGCCATTAAGGAGTAGAATTCAGCCACAGTTGTGAAATGTAAAATAGGATCATTAAATGCTTCATTTCGATTGTAAAATATTGTTTTATGTAAATGAGTTTTATCTTTGGTTGATAGTTGGTTATTATTTCATTTAACATCATTTTCGGATATTTTCATAGACATCGAGTCACAAGAATTTATAAAAATAATCATTATTTGTGATTATATTGGCGTCAACATATCTCTCTCTGTTTAAGATAAAAGACAAAATATACATATAGCCTTTAATTCTATGGAAATTCTGTGAGACTGTGGTAACATTTTAATGACGTCATGGAGAATTTTGATTGACAGGTTCTGAATTTTTAGTTCTATCTAATCGAAATTTTTAATTTTTTCATGATTGTAACTTTTAATTACATTTATTCAGTTTGTAAACGTTAAAAAAATAAGGTAATGTCTTTATGTTGTGTTGGTGTGTTAGCCTGTGGAATTCTACTGCTGGGCAAAGGCCTCCCCCCCCGCGACTTTCTCTATTCATCTCGGTTCATTGCCAGCCTTGTCCAAGTGGGCCCATAAGGGATGTTAATTCATCTCCCCACCTGGTTTTCTGGCTTCCCCTATTTCTTTTTCCTTCTCTTGGTAGCCAAATATCTTTATGTAGATGTTTGTAAATATAATTTGCATTATGGATTTACAGAATAATGTAATTTTATTACAGAAGTTGATAATTTGATTTGCGGGCTTGAACTTATCCCAATTTAAATTTCATTGCTGTCTGCCAGTGCTCTCTCCTTTTCTAAATTAGTGTATACATACACTGAGTGGACAACAATCATGGGATACCTACCTAGTAACAGGTAAATACCTGTGGAAAGCTTTCGTGAACTAGTGGACTCAATCCCTAGCCTCGTGACTGCCCTTATTCAAGCGAAAAGCGGGCCTACTCCTAAGCGTTCCACGGGTATTTCCATCCATTCTTGCTTGCTGCACCGCTGGTCATAATTCCGTCACATTCCTGGGTGGAGCATCCGCATCCAAAGCTCGAACGGACCTTTCCACAGCAAGGCAAATATGCTCCACAGAGTTAATGTCCAGCAAAGGGAGGCCATTCCATGGTGGTAAAATCTGCGGAATGCTCTTCAAACCATGTTTTAGTCACCACGGCTCTGTGGGGATGCGCATTGCCCTGCTGGAAGAGTCCATTGCCCTGTGGGTGCACGATGACCACGAAGGGATGCAAATGGTCTACAAGGATGGATACGTAACCTGGACCGTTCAGAGATGCGTCTAGACGTACCAGAGGTCCCAACGTGTGCTAGTTGAACACGCCCCAGACCATTACCGACCGTCCACCTGCCTGAACAGTTCCTTATTGACATGACAGGTGCATAGCTTCGTGCGCTTTCCGTCAGATACGCATCCTCCCGTTCGCTCGAAATAACTGGAAACGGGACTCATTGGACCAGGAGACCCGTCTCCAATCATCCAAGGTTGAGTGCTGATGTTCTTTGCCCAGTTGAAGCGTAGAATCCTGTGTCGTGGTGTTAGCAATGGGACTCTGGTGGGTCGGGCTGCTCCAATAGCCTATTGCGGCTAATGATCGCCTGATGATTTTGGTGAAGACGTTTCTGGCACCTCCCTCGTTGAAGTTGGCAGTGATTTGTGCCACTGTCGCTCTCCGATTGGCTGAAACAATGCGAGACAGATGTCGACGGCCACGTTCATCTACCACCTTTCTCCGCACACAGCGCTTTTCACGATAATAAATACCTTTATTGCAATCGGGGACTAGTTACATGGATGCCTGATGCAATGCTCATAATAACAACAATGCTAAGGGTTTAACATAAAAATACATAAAATTAACCAATACGGGAAAAGATGTTATCACGATGAGGTTATTCCGGAAATGGCGTATTCCCGATACACTCGTAATACTGTCTAACGGGGATATTGCAATTTCTGTACCAATTCCGCGATAGAGTGACCCATGCGTCAGGCACCCACTATCATCCCTCTTTCAAAGTTGGTTAACTCACGACGTTCATCCATACTGACATTGAATTACGGTCTACATGATCGCAGTGATGTAGTTTACCTATATATCTGCCAAGCGGTGGATCCGTCCGCTAGAGAGAGAGAGAGAGAGGGGTGTGACAGCGTCGCGTTGCTTAGGAACCAGGTATACCATGAATTCCGTCCTTTCAGTGTACTTCAAAGTGTATACATTTGTGCCATCAATGAACAAACTCGTAGAAGTCCCCCGAAAGACATTTCTCTCACAGTCTTTAGCTAACAGTGAATAACAAAACGTTGCTAAGATTCAACTTTTCCGTTATGCAGCTCGCAAAACGGTGTACGAACCATATGTAACTTAAAGACTACCAGACAACACGTCAGAACTTGCAGAAACCCTGTCAACATATTCCTGGACATACACTTTCTTATACGTTGGTCACTTCCGAAGGTCCAATATCAAAACTAGGAAGCCTAAGGCTTATGCTGCACCAGCCAAAAATTAAAAAATAATAATAAGAATAATAAATAGTAATAATAAGAGAAAAGGAAATAGACAACCTATGCATTTCCCTCCTCCTGTAGGCAACTATCCAGCTGACCTTTGAATTTCCCCAAACTGTCAGCCTCTACCACCCATGTAGGTAACTTATTTCAGTAATTTTTAACTCGCTGGCTAAAATAAAACTTCCTGCAATCCTCTCTAAACATCTCCTCCCTGAAATTATGGTCCCTCATTCTAGAATCATTTATAAACTTGAAAATTTTGTCCTCATTCATTTTACTGATGCCTCTCAGAGCCTTAAACACCTCAATCAAATCTCCTCTAAGGTGTCTAGTTTCCAAACTCTGCAACCCACATATTCGAAGTCTTTCTTCATAAGGACGCCCTTTTGTCGATCTCACCAGGCGAGTTGCTCGTCTTTGGACCCTTTCAAGAAGCTCGATGTCTTTCTTTAGGTGCGGTCTCCATACCTGAACCCAGTAGTCCGAGTGTGGTCTAACAATAGCCTTATATAATGGGATTATGAATTATAAAAAAAGTATTAGTGTAAAAGAAAAAATTCAAACCGTATACTACCAAGTAAGTGGACAATTTCGTCGCCAAAAAGTGTCTATAATTCCGCTTTGAACTTTACCAAACTCTCTGCCTCAACACTGCGACAGACACAATTCATTCTAGTGATTTACAACACACTGCCCGAAAGTCAAGTTCATGAAATCCAGACTTCTGTTACTCCCCAAAGTTTTGCGTTTGTGCCCCCCTGGTTCCTCTGCCTTCTGTAAGTGAAAATAACCTCCATCGTTCATTAATATCATTCCAGTCGAGATGATCCTGAATTGTATCCTTAACCACGGACCCCATTATCTTTCCCACCATTGAAGTTAAACTGACTGGTCCATAGTTTCTTATAATGTTAATACCCAATTAAAATGTAACCCATTTTGCGATGCGTAATAAATAAAATAAAAACGAACATTGAGTTGAATTGTCACATAATGTGCTCTATGAAAAATAAGCTATTTGGCACAAGAACGTTCGGACATTTATTGCTGAATCTCTTGGCGTTACAAGAATGATTTGACTGCAAGATAATAATCCCAAAATAAACAGTTTCTTCTTGGGAACAACCACATTAGGCACTGCACTAATAAATGTTATATTGCTCCTCAAATACTACCACTGCTCTCCTAATCAGGAAGCTTCTTTGCATAATCATAAATGTAGAAAACGGATTCTCTTTAGGCCAAACTGTAAAAGAAAGAAGGAAACAGGAGTCCATCCCTTTTTAATTCGAATTAAATGAATACATCCCTTTAATTCGAAGTCTACAACGCTCAATTTCGAATTAATGAAATTTTTCTGAACAAAACTGAAACAAAAATCCGAAATATGGTAAAATGATTTTTTTAATATTAAAAACTTTCTTTTTTTACTATTCCACAAAATCCGATACAAGAATTTCCAATATTTTAAATGTAGCTCTTCAAACTGTACATTTTTGATACTCATTTAACAAATTCATCATACTTTCACCGCAACGTTGCAAGATCAACATTACTCTGCTCTCAGAAACATATCTCGAAAAGGCACAAAGCTACATATTTATCTTAAACAAAACTTTTTTATTATTACAAAATACTGTAAATAAAATAAAACCCAACAACTCCAAGTTCGTTTTTCTTATTGGCATCTGGAATGTGTAAGTCCCCGCCGTTCATTCTAGTGTGGCTAAACATCGCATGCATACATGGGCACCCGGCAGCACTGCCCCCCCTCCTTAATCTTAGGATGGCGTTTTTCATATCTGGTATCCAATACAAATTCCCCCAGTATACATTCATACCTGAGAAAGTGTTCATATCTGTAGATCAACTGTCACACACGGAAAAATACAAATTCTTAATAAAGAATGCGATAGATAGGTATTTCTAAGGCTAAATACAATGCAATGATTTTGGTTTAAGAAACAGGTACCATGGAAACTAATTAGACCTGGGAGATCGTGGGGGTTATTAATTATTTTCTTTTGTAGACAAGTGTGGACTCGAAGATTGTTTACCAGTCCTTCGTCCTTTTCTGTAAGAAACATGTGTCCACACCCTTAAAGAAATCAATCCGGAACTTTTCACTTTCCGGAAGAGTAATGTTCTACGATGTTGGAACAGACCATGGGGTCATTGCTGTAATCTTCGCCGTTAACTATCAGCGACCTGCCCACCACGCTGGTTGGTCCAAACAAAGATAAGTTTGGATCGGTGAAGAAGTATCGAGCTATTTGTTGTTTGTTGTTCTGGATGCCATACGGTGGAATGTCGATGTAACCCAGCTTTCCGGAGTTGTCCCCTAACATACACCGTGAAGACGCAGTTCCGGAACAGTGGCAGGTGTACACCGAATCGACACTGACGTTATATGGGTTATACGGACCACCGGCCTGCTCGCAGCTGGAGATGCTGAGCTGCTGGCCAGTAGGTACAGCTCGTTCGTGGACTCTCCAAGGATGGTTGTAGGTTTTCTTATTTCCCGAATCTGTCGGATATGAGAGCTCTATGTAGACAGAAGTATCGCTGTTCACATTGTCCCTATCCTGTCGCAAGATTACTTGTCCCTGTACCGGAAGATCAAATGTAGCAAAGGCCGTAATAACCCTCTGTCCATTCATTTCAACGTTCGCACAAGACAGTGGTCGGCCATCGGGGTAGTAGATCACAACTGCTCTGCCCATGACACTGTTAACTCCAAATAGGGTCAACTGGGGATCGTAAATCTGCGCAAAGTGCTTCTCCTTTTCATGGAGTGTTCCATACTTTCCGCTGAGATCTCCGATAGCGTACTGATCGGCACTTCCTTTTCCCGGAGAAGGAACTCCATCCGGAACCACTTTCAGAGGATTATAAATAACTCCACGGACATTAGGACAAACGTCGGTCTTGTCTCCGCGGAAAATCAGAGGCAGTTCGTCCACCCCAAAACTATACGCTTTCTTATTGATGTCGCTGAGATTTATGGTAACGAGGGTAGGGTCATAGGGTGACTCTTGACGGAATGAGATCTCGCCCGACACTTCGTTTTCGAATTTTGCCACAGCCTGCTTGGGCTCGATAGGGAAGACACGCCCGCATGCTAGAACGTGACTTGGATCAATGTCGGAAAACACGACAACGTAGAGCGTGCCGGAGATGCTTTCCATGGACGCAGCATTAGACAGGGTATAGTAAGTGCGCCCAGTGATTGCATGAGGCGCTCGACCTACGGCCACATAGCCGATAGTCTCTGAAAGTTGAATCAATGGAGTAGATTGAAGATTTTCGCATCGATTGACGACATTGTCGAAAGTTGCATCTAGTTCCTCCGGCTCGGGAGTCTGCACGATAGCCCACCTGTGGATGGAATCCCTGCGTGTACCGTTCAAATAATACAACTGGGACAAGATGGAAAGTCCGAAGTTGCTTTGACGGATCACCACTTCGCCTCCTAATGGGGTGAACAGTCGGGCCTGGTAAGTCCGGATTCGACTGATCGGCTGGATGACGCCGCATGCCAACCTTCCCGTTTCTGCGCTTCTTAACACTAAGGTACGCCCAAGTACCGAATGAGGTCCGGTAATCTTCAAGCTGGAAGTAACCACGAGATCTTGACCCGATGTCAGATGACCATGAGCAGAAGTCAAGTCCACAAACCTGAAAAGAGAAACATTTTTTGTACATAACATAATCAATAAAAACACAAAGTTACTCAGAAAAAATCTGTAACTTGAAAATAAGTTAATTTACGAATAAGGAGAAAACAGAGGTTGGGAGAGGGGAGAAAGTATAATTCTCAAATGACTGGAATGAAACGTAAACTCACAGGCGACCAACTTTATCTTCACTGCAGGGTTTCTCCGTTCCAGAAATGGCTGGAAACTCGTGAACTTTCCATCGAAACTGCTCTCCATATGTTCCACCACGTAAGAAAACTCTGATACTTGTACCTTTTCCAGAAGATTCTGGCACAAACTCCACAGTACCCGACAGCCCTCCAGAATTAATGGTAGCCACTAATCCACTGCTCGCCGTGACTTGCTGGCCTCCTGTAGATTAAACAAACCTGTCTCTGTAATCTAATAGGCAATGTTCACAATAACAGAGAGAAAGAGAGAGGTTTGGCAGTTTAAGATACAATGTGACAGAGGTTGCAGACAATACTTGTCACATGTTTATTTTAGTTTATTTTTTAAGTAATTTTATTTGTTAAATTAGTAGTTGTATGTCAGAAATATTAGCTTAAATCAAAAAATTAAACTTTTATTTTTATAAAAATATTTTTATAGTTATGGTAAGTAAATATTTTATAGAATTTAGGAAACAAAAGTTGTTGCAAAATACTCTTTTTATGCGCCTGTTCTTGGTGATAAAAGTGAAATTCTTTTCTGTCTTAATTTGTTCGCTTCAGTTGCTATTATTATTATTTTTTTATCGAAGTTTTATTATCGACTTGTTCCATTTAAAAAACAGGTATTACTCCGATGTACTGTGCGCAAAAAAGCTTAATTCTTTCAATTAATTGCAAATATGAACTGTGATATCTTTCCTTTAAAAAGACATAAATTTATATGTTAATACAGGAGAATTTGTTCATTAAAGATACTTTAATGAAATATTACAAAATAGCATTTATTTTACTGGCTGAACAACATCAAAATACAGTTCACCCATGAGCCACAGCCATCAACTGGCTGCTCAGTACAATTGAAGTTAGGGCCCGTTCTTATCGGGGGTTGGAGTCAACCAGTGCAACCCGCCTAGGTCCCGGACTGAAGAGGACCCCGAATCTCAAAGGAAAGCTGAATCCAGAAATGGAGGTCGCCTGCTTTTCTTCTCCCTGACATTAATTCCGAGACCCGGGGCCCTCTGAACTAGCGTAAAAAGGAAAAATGTACACTTGATTGTGTCTTTTGGCAAACATGGGCGTCGCCAGGAGGCGGTGTCGACGGATCAGTCATGTCTACTCGCTATAAAATAACCACCATTTTCATTTGAGAAATGAGTAATCACTATTGTTTTATCTTAGCTTGCTGAACTCCACCTTTCCCCATGAGAATTTTTGGCGACGCCCCTGGCTCTGTTTCTAGATATTTGGGAACTTGTGGTGGACCTCTCAAAGATTTAAAATCAGATAAAACTCATATTATTAAAATACGAGTATATAAATATATTATCATTTATAGGTGGATTGCAAGATTCCTTTACTAGACCCTAATCAAAAATGAACTCAAATTTTAAGCTTCAGTAAGATTTCATCGATGGCATTTTCATTTATTTTTCGTCTAGGGAAGACGGCAAATAATCATCGAGTCACTTGTAGTGACCTCGGTCTACGAGTTTCTTACAAGGATATGCTGATCGCAGAGTGAGAAAACGTCCTAGTAAAAGCTTGTTAGTTGTAGGTATCTGCTGTAAGAACAAAAGGAAAGGGTTAAGAATCTCTTTGTCAGCGTAGATGATTCAGGGTAACCTATTTAAGTGAATAAAGAAGAAACTGAGTATAACGGTTAAAATTATAACTGCAGCTTGTTGCAACATGGGTAGTTATACAGCTCACTTACTGGTGTCGGCTTTTGAAAGAGGGATTTCCTTGTTTCTTACTAGGAAACGAAGAGGCGGTTGTAAAGACCTTGACCAACTTCAAACTACACGTTGAAAATGGCTTCCATGTATGGGATACGTTTCCAAAACTACCCCACTGCATATCAAACGAAGGGAAGGTGGGGGCTACTTCTTTGGAGTCGTGTAACGTTATAGAACTAGGGGACTAAGACCCGAAGGGACTAAGGTTGACAGATTTCAAACGATCTTTGCATACGTTTTTTTTTTATATTGCAGAGTCTCCCAAATAATCATGGCATCCTTCTCTTCTCTCTCTTTCTCTGTCGAGATGGATGCATCTCTTTGCATATATTGAATAAAGATTGGTACATACATTTTCATTTCTATAGTTGAGTTTGCTACTTTATATTCATAACACTTATCGTGTTATGAATATAGCAAATTATTCTCATAACATACAAAATCCTAAAAGTCGTACCATAAAATTAAAAATAAATCTTATTAATGTATTTTAGTATAGTTTTTTATGATAGAATTGTAATACTCGCCATTTAATAGCCAGTTTTTAGTTTTATCGTTGAAAACATCAAAAAAACTTAAAAAAAACCTATCAAACTTAGGAAAGCAAAAAAAGGTGTAGGAAAGTGATAGTGGGAGAGGAAAAATTCCCCAGAGAGCACCGTTTCGAAGCTGATTGGCTTCTCATCGGTGGGTGGACAGGTATCCCGTTGTTGGTTTCTATTTCACGGCAATCATGCCTCATTCAGATGTCAATATTGTAGTTGCTGCTATCAACAAGATAAAAAATATTTCATTATCTAACGAACACGTGAACTTGTGCTACCGATAGATAACTGCTGTTGATAGAGATTACTGTAAGGTTTATAATGATAACATTAATTATTAAAATAAATATCTAAAAAAGCATCATACTACGAGACAACTAATACTAATTATATAAAAACTTAAGTTATATAGAAATATAATTTAAAATACTTCAGAAGTAACCCAGGCTTTTTTATTCGAAAACAAAAATGGCCAGTAGAACACAATACCTGATGTTCTGCGATAATTCAAAACAGCATTCTCCAAAAATTGGATTTAGTTTCATAAACTGTAATATGAAAATAAAGTTTCTGATGATTTTTCTCCAGATTGATCTCCAACTGAAACTGCTTCCTTCTCGCTTCGAGATTCGAACCCAAACCTTTCCAAACGAGGGACAACTGGTAAACCCAGAACACTATTACAGAGTTATTCACCTCTTTCTATATTTAATTATATATCTCTATTAAAATATTTAAATGGTTAATAACATCATAATACTGTTCTATTTTGTAAATCTCAAAGCACACAGGTATATTAAATATTTGAAGTGAATAATTGAAATGCTTGAAGATAATCATTTATTTCAATTTGTTTTAGTATTAGGCCAAATTACGTGAAACTAATAATAAAAAAAAAAAGAAATGCATTGAACGTGCTGTGATTTGCATATTGATTCATTGTCTTGTGAAGAATGTGGTGGTGGTACATTTTGTACATCACTTTAAATGTGTGAGATATTTTCGACACAAATATTTAAAATTAATAATAATGAAAATATTCAATTATTAATATAAATTAATATTTATAATTAGAAATTAAAATATATTATTGAATAGTTCCATAGGTTACAGTAATTTGAGTAATCGTGTGATAATAAAACGTCACACACATTTAAACTGCTTCTGTTCAAGTAATCCACGAGGTGAACGATAACTTATTTGCATATTACAATGTTGTGACCTCCGCTGTACACTCTGAAGGTCTGTCTTCATATTAGTTTTCGTTTCTGTCCTAAGGTGTGGTGGGTGTGCCAGAGAAGTTGACGTCACTGATGTGGGTTAGGGCGTGAGGGGTTGGAAAGGTGCCAGGCTCGTGAAAAACTTTTGCTCGAAGGTCTAATGGACCACACGTGGTGGTAAGTGAACGTTGCAGATTCTAAGTAATATGCCACACAAGAAAGTTAAGCTATTCTCCAGATTATGGTACACCCCCGGAGGAAGTTGCTTGAATCTGTCCCGAATTTGGCCATGCCCGCGGCGCATTGGCAAGGTGTACCCATAATCTGGAGTTCAGTCGCGAGTTATCTAAAAGAAGGCAACTTTTTCGTAAGAAAACAGCAATTCGCTTCGCCTACAACTATTGTCCAAACGCCAACCAACTCAAGGGAAAAAAAAAAAGGTAATTGCTCATAGCACAGTGGCCCACTTCAACGATGGTTTTTCAAGCCCACGTTCAACCACTGGTACCGAACTCTAACCAGAATTATGATAGAGTTCTGTGCCAGTGGTGGATTTGTGAAATCAGGTGGATTGTCTGACGTAGAGCATTCTGTTATTTTGCAAAAAAAGGGTGCGCAAGAGTAAGTAGGATTTCTGAAACGAATTCATGAATTTGAAATGCATTTAAAATTAAATTAGAACAGAAGCACGCCTATTAGTCTTTGATGCCTTTCGAGATTGATTCCTCTTTGCAGCAGACTGCCAACCCCTGACTTAGGATGTGACAATTAAATATTCTTGGTGGCTATAAAAACAGCCCACTTTTAGAGAAGATTCGATACGAAGTAATCCATCCATTGATTACGCTGGCCCTGAATCGCTTTTCCTAATACAACACTTCCAGGAACAACTAGTTGGTTCCAGCTGTTTAAATCTAGCTACTGATCCAGTTATAAAAAGGTATGCTGAATGAATTAGGAAAAAAGTTTTGAAATCAATAATATTATTTATTTAATTTATAAGTGACCATTTGTTGTTTATTATTATACGTAACATTTTTATTTTGCCCCACATAACTCACAACATTTAAAAAAAAAATGAAAACTAATAAAATGAGCTGAAAGTGCCAGAAGGGGTACAATAACTGAAACCCCTTGCTAACCTCACCACTAAGGCAAATAAAACATTGCTAATGTTCAGTGAGCCAAGAATTCCAAGAGGAATTCAGTCTCCTCACTTTACCCCATCCCCTCCCCTCCCCCCAAAGTACTTCAGCAATTGTAAAGCGTTGGTGGCACTAAAGAATTAAAAAAAGAATTCGGGATTTCTGAGTTTGCGAACAAGGGTTAGGAGCCATTGTCAACTTCAGGTTATCCTACTTTCAACCGGATGACCTTGGGCACGTGCATCGGCAGCAGAAATGATGACACTAGTCTGTATTTCGTATGGATTACACGTGCTGCAGACATGGACGTTAGACTAGACACAGTATGGCTGACAAAAAAAAAAAAAAAAAAGTACCTGTTCTTTTTTGTTTATCTTTTTATTCACTCTCCAACATTCCAACATAGTTTCAAGCTTCAGTGGCTTTCTGACTGGTTAATACGAACTTCCCTACCATTACCAGCTCTCCACCGAGAATTTAAAAATTCCAGGAACAGTTTTTAACTTTTAAATCGAATTTCTGCATTCATGGAATCGTGACGGTTTTTAAGTATTTCTGTTAAGTAGGGGGAGAAGAAAAGGACACCAGAAAACGTCACATGATATATTGACCTAAGTCCTGAATGTTATGTTGTTTATTTATATTTATTATTGTTTTTATAACTGCCTATTAATTCGTATATTATTACTCTCAGTATGGTAATCAAAGGATCTACAGTGATGAATCCATACATAAATCGGCAATTAATTTCCATTTCTCAACGTAAATAAAACTAAATTTTCAATAATTTTAATATATTAAAAGAAAGAAAGTTTTTTTTTATAAATTAATAAAATTTATTTCAAACAGAAATAAGTTTAAAAATACAAGATAATCAAATTAATAATTTAAACACCATTTTAAAACCGAAAGAAAAAGTTACCCTAATAATGATCGATTAAAGAGCTATTCTTGGACGAATTTGGTTTTCACTCTATTTATTTATTTTTTTTTGTACTTAACATTTATTTGTTAACAAATAATTATAAAATAAATTAAAGTAGTTTATGCGCGCCCTTTTCTACTTCCTGACATCTGCTGGCGCAGTTTACCATCGCTAGGAAATACATAAGTTAGGAAACATTATTATGCGTGAAATTAAGTAGTCATTTTTGAAATATGTAAGTTTAGCCCATGCGTAGCTGAAAATGAGTATCCAGCTGGGAAAGTTGTAGACCTTAATAGGAAAGGTAGAATTACCCACTGACAGCCAGGCAAGATTCGCATTGAGTTCATGCCGTGAAAGAGAGTGTTCAAGATAATTTCGTAGCTTCACTTCTTGGTGGTACTGAAGTGTACTCTTCCAGGAGGGAAATTTATAAATCGTGTAAGGTTACTGGGGGGTGGGAAGGAATTGACAGCTCTAAATTTGCTTCCTACAGCTTTCTATACATGTCAGACCACCTCTGTAGCTCTTTGTTTTTCTGTCAGGTGAAGAGAATCGGACTATAATGAATCTGGAACATCATATTGGATCATTGCTCTTGGTTTCAATTGACATATTCAAGATATCAGTTGAAATCTGGCCCTTTTTTGCGATGATGTAAGACGGATATAAGTCACGGTCGTCTTAGACCTCCCTCTCTTTGTAGCCAACGGGATGCAGTTCAACTACAGATATTCCATCCTGGGGTGGATGCAAACTCGGAACACAGTTTCTGTACTGTCTGCCAGTTGGGTTCAGTTATCAATAACCTACTGGTGTTGCGATCCTTGGTTGATCTTAAATAGTTCTCCCAAACACTTTTTGTCTCTTGGAACTGTTTTCACAATTGGGATATCAAATTTGGCTGAACATGAAGACTCCTGTGACGACCTCCTCCTACGACTATCCATACACCTAACGATTGCTTTCCAGCGTAATGAATCGCATCGCTCATACGGGACCATCAAGACCTCAGTTTGCTTACGTAGTCAACCCCTCTTATTGTATGCGTTTCTTATGCACACATTGACCTGTTTCTGACTACTGCCAACCCATACTTGACCTTAATAAGTCACCTACTGTTTTTTGCCGCATCCTTCTCTTCATTCCATGGATTTTGCGTGAATTGCTGTACTTAACGAGGAAAGAAAACTGGATTATATTACACCGAAAGAGGATGTTTTGCTGCTGCTGCACACAATATTTGTTTCTCGCGTGCGTGTGACCATTCAAGTTTCGAAAGTAAAAGAAACTTGTTTAAGTAGCAAAGCCTCTGGAAGCTTTGTAGGTCAACCACTACCGGATATCACTCGTGCTTTCTGCCACCTCACGTCAGGTATAAACCAGAGCTTCCCTACTTTCGTCACTCGAGGCACCCTTGGAAAAATGAATGGTATACTCGTGCCTGTCTTCTCTTCCACAATACTTACAACACCCAATTTGCAAATTGCTGGTTATAAACAGTTATCAATTTTAGTTTATAATAAGAACAACTCTTTATACAGAATAAAGTGGAAAAAACTATTCGAGAAATACATGCGCAGAATTGTTCGTGAAATTAATCAAACAACCAACAGGGTTCTTCAGTTCAGTGAGCAATATTTAAATTATATTTAATAAGTAACACCGTAGTCTAATTTTTCGAATTGTTTAATGGATAATTCGTTTGAATGTTCCCGTTTTCAAACTTAAAATTGTTTTCGCTGTTCCGAAGAGGTGTCTCTACTGGGAGACCAACGAAGCCTGTCCCCACTTACATTTACGCTTTAGCAACTTAAACAAGGACAATTTTCTGAGAAGCTGTTCTCATAAATAGCGATTGTTTCTTCACACGTGCGTGGACAAGTACGTTTTCAGTAATAACACCCACAGAAAGCATGAAAATGGTAAGACAATAGTTCTTTGTCTAACTTCCAAGGGTCATCGTCTGAGTGGGTATTTAGTTCCACTAAGGAATCATGAAACTAGCTCCATCTCTCAAAGGTGCTCTTTGGGGTGCTTACATGATGTGTAAGTACTTAAAGATATTTGGGATTATTTCTATAATTTCCATATATAATGGAATAATGGGCATTAGATCGTGCCCGCTTATGGACGGATACAGAATCTGTAAGAACCATTGGTACGGTTCTGACAAGGTTAGATGTTTCTATCGTGGAGAAAGTAGGATATTGGTGTAGTTTCAGTGGACCATGTTGATCATAAGATCATGGATTCAAAATGAGGTTGAATTCGAGGGCATATTGACCTTGTGGATAATGGACATTATCCACAAGGTCAATATGCCCAATATGCCTTGTGGATAATGGACATTATCCACAAAGTCAATATGACCATATTTTATTAAACTGTACTTCATATGCTGATTTGGGATATACGTTAGGTTCTAGTAAGGAGATTGGCTGATAGTCAGTGATAGGAACTCCGTGGCAAAGATAAAGTGTTTGGATTTGTTCATTCTGTATTTGCACATAAGTGCAAGTGGTTTTTTAAAAATGAAAATGAACAGCCGATTTGTACGTAATTTTCCTGTGTTATTCAGAGCTGGAAAAACCTCAGAATAGCTCATTGGGAAATGGGGGAGGGGAAGAATACTGCTCCCTGCGCTTGAGATCGACTAGCCAGAAGTCCTTTACTAATTTCTCCAGTCTCTGACAGAATTTTAACCCTGACCTCTCGACATAGCGAATTCGCTATACTCTCACGAAGGACTAGAGGATATGTAGGATTTATTGATAAGATAGGATACGTCTAGCAATTTAGTCATTGCGTATCAGACAAGCTATTAGATTATCTCGGTATACAGGAAAACATTGAGGTTGCAAAGTTGGTTAAAAGCTCGTTCTTTAAGAGAAAATGGTAAATAAATTTGGAATAACAACTAAACGTCTAACGATTTAATACTCAGTTGACATCTTTCAAGAAGTTCATAGACTGTTTTTATCTTTCATTCAGTCAGACTTGTCTTTCCTCAATATATAAAAATGACAAATTCAAGAGCACACTTCCATTCGTTTCAAAAGGCATACAATCATGTTAAAAACCCAGACTGGAAAGGTAATTCATTTTAAATAACCAACACTTAAGATTGAATGAATTAATTAAA
This sequence comes from Mastigoproctus giganteus, assembly GCF_048544385.1. Classification (NCBI taxonomy): domain Eukaryota; kingdom Metazoa; phylum Arthropoda; class Arachnida; order Uropygi; family Thelyphonidae; genus Mastigoproctus; species Mastigoproctus giganteus. The sequence goes on along the minus strand of NC_143578.1, from coordinate 209,279,546 downwards.
TAACCAACACTTAAGATTGAATTAATTAAAATATTACAACGTATTCGAACAGATTTGGAATATATATGGATATCTTTGTTATTTGGCTATTTTCGTTTGAAAATAAATTCGCGTGTAGAGAATTCATTTTGAGTACGCAGTTGTCGATAGTGCTGGGAGTTAAATTACTGGTTATTTCCAATTTGCGTAGTTTTCGGATAACGAAAGCAGAACCATTGCCAACGGAGTTGAATCCCATAACAGGAGTTGTGAAATTGTTTCATTTTCTCGGCAGGCTTAAATGTTAGTAGTTGATATTAGTTTGAAACCTGACGTATTGATTTCAGCATTTCATTTTCTAAATTGTATTAACTGTCCGATTCTGGATACATTCCCATGTGCATCCATCAAGTCTCTAATGCTGTTGTTAAGTGAGGAAATTCTGAACTGCAGTCTCGATTTTTCAGAGTAATTTACATTTTACCACGAATGAACTGTCCCTCAAGTATATCCATGTTAATTGTACCAAATCAATGTACCAGTAGTGGATATCAGAATATAGTAATATGTTGAGAGAGTACCCGTGACATCATTTTTGTGTGTGTATGCGCGCGTGCATTATTAACAAACATCATTACATTCTAACGACCATATTTGGTTATAAATAACGAAGTATAGAAACAGAGCCATTAATTTAAAAATAGTGTAACTCCTGATAAAGACAAAATTCATTCCGCTGTTAGGATTAAGACCATTGTATTTTAAATCCTTCCTGCTCAAAAAAAAAATGACAGAGGTTTCCTTCTTATAATTTTGAAAAAGTCAAAATAACATTAGCTATTTTATAACTTCTAAATAAGTATAACTTCCCATTCTTTTCTGGAGAGCGAACTCTTATTAACGAGAGTTGAATTATTGAGATACAACTACAATTATCAAATCACGCTTATTTCCTTTCATTCAGAACTTTCAATGATTCTGTTTGATCACAGAAATATCACAATTTTTTTCTAAATAGCAGATATTATGATGCTTGTGTTGTATGCATTTAAATCTACAAATCGAATGGCTTATTGCGTAAAATTATTTAGGCAGGTCTGTATCGTTGCTAAATTGAGAAACTGGGTGGATCCAGTTATCTGATCCTCCCCACCCAAATACCCTGGTTTCCCCTACACGTTCAAAGTAGGCAAGAACACGCACACTACACGGATACCTCAAAAAAATAAAGGCTAAATGTATACGTTGTCCAACTGAAATCACTGGTAAATTATGTAGCCATTTATTGCAATTACTTTCGAAATTGGGGTAAGTTGAATGAAATCCTTTAAAAATGATAGGCAATATCGTTTATAAGCGGTACTATAAAGCAAGTCAGTAGGTTGGGAAAGATAAAAATTCTAAAGCGATGCTTAAATAAATATAAATTGATTCTTAATAGATATTGCAGTAGCTGCATTATTTCTGCTATATACTTAACTGAATTGGAACACGGTAAGATGGAATCAGCTCAATTCTATTGAGTTACTCAAAAAATATAGATCCACGTGAAAACAGGCAATCTGACATTATAAACTTTTATCACTGGCGTAATTTCTAACTAAAATTTAAGCGAAATTATAACATTTCTTAGGTTTTATCCATTATTAGATGGATAAAAACCTAAGAATGGTAGAATTCCTTCGCTCTATTTCAGGACAATCGGAGTATAAAAAGAATTCTTTAATTTCCTTCTACACACCTGTAAAAGTTCTCTTAAATCTTTGCTGAAGGAAATCGAAGACATGACAACCAGGAATTGTCAAAGATAAGACAGGAGAATGAGGAAGGTAGACTTTTTTTCTCTATGCGGAAATTCTCCAAGCCACCTATTTTAACATGTTGAATAGACCCCAAAAGGACAAGATTACACGCGTACCGATTTACTGGGGGGCCCCAGTTGATTACAATTTGAATTTCCGGCTGCTGTAACTACCTGACAATGATAAAATATATTTAATTAACTTTCTTAAGTTGGTATTTAACTGAAATGGTAGGCAATTAAGTTCAGTAGGTCGCTCAATAATACGTAAGTGGCGTATCTCTCGTAGACCCGTTCTATATCTCACTCCAAATTATACTGAGGGAACAATGCAGTGGATAAAATTTGACTTCGAGGCAGCTTGGTTGAAGCAGACCGGAAAATTGGTACACCTGTGATGTTATTGAATACAATATCTGACTGAAAGAATGGGAATCTTTTATGGTGTGTGTGGGGGAAGGGGATGAATATATTTGTTCAAAGTAAGTTAATAAATATAGGTACGGTTTAAAAGAAGTGGAAAACAGTTTATAAAATGTTATGTAATTTATTACGAAAAATCCACTCCACTGGGAGTCGAGTTATTACGTTCTGAAGGACGGACAATGGTGAATAACAAAAATTATTAGCAATCAGTTATACAATATCAAACTTCTTAGAATCATAAGCCAAACTCGAATTTTACAAACTACTAAAATGACCCCGAGAGATTCGCTAATTGACAATTTATCGTGCAAGTTCTTGGACTGTTCCATTTAAAGAGTTGTCTTTCAACCAAATGTGCACGCAACTTGCGAACGTATGCAGCAAGAGTGAAACGGTTTTGTTTATATCAGCTTTTTATCCACCTTAGGTTAAATAGAAGCTTGTAGAATCAAATGAAAATGAGCCAACGTGTCCCACACAGACAACTGACTTATTGCGTATGGAACTATTGAATTTGTTTAATGAGCGTGTCGCACGGATAGCCATGTATTCTCCAACTGAAAAACAGTGCAGTACAATTCGATTTTAAAAGAAAATAGAATAAATAGAATTATCAATGAATCTCATAGATGAATATTTGTTCTTGACATCAGGAACACAATAGAAAAGAAAGAAAGAATTCAGTAAGTGAGAACTCGAGTGACCTGGCCAGCTGTGGTTCATCTTTACAACTGAGTCAATTTTCTAAGTGGGTGCTTTGATGGACAGTCATGAATGGCTCCATTGATTAGTTGGCTGACAGTTACCTACAAAAATATAGGGAAGTTTATTTTTTTAAAATGAATTAACTTCGAAATACATTGCAAACACGCTTGATCTTTTTCTCACAAACAACCCTTCTAAGTACACGGTCGAAGTGAGTGGTCCTTTAGGCACCTCAGATCACAACTTGGTGATATTCTCTACTCCAATGGAGCCTTTATCTCCTGGGTATTCCCGACCTCGTGTTGTTTGGCATTACAAGAATGCAAAATGGGATGACCTGCGAGATTTCTTTTCTTCTTTTCCTTGGTCGGATTACTGTTTCAAAACTTCTGATGTCAATGTTTGCTCAGATGATGTCAGTGAAATTATTCTTGCAGGAATGAAATCCTTTATCCCACACTCCACTTTAAAGTCTCGTCCTTTATCTAAACCTTGGTTTTCCAATAAATGTGCTAAGGCTGTTCAAGAGAAGAATATTGCATATCATAATTGGCTTGTTTCTAATTCTCCAGTTTCATTTTCTGCCCACACCAAAGCTGGCAACAATTGTAAAGCAGTTATTAATCAGTCCAAACTATATTTTGAACAGGCTAAGAGTAGAAAACTTGCTTCTTGCCCTAATGGTAGCTGAGCATTCAGATCTCTTGCCAAAGCTATTGGCCTCAACTTTTGCCCAACTCTGCTCCCACCTCTGTCCAAACCAGATGGTTATGTTGTCACTTCAGCCAAGGATAAAGCTGACCTGCTAGCATCCCATTTTTCTTCCAGCTCATGTATTAATGATCTTGGTAAAACACCTCCCACCATTCCCAACACGCTCCATTCAATGCCTCCTGTGGTCTTCCGTCAAAAGAATGTCAGAAGGATTTTGATGAACCTTGATGTTAAGAAAGCTCTAGGTCCCGATGGTATTTCTCCACTTGTTCTGAAACCTGCGCTCCTGTTCTTTGCCGCCTTTTTTCACTTTCTTATTCCAAAAGTATTTTTCCTTCTGCTTGGAAATTTGCTCATATCCAGCCAGTTCCTAAAAAGGGTGACAAATCCCTCCCATCCAATTATCGTCCCATTGCAATTACTTCTACTCTTTCTAAAGTAATGGAGAAATCAATTAACCGCCAACTCTTAAACTACCTAGAAAACTTCCGTCTGCTCAACGATCGCCAGTATGGATTCCGTCAGTGTCGATCCACTGGTGATATTCTGGCTTATGTTACCCATTTATCTATATAATATCGGTGTAAATACACCATAAATAACTCTTAAACGAAAAAACTACGATAGTGGTTTTATCTGTATCTGTTATTGTGCACCAACTTCACAACGAGTTGCCATGTATTGCACTATCTCGAAAAAGGTAGTGCAATACATGGTTTTTACGCTACTATCGTAGTTTTTTCGTTTAAGAGTTATTTATGGTGTATTTACATCGATATTATATAGATAATTTATTCTCTTGGACATATGATGGCTTGCAGCATTTAGTTTGACTTAAAGGTTACCCATTTATGTACAAATTCAATGGAAAAGTTCGGTAAAACACAAGCAGTTGCTCTTGGCATCTCAAAGACTTTTGATCTTGTTTGGCATAAAGGTCTTCTAAACAAACTTCCCTCTTATGGTTTGCCAACTGTTCTTTGTAATTGGTTATCCAGTTTTCTCTCTGATCGCTCAATGAGGGTGATGGTTGATGGCTCTCTTTGTTCTAACTTCTCTACTAATGCCGGTGTCCCCCAAGGTTCAGTTCTTTCCCCCACTCTTTTCCTCTTGTATATCAATGACCTTCTTCCATTGACTGGAAATCCTATCCATAGTTTTGCCGATGATAGGACATTGCATTCCACTTTCCATTTTGAGAAACCTTGTCCAGCTCAATCAGCTTCAACTTCTCGAAAATCTGCTACCAATTCCTTAAATGCCGATCTCCATTAATTCTCCAGTGGGGCAAAGAATTTCAACCCTTCTAAAACTCAGTCTTGTCTTATATCTCGCAAAAAGGATTCTTCTACTCCTATGCTTATCTTTAGTGACACTCCGATTTCTAGGCAAAATGATATATCTCTTTTGGGGATTACCCTGTCTTCTAATCTCTCTTGGCACAAACACATTACAAATATTGCTTCCTCTGCATCTAAAAAACTTGGTTTTCTCTTTCGCTCTCGGCGTTACTTTTCTTCCAAACAGCTGCTCACTCTGTATAAATCGCAAATCCGCCCTGCCATGGAATATTGTTCCCACATCTGGGGTGGTGCCCCCAAAACCTCTCTCAGGCTTCTCGATTCCATTCAGAAGAGGGCAGTTAGGTTAATTAATCACTAGTCTCTAACAGCGTCTCTCCACTCGCTGTCTCATAGACGTACTCTTTTTGCTGCATGCCTCTTCTACAGATACTTCCATAGGCACTGTTCTTCTGAATTGGCTTCTATAATTCCCGCACTCTCTTTCAAAACAGTCCAAACACGTGCCGCTACCAGCCAACATCCATTTATTGTCCAACTTCAAACCCACAGAACCAACTTTTCATCTTCCTCGTTTATTCATTCAACTGCCGTTTTCTGCAACAACCTTCCTTCATATGTATTTCCTGAAATTTACAGTCTACAGAAGTTCAAGTCCAATGTCAACAAATATCTTCTTTCGTCTTCTCAACCTCCAACCCAAGCACGGTACTAAGTTCTAATAGGTTCTAAAAGTTCGGAACCTTAATTTTTGATAAAAAATTTCAAAAACTTCTTATAATTACTATAAATAATTTGAGATAAATATTCGATATTTAAACTGAAACCCATTGAGATGTTAATTGGGGTTGGAATTATATGTTTAAGTTTTAGGCGCATTTTCTAATGCGCATTTATGGATGAAATAGAGAAGATTCTCTGTTCTGGTGCAGCAAATAAAACACGGAGCTTGTCTCTGTTGAATTAATGAAGATGGAAATGGAAAGAAACTTGAGGAATTTATGGAATTTTTAATCGAAGAATACCCCTTTCTTTTCATGGTACGAAACCATAAATCACACAGTTGAATTTTACTTCTGTTTGGTTTAGTGCAATCGAGAATTCGTACAATTTATAATCAAAAGTGAGGAGACGGAGCACTTTCAAAAGGACTTCAATCCTTTTGAAAGTCCTTCTTCTTCTGATCTGTATTTAATAATTTATTCTTTTTTCTTTGCAAATAGGAAATGGACGCTTCAAGATCGGTACTGACGAGTGAAAAAAAAATATTTTATGATAATAATAATACACTAAACAGAAAATGCATTTCTAAAATCTTAATTTATTAACTTTTATTTCTGCTCGAATTCAACTCGATCGCGTATTTCATATCGAACTTTCAGAAAGAGAAATCCTGGTAAGAAAAGCTGCCACAAACGCAAACAACGTTCTCTTATTTATTTTACTTTTTTCTGTAACTCCAGGTACGGGGCCACTAACCTCTGGAGGAAAAAATATAGGTCAAGAATGTAAAGGCAAGTAAATAAACGGCAAAACGTAGGCTGTTTGATTACAGCGAACTGGAGCCCGATTAACTACTCCATAAGTGGCTTTCGCAGAGGCGAAAATCTGTTACCAATTCCGATTGAGTGCAATGGCTGCAGTACCATGTAGAGGTCAGTGGGGTGGGGGATGCAACATAAACGACCACAGTGGTTCGGAAAGCAAATGATGTCCAAAAATAAAGACTCGAATCGAGAACTTGAAGTGTAAATTGTCTTGAATCACGAATGAATACTTAAAGCTGTATAAATTAAAGCGTTTAATATATTTTAATACCGTTTTTAACACCCAGATGACCAAATTTCCTGAAATTCGGTCATCTGGGTATTAGAAACGAGACCATTTTGATCCTTTCTTCCCTCTGAACTCAATAAACCTTGTACTAGGCAATTACCATTCTGGTAGAATAATTTCATAAAATACAAAAATTGTATTTCAGTTCGTTTGTTGTTGTTGGGTTTGACTGACTCCAGCTTTGAAAGTGAACTTGTTCGTATCTCCTAGACAAGGGTACTGACACAATACAGTAATGTTCCGGTGGTGGAATTTTTGGAAATGAATTTTGTTTTTAACAGCGCAAATTGTAGAGTTGTGGGAGGGGGTCAAAATGAATAGGATAATGACGTTATAAGATTCCTGCAATTCTGAAGTCGTTGTTGAAGGGCGAAGATAGTCAGCAAAGAGACAACACCTTACCATTACCACCCATCTCTGCAATGCACACTTTTCTAAAGGCAAATCCCTTAACAGTTTCGTAATTGCTCTGTGGTGATGGTACGAACAAGACACTGCTACTATCATTCAGGTCAAACACTGTGACCGGAAGCTCGTGGCACACCTTCAACTTCAGGTTACGCCACTGTCAGTATAGTAACCTCAGCTGCAGTATTTCTCTGACCAAATTTCTAGTCTGTCGTACATTCTCAGCGTGATATTAATAACTGCCTTATTGATATGCGGATATCGGGTCAAAGTGCTGTCAACACACAAGATCATTGTCAAGGCTATGCTATAACAAAAGAACTGCTTAATACTTCAGAATGAATTATTACTTCCTGTCTTTGTTTTTCTTTTAATCGCCTTTTGACTTCGTGTCCTACTATCGGAGGGTTGGTATTGTGGACATTGCGAAACAGAACTAAAATTTATTAAATACAGAAATGGGTTTAATTTATAGGATATCGATTGTCGAATAAAGGGAATCTATTAAGGAAAAAGAGAAAGGTCTATCAAAGATGCTCCTGAGTTTTGTCTATCTTTTCAGATGCGATAAGCTTAAGAAGCAGGGGTGTCAAAACTCAGAAGTGCTAGTGGGCCTCACAAAGGTTCACGGAGGACTAGCAGGCCGCAGTACGCCAGTGGTATTACCAAGAGAAATACTGTATTAAAGATTTTCACTTCTTTCCATTTGCCCCAAAATACTCAATCTCACGACCATCAGTATACATGAAGGTTCCTATAAGTTGAGGAGAGTACCTAAAAAGGCAGTCGCTTCAAGTTTGCCTAGGGGAAAGCTGGGCACCATCAACCGGGATAATCTGTCTATGGTCCGACTGGACTTAGACTGGATAAAGTTGAGCAGCGTTAGGTCCGCTTAATACTTGGGAAGGTTTTGACCACCTGGGAATTCCGGGTGTAGTTATCTTTTTACTAGTTAGTACTATTAAGAAAACTTTACAATGTCATGTTTTCTCTAAAGTATTTTTACAGTGGAATCGCTGCTTCATACCGGGTAAACATAAACTCTTAATGGGACAGTTATTACAATGTATAACTGTAAATAAATTTATTAATAGATGATTGTTGATGCAGCAAAAATGAACGAACTTTGATATTCCCAAACGATCTTCTCATTATAGTAAATTATGATGCTAATGGAATTTATTTGGCGAATTGAATGAAGCAGTCAGTATCATATATTTATACCTCCTGTTACTTTAATCTAAGGCCAGATTTAAATTGCCAAATGGAGAGCGGATTAATTAAACGTTTTAGATGAAGTGAAAATATGATTGCATTACCGTTTATGGTAATTATTGAACGAGTGAAGTATGGAAAATGCACAACCTGGTGGTCGCCAACACATTTTATCAAAACGATAAACCTACACGTTCACTAGGGTAGTATAAAAATGTTTGAAATTGATATTCGATTATATCTTTGTTAGAGAAAACAGTCATCACAGATCATGAGAAGTAATATCAACTCTATTATATAATGACTATTGGAATACTAAGTTAGTATCACGGTTTTGTTGATTTGGAACATGAACATCCACGATATACATTGAGTGGGCAGAAATCATGGGATACCTACCTAGTAATGGGTAGGCCCACCTTTCGCCTGGATAATGGCGGTCACACGAGGATGCATTGAGTCCATTAGTTCACGAAAGCGTTCCACACGTATTTCCATCCATGCTTGCTGCACCGCTGTCCATAATTTCATTGCATTCCTGGGTGGAGGATCCAAAGCTGGAACAGACCTTTCCACAGTATTCCAAAGGTGCTCCACAGGGTTTATGTTCTGTGAACGGGGAGGTCATGCCATGGTGGTAAAATCTGCGGAATGCTCTTCGAACCATGCTCTAGTCATCACGGCTCTGTGGAGAGGCGCATTGTCTTGCTGGAAGAGTCCATTGCCCTGTGCGTGCACGATGACCATGAAGGAATGCAGATGGTCTGCAAGGATGGATAAGTAACCTGGACCGTTCAAAGATGTGTCTAGACGTACATGAGGTCCAAACATGTGCCAGTTGAACACGCCCCAGACCGACCGCCCACCTGCCTGAGCAGTTCCTTGTTGACATGACGGGTGCATTGTTACGCACCCTCCAGTCTCGAAATAACTGGAAACGGGACTCATCGGACCAGAAGACCCATCTCCAATCATCCAAGGTCCTCTGCCGATGTTCTTTTGCCCAGTTGAGGGGTAGAGTCCTGTGTCGTGATGTTAGCAATGCGACTCTAATGGATCGACGGCTCCCATAACCTATTGCGGCTGATGGTCTTGGTGGAGATGTTTCTGGCACCTCCCTGGTTGAAGACGGCGGTGATTTATGCCACTCTCACTCTTTGCGGGTGCCTGGTTTCCGGGCGCTGTAGTTTGCGGGGCTTGGGCCTTTCTTTGTGGGAGCGGCCCTTGTTCCGTTCACTGGTCTTGTTGCCCTTCTCTGTGCTCGTTCCGACGATTCTGCATCCTTCCTGGGGTGGGGCCCCCGGACCTGTGTGCGGTGCTCGGGGTGTAGCCTGACCGTTGCCTTGTGCGGGGGACAGTCCCCTCCTTTTCCCTGCTGGAGGGGTTCCAGTGTGTCGTTGGCAGGGCGCAGTGAGCTACTCTTGGACGGTTTGCGCTGCTCGGGTGGGGGGGGATACGTGTCTGACTGCGCAGTTTCTCCCGGGTCCTTTTCGTTCTTTGCCGTCCTGGGTGTGGTGCCGCACGGTTGGTGCGTTGCTCTGGGGTTGCTGCTGCCCGTGTGCAGTGCTTTGCATTTGTCGGTGTCGGACTTCGGTTACCGCCTCTCGGCCCAATCTGCTCAGCTTTTCTGGATCCTGTTGCAGTGGCGTGCCGTCGTTGGTGGCCCTGCCGGCGTTCGTATCGTCTGCAGACTTAGACGTTAAGCCTGATATATCATTATCATTAATAACTAGAGAAAACAACAATGGACTCAACACTGAACCCTGGGGGGACTCCACTAATAACATGAGTCCAGGAAGAGCACTATGTCCACACTCTCACTCTTCGGTTGGCTGAAACAATGCGAGACAGAAGTCGATGGTCACGTTCACCCACCACCTTTTTCCCCCCCACAGCGCCTGTCCAGGACGAAATGTTATTCCGGGAAGAGCGTATTCCCGATACTATCGAACGGGAATAGTGCAATTTTGTACTACCTCTGCGATAGAGTGACCCGTGCGTCGAGAACCCATTATCATCCCTCTTTGAAGTCGGTTAACTCACGATGTTTTTCCGTTCTGACATCGAATTACCGTCTACGTGAATGCAGTGTATCTATATATCTGCCAAAAGGTGGGTTCGTCCACTAGCGAGAGGGGGGTGACAGTGTCGCGTTGCCAAAGAACCAGGTATCTCGTGAATTCTGTCCTTCCAGTGAACAGCATAATTATGCTTGAGCAGATTGGAGAGATAATTGAAAATCTGTCCAACCACGTGAAAATATAATTATTTGAAACTTAAAATACTTTGATCAATATCCGAACAGGATTTCTTTAATGTGTGGTTTCACAAGGGTAAGAAGAGACTGATTTTTCACATGGGAGTAGTTGCGTTCGTGGATTAACAAAAATCGCCACGAAAATGCGAAAATCGCTGTAGGGGTACTGATCAGTACCCCTACAGCGCGGCCACGGTGTAACTCGCACCCTTGTTGCGTTTACGTTTTCAATCGCTATATATTTCAACTTCTAGCAGTCCGATTTTAAAAACCAAAATATTTCTTTCATCAATCTCTACTGTATATATTAAAAATTTTCGAAGGAAAAAATTTATATTTCAAACATGCTGAAAACTAATTGTGAGCGTTATAAGGCGTATACGTGCAATGCCATCACCGAAACCACCTACATTGAGTACAAAGGAGAGATTTGTAAAACATTAAATCACTGTAAACATTGAAATAAACGTTTCGAGAATTCTAAAGAAAAGTAATCATGCAAAGAAATTTATCAGACATACTCATTATTTGGTGAGATAATTTTCAAAATACACTTGATTTGCTGTAGTCGAACTGACTTGCATCTGCTAAAGATGGTTCTAAACAGACCAAACAGTATGGACTAAGAGAACAGAAATGTTTTTCCCCCCTAACTGAATTTTGATTCTCAGAATTCCCATTATGGTAATCAGTTGAGTTCGTTTTATTATTATCCGGGTTGAATGGCAGTGAACACAGCTGTCTGGTATTATAAAAATGGTATTTCAACTTCTTTTCAAATTGGAGAAGCTCGCCTGAAAAATCCATAGTTTAGTTAAACTAGATTAGTTTCAGTGAACTACTTCAAACGAACAGGGATATTCGTGTGTTGTGTTGTGGCGGACTCCAGGGTTTTCCCCTATTAGCCGCTGTTGTACTTCTTGTGTTGAAGTTTACTCCAAAGCTGGCCATTTGCATGTAGTGTATTGGATGTGTAGGTATTATGATATGTTCTGTTGTAGTGTTGTCGGCCGGTACCTGGCTCTTAGCAGGTGGGAAGCGGTAACACCTGATCACCACGTCCACCTCCCCTTCCCCGCCACGTGGAGGCGGCCAGGATCTACTACCTTCTTGCTTGTCTACATAAGAACAGAGTTCCGGGATAGACAGTATAAAGGAAAGGGGATATAGTGGGAATAGTTGAGGATGGGTAGGGTAGGAAAGAACAGTACAGCGGGGAGTCAGATCAAGAGACCCGCTGTAGTAAAGAGAAGTTAGGAGAAATTTAGCAAAGATAAAAGAAGAGAAAAAGGAGGTGGAAACGCTCTTCAATCAAAGAGTAGCCACTTCTTGTGGCATAATTCTATAATTAGGATTAGCAGAATCCTATCCTGTAATCAGGATTGGTAACAGTCAAGGATCTTCTTCCACGAACCCCTCAACTTGAAAGATATATCTTTATCCTACTAGATATAGTCACTTAATTTTCCAGACGATGGGAGCTACCCAGCGTCATCAACAGAGTTCAATTCCTCTTCAACAATCTCATCAACTCCATGGGAAAACCAGCGCGTTCAGTACAACAGAAATCGACGATTTCTGTTGTCAATGCATATTAATTACAGTATTTACAACGTTCCAACCCTGCAGATAGTTAAGACATCAAAACTTTATACTCCCAACATGATGCAACACTCAATGTTCATGTGACATAATGCCACGGAAGGAGAAAGAAAGAAAGAAAGTTTAGCACAAAGGTTATACTGCGTACCATCCGTAAACATCAACCGATAGAATATTATTCATTTGGAAACTGGTTGCTGTCATCGGCACAAAAGTTCAGCACAAAGGTTGTACAGCATTCCAGTCGAAAGCCGTCCACAGGAAGCCGTTGACACACCAAAATCTGTCTCTATACGCTGTATACATTTCCCAACACAGAAGCCTATCCAACTTCAAGAATCTGTTCTTCTGACAGAGTGTATTTCCAATGTTCATGAAACAATGTGACTAGGAAAAGAAGACAGTTATCAGAGTTAAGCATTACTTCTTTCAATCACTATGAAAGTAGCGAAAGTCATTATGATAGGGAGTAACAAATGACTAGTAATGTCAAATGAAAATCCAATAAACATGTCAAATCATGGGACACAGTCTCATACACTAGGAGGAGACTACAGCTTCGCATCAGCAAACACATTCAACACATCCATTTAATTTATCCCAGTTCCAGCTATCTCAAAATTGCACTTCTCAATTCCTCTCGACGCTTATATACACGTGTTGCAAACAAATTAAAAGCCGCCGTAGCCTATTGGTCAGGCGCGCGGGTGCATAAATACACGTGCCTTGAGTGACCGGGGTTCAAACCCGTGACTGCTGAATACGGTGCTGTTTCTTGTATTCTGTCTATCTTGTTAACTCCTCTGACTGTTTAGTCGTCCCGGAGTATAAACAGAAAATTTAATTTTAATTTTAAATGCAGTTTGTTATTGAATGAATAAGAATTTATCCTCCATGGTAAGAAAACCAGTGATCAATTGTAACTCAATCCTGAAGTCAGTGTAATAGTGGCACTCCAAGAGGAAGATATGATCCACATTTTTCTCACCCACACAAAGACAAAGTGGGGAGGGAGATAGACCGAGTTAACAAAGATTGCTATTTAGACTGCCATGGCCAGACAGTAAGAATGTTCCATATAATCCAGGAGAAAACTACAAAAGTTCTTTCTTCCTGAATTCCCTTACGTTTGGTGAATACTCTCTTGTAGCCTTTCCCAACTCTGACACAGACCAATCACCTTGCCACTTAACGTAAATAGTGCGCAATCTTTTCAGTTCAGTTGTTATTGGAGCACTTAAATCAAGTTCCACATTATCAAGAGAAGCAGGATGAGCTATTTCTTTTTTCAAATGGTATTTCAAATATTATATTGGACTTCATATTGAATTGGCATCCTGCCTGTCAGGACCTGCAAAGCCACAGTAGAAATCGCCCTACAAGCTCTCGTCATTATTAAGAGGGCAGTACGCTGTGCCTGCAAAAGCTGTTATTGCACACTTGGTCGCTTTATATCCCCAGGTGCCAGCACCATAAGTGATAATAGACAAGAATACGCAGTTGTGGGATCTCAAAACCCATGAGGCTCCAGTCTTGTCTGGTGACTTGTCTCAGCCTGAAAAGTAATGACTTGCACTTTTCCTTAATATATCTTGCGTGAGTTATGAAGCTGAGATCATCATCCAAAATTATTAATAAGTATTTTGTTGTTGAGTTGTATTTAACAGCTTGTCCCTTATATCTAATTTGAGGAGGAAGCCCTCTGTCTAACCTACCTTTCAGCAAAATTTGAGACGTTTTACTAGTAGATACTTCGAGTTGATTATCATCTGACCACACAGCAAATTCTTGTAGTACCCCATTGGTCACCTCTTCAAGAGACTTCCTGGAATTTCCTTTTGATTAAGATGGTCAGGTCATCTGCATACGCGATAATAGATATCGCGTCAAAACGTTTGTTCAGTCAGGAGTCTAAAACTAAATTCAAAACAAGGCCCCAAGGATGGACCCGTGTGGGAAACTCCTGGTGACATTTCTTGAAACTTGATTAGAACCATTCCTAACAATCAATGAACGCTGCGAGAAGTATCTGGATAACAGGCTGTATAATGGTTTAGAAACTTCGGCCTCCCGGAATGTCTCCTGGGAACTTTGCCACCATAGGGTATCAAAGGCCCCTTTGAAGTCCACAAAGAGGCCGAGCAATTTTTTAGTTGTAGTTTCTTGTTGGATCTCCAGTAAAGAAGCAATGGCATCTTCTGTTCCTCCAACTTTTGTAAAACAAAACTGAAAAGGTGAAGAAAGTCTTTTAGAGAAGTAAGCAGCCAAAATACGAATTTTTCTCTCGCTATAACTTTTTCTGAAGCCTTACCCACAACAGGGAACAAGGCAATATGTCTAAATGATGACGATTCTGATTTCTGCGGATTTTTGAGGAAAATTTTTAAGCTAGCAACTTTCCAGATTAAAGGAAAGATACCTTGGTAAAGACAAAAATAATGTCAGGATGACGACAGGTACGATCTTCCATACACGTTTGAATACTTCTACTTCAATGCCATTAAGACCAGGACATTTGCCCGTATGTATGGACCTGGTAGCAAGGTCTATCTCCTCAAAAGTAAAAGGAAGTTCATCAGGCGTACCTAAATAATCCGCATTTTTCACCCTGATGTCCGTCATTTTTGGATCAATACATACCTCTTCATCTTGATGAATAATAACATCTAGAATTCTATTCATAGTTGGTTCCCACCATAAGTGTTTCTCGATCACCAGAAGCTTGAACAAAAACGAACACTCCACCAGCTGTAATTTTGTTATTTATTAATTTATATATGAGTCCACAAGGATCATTATTTCCCTGAATGCTCACCAAATGCCCCCAAGAAGATTTTTCTCTCTTGTAAATCTCATTGTGATAATTCCTGCGAGCTTGCTTATATCTGTTTTGTAATATAACTTCTAGAATATGACGTGGTCTGTCTCTCTTTGCTGTTTGAAAATCTCTTCTTGTTTGTTTCATCAGTCGTTTTAACTGTGACGGGTCCGAGGACCACCACGGCACATGGTATGGCTTTCTTTTTCTACAGTTCATCGATTGTTTACAAGCTGTAAGAATTATATTTTGAACAGTTTGTGCTTGTTCATCTGCAGTAAGAGAAAGTAACTGGTCTAAAAACTCTTGTAGTACATTATCAAAATTATCCCACTTAGCCTTCTTTGTGTAGAACCTAGGGGCATCAGTAGGGTTCAATCTGGATCGCTGTTGATCATAATTAAGTCTAAACGTTATAACATTATGATCGCTGGTAGACCAGCTAGTATGCAATTTCCAGTTAAAGAGCCTTGGACTGATAAGAGATGATGCGAGGGTAACGTCAATATCAGAAGTGCTCATAGGAGTCACACATGCTGGTGGATGGCTCGGTGTATTTAAAATGCTCAACCGATGAGACAAGGTAAGGTCTTCCAATAATTCGCCTTTTCTGTTAGTGGCGGCACTACTCCAAAGAGTAGACTCTGCATTTTCATCTGTCATGATGATTCTTTCCACGCAAAGTATTTAACGTCATATCCAGGTAATCCACAAACGGTTGTATGGAATCTCTATATTGTCAGTATAAGGAGATAATATAGACTTGGCCACACCAACCCTCCAAACATGCGCAGACAGCATGCGAAGAACAGAGACTAGGTATTTTGGTAACTGTAAGACTTGGATTTGTGATGGCAACAGCTCTTGAAATAGCGCTTTCCTATCTTAAGACAGAAGAATTTCACTCGCTGTGAAGATTGAGTTCTTATAATCGCGCATATTTCAATAGAAGAGCGTTAGTTATTCAAAATAATTCAATACCATGGCAATCTGTTGCAAAAGTGATGAATGCTGTACTCGCGTATGTAAAAATAAAATTATTATCGAAAAAATGTTTGTTTTTTTTTAATGCGGTTTCAAAGATATAACGAAAATACAGACACCGGACAAAAAATTAGTCACCTGTGTAATTTTTCAATTAATAGCATATAGCATCCCCTTCCTTTAGCGAAAATACCTTCATGAATTCTTGTTGGTAAGGATTCGACTAGGTCCCTTAAATAGATTATATCAATTTTGAAATCAGTTGAGCCAATAATTCATTCAGGTTTAGTAGATGCTATTGTGCGTTCACTTTTCGTTCAACATACGCTATCAATAGGAATTACATCTGACGACTTGGGTGACCAATTTAAATATCCTACCATTTCCTCGTGCCATTTTGAAACATCAGAAGCCCTGTAAAGCGGACAGTTGTCATCCTGGAATGCAGGAATATGAAAATCACGAGTGTCCTTCAAATGTTCAGCAAAAGGATAACTTGATCATCCACAATATTTGCACAGCCATTCTGATTTATCCTGGTCATTGGTTAACTGTTGGCAGCAGTTCTTGTCTTGCTTGAAATCGTTTTTCATTTACTAGACGCGATATTTATGGACGATCACTTAACAGACTCTCAACCATAGTTCTACCGTTGATTTCTGGCTGAATTCGAAGCACCATTGCTCAAAACCCTATTACTGTTCTTTCTGGAACACCAGATAACCTTTAACAGGATGTACTTTAGATGTGCGAAGTGCTACCACTCCTTTTTTGTCACTCTCCAATATGTCTTCTGCATCCCATTTTCAATACTAAATTAGCATTTGTGTCTCTTTACTACTCGGTCCCCTCCCCTTCAGCGGTGGTGATATATTTCTACTTGGGCCTAAAAATCGTGATCTCGGTGCAATGGACCGAGGTGAGATGTTCAATTCTTTTCAAGCAGAGCTGAGATTATCCTCTGAAGTCCAAGGTTTTGAGGATTATTCCCGATTTTTCATCCGCAAGACGACAAAGCAGCCTTAAAACAACTAGGGGTTACAGATTTGAAGTACTGTCACTTCAAAATTTCATTTTCCTTCCAGTATAAGTGCTGACTTTATTCCACGGTATTTAGAATTGTGGTTTTTCGTTGCAGTAATCCGCATGTAACAACTCGATTCCCAGTAGATAGATTTCCATGCAATCTTGTATTTGGTTTAAATCGAAATATTTTTCGTGCCATTCCAAAATTTCATTAAATGAGGACAAATAGAAATCCGGCAATTATTAGTTCAATCATTATGACATTTTCAGCGTGAAACAAGCTGAAATTATTGGTTCATGTTCCATGAAAAGCGTACGACTCTAGAACAAAATGTCAGATCAAGGCCAAATTTTCAAATTGTGTTCTGTTGGGCCATGAGAAAATTTTAGGTCCAGTTACGATTGCACAGCCCTCGTTCCTCCCCCTCCCCACCACTGCCACAAAATTGACATAAATTAAAGTATGCTTTCGCATTAATTGACAAGAAAAATGCCGATTGCTACCAAATTTTCAACATATATTCTGTTGCCCACCCCACCCAAGTTCGATTCCGATAGTTCTAAGTTCGCTTTCGATTTCATAAAATTTTCTCCCCAGTTTCCCCCTCCTGAAATATTATTATAAATTTGGAACAAAAGCTCTGATCCATTTTATGACTGAATACTAACTAACCTAGAATATTTTAGGATCTTGGTAAAAAGTAGAAATTTCCCTGTCGATGGGTTGACTTATTTTGTTAAAAATTATGAATTATTACTATTAGCTAATGTGCCTGAAATGTAACGTACTGCGTACATGAACCAACTTGTTTTTCCTTCGAAAATAGAAAGTAAAATAAAATCGATGATCAAATGGAGTAGTATGATCAATGAACAATGATAACTTTGCTGCATCGAAAATTATTCTAAAAGAATGAAGTTTTACCAGTATTGTGGGATATAAAAATTTAAAAAGTAGAAAAACTTACCTAGGATGCCTATATAAGATAAATTATATTTTCTTTCTTACAGTTTAGATGTTACACTAACACAGAAAGCAAACAGTCCGATTGAATCACTGAGGATTTCAATACAAGCTGCGCCTTTATGAATAGAAATTCACGGATGTTGTCCCGAAACTGAATTCGAGGTGAATTTCTCTATTGAATCCTGAAAATTAATACGATAACCTTAGTGCTCGAGCGTACTTCCTCCGCCTCCAGTCTGTTGACCCTGTTAGAATGAATCGAGTTAACACCCAATTTTCCACTCACTTAACTGTGGGTGTAACCACAGTCTGCCATTTTCTGTGTCCTGCTTCAGCAAGTAAAGCAGAAAGAATGTTATTAAATTAAAAGAGAGAGCTCCTTCCTATTCCTTTTTGTCTCAGAATACCCCTGACCAAACTCATCCAACCCCCAGCATTAGGTCATGGTACTTTATTCGTATCTTAAAACCGAAAGTTCCTAATTTCATGCATCGCTGGACATACTGATATATGCAGAGATTATCTCAGTTGGTAGGAAATAGTGTTCTATCAGACTTGATTTAAGTTGTACTAAAGAACAATGATCACTTAAATCTCATATGTTTGGTTTTAGCTTGTGCTTTAATTACAAAAATAAAGCTGATTTTGTAGACAAAACTGATATCGTTTAATGGCTCTTAAAAGTAAATTACTACGAAAGAACTTTCATGTAACACATAAATATCAGTTGTAAACATTTTGAATTATTTTGGGAACCCATTATCATGTTCACAAAGAAAAAGTAAAGAACACATTAAAGGAGCTGAAGTTTGAATCATAAGTATTACTTTGAAATCGTTTTTGAAGTAATATCAGAAACCAAAAACAAAGCGAAGTTCGACTAAATTGTAACATGCGTATTCTTTCAAATGCGATGTCCCGATAATAAATTTAAAGCCCTTTTTAATTGTTATTTATTTAGTTTTAAAATATTAATTAATAAGAAAGTATCAGTTTTAATAACATATCATTGCAAGTAATTGTTTACGATGTTTTTTTTTGATAATGGCATACATTAAAATAAAACAGCAGTATACGTCTCTGTTGGGGCAGCGCTTTTTATTGAGTTGGGCAATACCGAGGTGAAATTCCATTACATTATGAGATCGATGTACTAAGTACTGTAATGTGCTTATTTGTTTACGTACAAAATGAGGTTATGCCCTACTTGTAGAACAATGTTTTATGACTTTTATCGATTTAAAAGTAAAAGAATAAGATATTTGGTACTTTCTGGGTGTGTGTGTATATTGATATAGATCACCATGAATATCACAACCAAATCACCATAATATCAAAGATAAAAAAACAACAACTTATGGATATTCATAATGTATGATAATGTAAAAGATTACAGAGATTAGTGAGCCGGTGTGTACATAGGACAACATATGTGGTCACAGGTACGAATGTTCATCTTCGAAATCTTACTCCACCACAAAAAAAGGAAGACCAATTGTCAACTGAGAACTGTTATATCGATTACCGTAAAACATTGAAGTCAGGAACCCCACTGGTCACTGGGTGGCTGTACCGGAATATAAAAATAAACTTTAATAATTGTAACCCAGTTTTATTTTGCCCTTTGGTTAATAATAATTTTAAAATTGTAAGATGCAGATATTAAAATGTTTGAAATTCTAAGAAGTCTGAAAGTCTAAATTTTGAAGTTAACTCAACAGATAATACGGTACATATATTCTGTCTCGAAGAAATTTCTTTAACAACATGCTGCCCGTCCGATTTAAGGAAGTTGATAATTTAAGGATTATATAAACAAAGATGTTTTTGAATACTCTCAGGCTAAAAACTACATACGTATAGTATAATCGATTTTCCAGCTAGTTTTGTATATTGAAAAAGAAAGAAGTGGCTGCAAGATGGCAGTGCAGGTATAATGATTACTCATAGTTTATCAAAAATTTTTCGTTATCTTATTTTACTGCGTAGTACCCGACTTTTCAGTGAACTCCAATAATTCACAAGCTCAGTATTTAATCGATTTCCGATTCATTTTTTCCAACTATAAAATTAGACAGTTCCATGGCGGTTTCTTTCCTTGTTTTCGTTAGTACCGTCTTATCGAAAGTAGATGTCCAGTAAGATGTACAAATCACTGACACTTGGCAAAAGCAGAGATTGCAACGACTTCCTGGAAGGTTTTAATAAACCCCTAAACTAGGTCATCAGTATACCGTCACACTAGCAAACAAAGGAAGGTATTTTTCAGCAGATATGTTAACGCTTGAAGTAGCGTTACCACACACCTGGTAAAGAAAGTTTTACTTACCTACTACCAGAACTAACAGCAGAAGACAGAGAGTAAAAATCACCACAAAATCCATAATAGACCGAGTACAAACGCTGTGTGCCCCACTTAGGGCTGCAGTCTCCACATAAATAGATCTAGCTTTCAGGCGCTCACTTGCTTAAGTAGGTCCTGCGTAAGAACCTGTCGGACCAGAGGTAACTGGCCGTCTGTACTGCTTCTTCTCTTCCCTTTCTCTTCCCCCCACCTGAAGCTACCACCACTCCCTCGAGCGACAGCCTAGCGGTAATTATAAAGCCTCCATCACCACTGAGTATAATTTCTTAAAATCCCCTTCTCTGTATGATATGGCAACAGTGATGCTTGAACTAAATAATTCAAATCGAATTTCATCAATCCCCGGTTCCAAGAGCTGCTGGAACGATTTTATAGATTTTTAATATGTCTAAGAAAACCTCTAGTAAGTCTTAAAAATATCAGGAAAAACTATCGAACTTTCACACGGATTCTACCACAACAGAGAGGAATGAAAAGGATTAATATATCTCCAGAATGTAATCTATCCTCAGAAAAATATTTAATCTCAGCTAGCAGTTTCGTTATGAATTTTTTGCATAAAAAAGTTTATAAGCATTCATTTCTTTTGCGTTATATAATTGTCTCCAAAATGTTTTGGAAACAACTATAATGTAAAGAAATTATGTAATTGTCTCGAAATATTGTTTGTGTGATAACTTATATTATATACGATATTAGGCACTTAATTTGAACAAAACAATATATGAGATTAATACTTTTCTACTGTTTAAAGCTTCAAATGAGTTCTAAATTAAAACTGTTATTTTTCTTATTAAGAGGAAAATTAGTCTTTACAAATCAGCAATTTACAGATACAAATGCAGTGACACCTTTATGGCCTTAGTTACCTTAAAACAACCAGCCAAGGCCAATTATTACAGTCAATAGTACTATTTGTTACATAAACAATAACATGCAAATTACTTCCAATATATAACTGATATTGAAGGAAAATTTTTACTTGAAATGGATTAATCATTGTCATGAAAGTTTTAGAGGGCCAATTTGCCCTTGAATAAATACTTCTTTCCAAAATGCTACTAAATTTTATTTGAGGTGACGAGCATTAGGAAAGATGGAGAATGACCGTTTCTAAGTTGTTAAGATTGTTTTGTGGCAAACAAATGATTTCAGATGATTTCATGCAATAGAAACCGGTGGAAACATCAGGCACCAGAAGTGCCTCTAGTCGAGCAGAATTACAGCAATTACTGATATTAATAGCTCGATGTATTAGAATAAAAACACATAACCACTTGGTGAAGTGTTCCCAAAAGTAGCAGGGATCCAGAAATAATTGAAGAGCCCATGTCTGCTGACCAAACATCAGTGGATGTTCATAATGTTTACTGAGCCCAGAATAGCCTTCGGTCTTATTCCATGCACAGACATTTTCAATAAAAGAGAAACATTGAACCAGTCCGAAAGCATTGCTGAAAGAGAGCCGTTCGCAACAGAGTCCCAAAATCCTCTCTCCACGTCACTACAGGAATTAAAGACAGTTTTGTTACATGAATAGTCCAATGTCCCTTGTGTCACTCAGGCTACGTTGTCAGAGCAATGACTTGGGGGAACGATGGGAGAACACTCTATTAATAAAGTGACCAGTAGTGAAGTGGATTCTCCTAGGGACATTATAAACAATAATTTTGAATAGCAAAATGCAAATAATTGTTGAGAATTTACACTAAGCAACTGTAATTGTCGCCGACCGGGCTAGCCAGGTGGGTAAAGTGCTTGCCTGCTAACCCAAAAGTCGCGGGTTCGAATCCCCCCTCGGGTTTGGATCAAAGTAAAATGCAAACATTTTGGGAGGTGCATTGTGGCCACAGAAGCCGATGCGCTAACAAAAAAAAAACTGTAATTGTCAAAATGGCGTCAAAAATATTTATTGTTTACTCCCTTTTTTTTTTTTTTTTCAGTTCAAAAGTACTACTCAGGTGCAAAGAAATTATCGAAGAGAATTTAGAGGGAAGAATATTCCTTTATAGAACTATAGGGCGGTGTAATTTGATACGAATGTTTAAAGAAACTGAGTTTGTTTCAGACGGTCTGAAAGGTGTTATTTAATGGAAAAATAGCGAGACAAAAAAAAACTGTAAAGCAATTGCAAGCCACAAAACACGGTTTGTTTTGTCTCACAGTAGTCATTTGGTGGTTTGTGAGATTCCTTGGCACATCGACAACTTCGATCACAGAGTGCCGGTTTATATGGCACCGGATG
Source organism: Mastigoproctus giganteus (assembly GCF_048544385.1). Classification (NCBI taxonomy): domain Eukaryota; kingdom Metazoa; phylum Arthropoda; class Arachnida; order Uropygi; family Thelyphonidae; genus Mastigoproctus; species Mastigoproctus giganteus. Next base: position 209,256,897 of record NC_143578.1, on the reverse strand, counting down.
TAGATATTTTATCATGCATCATCTATACAAGAGTGCTCGCTGTCTAATGTAGTGAGGAATGAAAAACATGGACTACTAGTGGGGAATACCCCCCGTCTGAAATAGACTAAATACTGTTCTGACTGAAGAGGCTGCCAAGAATTCTTCCCGTCTTTAACAGGAATTGAATCCAGATATCTCACAAATGACAAGTGGCGAACTCACTATGCTGTGACGCACAGTGGGTACAGAGAATTTTCGGGGAAAAAAAAAATTCTTAGACAAGCCTTCAAAGCTGAATAATCATGACCAAAATCGTCGGTTCAACTTTTCACGCTTACTTTAATTTCTCCAAGTCATCCCTTGAATTCTAAACAATATTTGGTTCTCGGATGAAACACATTTTTATGTAAACGAATTAGTGGAAAAAACAGACATGCGAATTTGAGGAATAGAAAATTGGAAGTCAAGAAGGTGTACTATATGCAGTTAAATATCCAAAAAATTTAAATTTCTATTTTCCTTAATTAAAATATCTTTTTCTAAAATTTTGGCAAAAATTTAATCCTTCTTTCTAAGGTATAAGTTGTGATCTTACCGAAATGTTTTTCTTTGAATGTTCGCAGAGTTCGGATTCTCTTTGGGACATTATAAACAGTAATTTTGAACCTGTAATTCGTTCGGTTCGGATATGGGTGGTCTTAGCCGACGAATTCTCCTAACCGTCGGTCTTTGAATTTGATAGTGGACATTTTTCAGCGATAATAGCGAAGTCTGCCACTTTTGGAAGTTGTTAAGATTGTTTTGTGGCAAACAAATTTGTTGACCCTTTACAACTTGGTGGATTGTTAATAACGCCTGAGTACATCATCCACGAGTAAATCCAAAAGCATACTGGTGGTAAAAATTAAGATAGGGTTGAGTTCACGCGCCTTTATACTTTGTGAATAGAACTCAAATTGCTCAAGTGGGCACGTGTGTTCATCGTTCTAATATGCAATTATGGGTAGTTTTCAATGATTGTGCGTGACTCAATTTGATTGTACACGTTTCGTGATCCGATGGCACAAAGACACCATATGAATGGTTCATTGAGGTGTAGTTTTTAGGGTGGAAGCCGGCCAAACACAGACAGAGATGGAAAGGATCTTGAATGTCCGATTTTCGACTTATCAGGAAACGAACATAAGTCTCTCATCAGTCGGTGCAATACCACCGCCCAACTTAATGGGCGGTGGCTAAAACAAAGTATATATATTTCAGATCAAAGCTCTACTTTCTTTTTTCCTCCATCTCTTCTATCATGTAGTGCGAATCACTACTTTTGTTATGATCACAGCGAGATCCATTGTTCCTTCAATTTTAAGGATAGCTTTAAAATGATTTTCGCAACCCAGCTGTAATGACTGAATGATCTTATTGGCAACCCTTTAGGAGGCAGGAGAAGTTTACCTAACGTTTAGGTGCCGTCCTACATTGGTACCGCCGCACAATACATGTCGCAATTTCTAAACTTCTGTTCAATAGAAGCAGTGATTAGCAAATCTCAGACAGATGGAGTAGGGTTTATCAGTCCGCACCACATGCAAATCGCCCCGTCAACACGCACTTCTACAGAAAAAACAATACACACGCGCGCCGATTTGGGTAATGCCGGGACCGTTAAAATAATAATTGTTATTATTGCTATTTAAAATATACTTATTTCCTACTTACCCACTTAAGATATTACTCAAACTTGTTTCTGGCAAAGTAGAAGCAACAATCAAGTGTCACTAATAGTCAAACTAATGAAACACTAGTATCAGCAAAAAGAACCAAACCTCCCAAAAACTTTCTAGTCCACTAATTTATGTTAATTTCAGTTATGATCTCAGTAAAGTTTATTTTCTATCTACAGCCCTCTAAATTATCCTCCTAATTCCTTTTAATTTTAACTCCATAGCTCTTACCGTTAAGGTAATTTGTACACGTACTCTGACATTCCTTGCCGGAGACGTCTTAATCCAGGTCTTCTCTTTTTGACCTCTCTGCCTATTCAGCCAAATTCATTCGCAATTTATTAAATTATTTATTACATGTTTCTATCTTTGCATAAAGACCATGCAGAAGAAAGCATAGCAAATTACCCATCACAGCCCGAATAATCGTGGACGGGGTTCACATTTAAATATTTCTCATAACTTTCCATTCATTTGAAACTATTTGACTTTCTTTCCAGTCAATTTATGAACTGTTTCCAGGGTGCTTGCCAGTGGCAGTATCCACAGTTTTGTATGAATGATTACTACAATCAAAGGTTGTAGTAATCATTCACACAAAACTGTGGGAAAGGTTTCTAGCCTCTGGTTCAAAATATAGTGTAAACAAGTATTAGATAGTTTCAAAAGGTTTGTATATTCTAAAAAAAAAAAGCGTATGATAATATACAATAATATCACATTCGCTTCAAAATGAAATGAAAAGTTTATTTATTTTTTTTTTCTCTACTATTCTACGACCCGAATAATTTATATCAAAATCTAGCGTCCGAACATGGTATACTTAAATCCAGCAAGTTCAAACTCTAATTGGACGCAAATATCGCTGATGTCAATATGAGATTTTCGAAACATCACTTGAGCGATATAATATCAGTCTTATTAGTACTCTATTATTAATTTTTTTTTTCATCATCGCAAAAGCAACAGGCAACAGGCAAAATGAACTGAATTTTGAACGCAAAGGAAGCTAGTCTGTTTAAGTTAATTAGAGGTGTCATTGTGAATTTAAAATAGGGTTTTTTATATTAGTAGTGCTGGTAATGAAATATTAATTTATTAAATTTTGATTTAATAAATGCAAATGTATTTAGGTACTTTTTTTATTTTCTAAAATAAACTCTTATAATAACTTGCATGAGGTGGCGCTGTGATTTACATTCCGATGGCAATCGTTTGCTAAGTCCGCAGCGTTTTGTTTTGTTTTTTGTTTTTATGACAGGGAAGATAAGTTTTTATTGGTTTATAGATGAATAGATTTTTGTGTTGGAGCTATAATTGCTAAGAGTTCGTTAATGATAAATAATTGGAGGTTGGTAAGGTTTTATATTTAACTAAATTGCATTAATATCATTGTCATTTAACATTTGCAATAACTGAGAAAAATTGCGAGCGAACAACATAGAATCTCACATAAGCAACAAACACGTCAAACACCTATGAGCGAGATGAAATATTTCAGAATTATACAGAAATACTTATTTTATATAAGTGGATTCAGTAATTGCTTTCCCTACAGATTTTCTTTGTAATTATGTTTTAATGATTTCTCTAAATTATTACTCATTAATCATATATATATATTTTTTACCCACTGTTATGAGGGCTTGTAGCATGTGTTTTTGTCTTAAATAAAATTAAAGTGAAGATTATTATTATTATTAGCCATATGGTGCAAGGAAGCCTGAGGCTTATGCTACACCAGCCAAAAAAAAAAAAAAATTCCCGAGTTATTTTGAGAGAGAGAGGGGGGGGGGGGGGAATCGCCAAGAAAGAGAAGAATGATGATATCCAGCTCAGGACCCTAGGTATGCCAAGTCCACACTCACCAGATGTGTGCCCCTGGGGTGAGATGATGGTTATCATGAAAGGTTTTAAAAAAAAATCTCACAGCTTGTGCTTGATATACCTTGTTTTAGCCATTAATAAAATTAAACATTAGCCATTATTTCGCTGTCTATGGTGCAGAAGTTATATTCGCATAGAATTGTGATCCCTCAATAGCAGCGTATCATCTTTTAAAAATAAATGGCAGTTTAGACTTTTGATGATGTCATTCGTTTTAAAGTAGTGCAATACCTGCGCAACTCGTAATATGAGTTTACGCTGTCGTGAATACCTTAATATACCGTAATTATATATGTGTACTTATGGCAAAAATGCCTGACTGAGCCTAAGGAACTTTGGAATGTCATTCGTCACCATTACAATCACGGTGGCATTAATTATAAAACTTCTTATATTTAATCATTTATTATGTTTGCTTTTTACCATACTTACTTAATTTTTTCAATGAATGTTATGCATTGTAAGATCAGTACATGATATTCCATGCTGTTAATTAAGTTGACGAAAGTACAGGCTCATCAGGACTTAGTTAGATGGTTGGGTTTTTCCCCAATGATGACCGAGTTTTTCATCCTTCCACAATACAAAAAAAATTTCATTGTAAAAATAAAAAAATTAACTTAGATTTTGTTAGTATTTTCTTTTTCATTATAATATATATTACAATCACTTAAAATGTCTACACAGCAAAATAAGCTTATGCCATTAAAACCTTCCAATGTAAGTGATGAATCATATATTTTTCAAAAATATGATTTTGAAAAATTTTATTTTGAAAATTTATTTCATTTTAGCATTAATTTGTTAAACTGTGCTCAAAAATTTACAAGATACTAGAGAGAGAGAGAGAGAGAGAGAGAGAGAGAGAGAGAGAGAGAGAGAGAGATTGTGTCAGAAATAGAAGGGAATCACCAAGAAAGAGAAGAATGATGATATCCAGCTTAGGAGATCCAGGGTCCTGACACATTCAGGCACATCCGGGCTTGGCACATCCAAGGTCCTGAGCTGGGTATCATCATTCTTCTCTTTCTTGGTGATTTTCTGCTATTTCTGACTCTCTCTCTCTCTCTCTCTCAGGGTAACTCAGTTTTTTTTGTCTGGTACAGCATAAACCTCAGGCTTCCTTGTACCACGTGGATAATAATAACTAGGGGGCTTTTCCCCCTGCTCGCCCACCCCCGTGCACGCTTTTCTACGTAAAATGTAGCGGTATACGGAGTAAGTCAAATCTTTTCTATGTAAAAGACACACCTGTCGAAACGCACTGGTCGATATCTAATCACGAAATGACCTATGTAATGCATTTGTAGTGCGCGGCATTCTCAAGGTCGAATAAACATCACGGTAAAATTCCAGAACGGTGTACACCCTCCAACATGGCGGCAAGCAAAACAGTGGGAAAGCAGTGATTGACAAGTTGTGACTCCTATATTTCGACAAACGGACAGGAACAAAGCAGTGATTGGATTGGCAGATGCCACTTCTTTCCCCCCCCCCACTGTCCTCCTAAGTTGATATGCCTAGGGTGTTTTTCCGCTGTTTGTAAATCGGGAACTCGTTTTCCTATTTTAAAACAGCGGAATGGAGGGATAAACACCCTACCTAAGCTAAGCCCCCCCTCCTCGACGACACAAAACAATCAGAAAAGGGAGTTGCCTTCATCTGTCAATTATCGCCGTCTTTCTTGCTTTCATCGAAGTACTTGACTTCGTTTACACAGGTCACTTAGGAACAGGCCTTTTGCTTCGCGTTCCATAGTACATGAGGAATATTGCTACATCCCAGAGAGCAGGACTAAAATATTAACTGAAATATTTACAAAATACTAAACTACAATATTTACGAATATACAATATTCATTAATATACAAAAAAACGTTACAATGAAACATCAAATGTTAGACAGTGAATCACGTGCACGAGGTTAGTGAACGTTATGGAGGCAGTTGTCAATAATTAATTCCATTTGTTACGTAATTGCCTCGTCCTCTTTTCCCATTGGCTCGAATAAATATCACTAGGAGGAAAACTTTTTTTTAATGTATAGATAGATAATAATATAAAAATAAACAAACGCGAAAAAGTTATATTTAATTCCTCAGTGTGGCACAGTTTGATATTTTATAACACGATTATATTCGACACTCCATTAAACTATAATCAATCGAAAGAAATGAATTAAGAGAGCAAATCTAAAAAGTCTATCTCATTTATCAAAGTAATGATGGTTGTTACACAATACCCGAGACAACACGCGCCTTTTTATTTTTTATCTTTTTTTTTTTTTTTTTTTTTTTAGTGTTTGATAGTTCCTGAAAGTTCAACGATTATGAGTACAAATTTTCATAGTATGGGCTTCATTACATAGAAAGCTTAAAAAAAAAAAAAAAAGTATACTGTATTTTGCTTTCTTGATGTAGCATGAAGTCTTATTTTTATGTAAAATACTAAAAGTAAGAGTATCTTTGAACATAGTTTGTCACTTCATTGATGGGAGGCGTCATTTCATCACTAAAAATTGGGCAAAGTTCTTTTGGCGACCCATCTTGTTAGTTAAATCGTGCTGCACTGTTGGGATGTGTCCTCCTATTAATGAGATGGCAATAATCATAAAAACGGTCGTCTGTGAAGGTAACATCACCAATAAGTAGCATTATACTTAGGAAAGATAAGACTACCGCTTACTGTGATGTACTGAGGTAACTCGTTGAAATAGCCTCGCACATGTGATCAGTTAATTGAAAGGACCGATATTTGTCTTATTTTTTCATAAATTTTGCGTATATTACCAGCTTTTCCATAAAAGAAAACTGCAAATCCTTTGCTTGCTACAATTTTTACTGATAGACAGAACAACAGCTTTTTTAAACCCAGTTTGAAGTTTCTGTACTGGATATTGTAAATTAATGTGATTGAAATGACTGATTTCTATTTTATAGCCCCCTTCCCAAAAAAAAAAAAAAATATATATCTTGAGTCAATTGCAATCTGCCCATTTTCAAAAATCTAATTCGAACTTTAATCTTATGATAAATGGAATAAGTTGTCCCCCCTCAACTACATTTGGTGGGGGCAACTTATTCCATTTATCAACAGTATGCTGTCCACAGGTGAACTTCCTGAGATCTAATCTTTTATTACTACCCAAAATTTTATAACTGTCCCATTGTTCTATTTTCTGCCAACATGAAAATACCTCCCTCCATTCATTCTGCTTATTCTTTTAAAGGCTTTATACTCCTTTATCAGGTGTATATACAGTATTCATTCTTAAAAACCATAAATTACGTCATAAATATTTTTAAAGAAAATATTTAAAAGTGAATGCAAAGTATATACAAGGGTATCCAATTCAGAAAACGGTGAATAACGAGGTTCCAGTGATGTCACTGGAATTGGATATGGAGTGAGGTATTTTTAGACTGGTTGTAGAAGTCAGTTTCATTGTGACAGCAACGATATTTGAGGAGTATTACATTGCGGTGCATAATTCACATCTGCGTTTTGTTCAAGAAGAATATGTATTTATTCGGAATGCTACCGTTCATCCAAACCATTTTTGCACTGCCAAAAGATATTCAGTAATAAATATTTTTTTCAAATAGGATTATATCAAATATACTATCTGTTAATTTAGTTTAGAATTTATGTCCAAAGTGAATTTAGTTTAGAATTTATGTCCAAAGTGAATTTAGTTTAGAATTTATGTCCTAGATGGAGCCACATCAATACATCTAGGTGACGTATTTATTAAAAAGGTGATATCGTTAACATGGAAAAATGCTATGTGCTGTACAGGAAATATAGATTATTAAAATTATTATTAGCCATATGGTGCAAGGAAGCCTGAGACTTATGCTCAGGACCCTGGGTGTGCCAAGCCCATACTCACCAGATGTGAGCCCCTGGGATTATTCTTTGAATTTCTATGGGATCATCTTTTCACTAAATACAAAATTACGTCAAAGAACTATGTAAATTACATCGAGAAACTTCATTTTCTTAAATTCTATATAAACTTACTTGCATCATTTGCAACTACTACTAATAAGTTATGTTGTAATATTTATGATTAAAATATATAACTTCTTTACTTAAGTAGTTAAACAATTTCTGCAAAAATAAATAAATTAATTAATTAATAAAAAATAACGTTACAAAAATTTGATTAGGTACGTAAGACACTGCCACTTCTTAAAGCTTCTAACTATCTGGTGGTAGCTTTAAAATTACCGTATATTCCGGTGTATAAGAATTGAAAATTCGTTCTTAATAACATATCCGCTGTATAAATTCACCGTCTCCTCTTACTCATTTTTCTCATTTCGCATTTATTGTTTAATTCAGATATTTCAGCTTTTTTAATGTCTACATTCAGATGTTATATTGCACTGCACAGTAAGCTGTAAAGAAGGCGGTAAGTGTACACAGTACTCCCATGTATTTTGACCACTTAAACCAAAGCCTACAGGCATAAGTGACGATATGACATTGTTCTTATTGATGTTATATGTACATGGGATACCTTCATTATGTCACTCAGTCATTCCTTTTTTCCTGTTTAATACTGAAAATTGGTTTCTCTGAAAACTGTCTCGATACGGAAGCACTATTTTTGCTATAAGAAATTCACAGTCTCGAAAGTTTACTAATCGAGTTTTGAAAAGTAAATCCCCGGAAAAAAATAATAACCTCCTGACGAAATGCATTAATTTTTTTTTCGTCTGAAAGAAAATGAAAAATTCTTGGGTTTTACATGGTGAGCAGTGGCGTAGCTACCATGTAAGCAGGCAAGGCAATTGTACCTGGGCCCTTTAGGGGCCCGGTCTTTGGCTGTTGCCTGTTTTAGCAATTTTCATTTAAGTAGGGGCCCGAACATGTTATTTGCCTCCGGGCCCGAAAAAGGGTAGCTACGCTCTGATGGTGAGCAGCAATGTATATTCATGTAAAAATATAAATATAAAAAATATAAAAACCAGCCAATAATCTTTCGATTATTGGCAGGTTTGCAGAACATATTCCTTTAAACTAACGTTTCTCAAGCTGTGGTCGACCAACCTCGGGGGGGGGGGTAGAGATGCTTCAGGGATAATTTTGTTGAGCGTGTGGAGGTGGGGGGGGGGGGGATCACGAAAAAATTTTTAAGTTAAAAGAGCTGCTTATGTAAAAATATATCACTAAAGTGTGAAAACTACTGTTCTGGACTATCCCTTAAACACTTAAAAAAAGATTTGAAGTTTCAGCCAATCACAGAAAAGCCCTATCTGTTAGTTACTCATTGCACCGCTTCCACATTTTTTATTCAGCAAAATGCTATTTTGAGTACTGTAATCATTTGGGCACTGATTTATCGTCATGCATTTATACCTTCATAATAATGATATATTATTATTCGAGGATTCCAGTCCAGATGACGGTTAAAAAAAAAAAGTTTTAATTTTCTGTGTAATTCTGACTTTGAGATCTCTCTCTCATACGAATTGCTGTCCCCCTTCACAATGCCTTGATTTTGCACTATTTCAATAAATAGCACTTCCCTATTGAGAGAAAAAAGTATTGCTATTTTAATAGGTATTTTCTTTGAGTCCTTCACAAAGAGGACTGCATTACTTCAAGTAATCAGTACTTCCCTAAAGGGATAGAAATAAGTTACAAAAGCTGGTTATTACAGAGAGCTGTTTAAGTTCACAGTGAGTTGCATTACTTCAATCACTAAATACGAGAAGATAATACATTTATTTATTCTCTAATAAAAGACTTCAGCTTTTTGTTGTTGAAACTTGTAGTACTGTTACTACTACGAAAGAAACTTTTCAAGCCATCCGTGGCTAGCCTGTTGTTGATGGTCGAAGCAAGGTTGGTCCTGGTTGTTTAGGCTATGTGACCCGCCAATGAGCACATCCAAATATTTCGTAGTGACCATGGGCCTAAGAGCCATGAGAAATAAGATAAACCTTGTCCCGTTTATAATGTCCGTTTGATGTCGATCTACACAGTAGACCGACTGCAACCAACTTCTGCAGCTATACGTGGACTAGAAAAGTCCCCCCTGTCAATAGCAATAATTACGCTTTTCTTCCTTGGAGATATCTGAGTGTATGCCATACTGCTGCTGAACTGGAAAACAGATAGCAGTAGGAGGATGCTTTTATAAACAAGATGATGCAATATCACCGTAATGTTACCAAATGGTGATGCAATCACAGTAATTTTACACGATAATGTAATAGTGTCTTAAGATGACATAATTTTACCTATAAAAGGAGTTATTAAGGAAATATTAAACTTTAAGACAGTGATGCAATTTATGTGGCCGCCACTGCTACTACACTTAATGATCACTGAATTATGACCACCCCATCCGTAATGGACTATGCCACATGGTTCGCAGTATAAAAAGAAAAAGTTTCATAGTTATGGGACATAGTCAAGATATTACGGAGTTTCAAAAGGACATGACTGTGGGAACTCGTGCGTCCATATCAGAAACGGCACGTCTTATCGGTTGCCCACTGTAATTAAAGTGCATAAAGATTGGTGTCGAACAGGTCTAACCACTTCTTGCAGACAGAACTGTAAAGGATTACGAAAAGTGGATGTTCGTGGTGAGCGAAGGGTGTAGAGCATAGTGGCGCCTCCGTAGTCATGTGGGCAGGAGCAGCAGTGCGTAGCACACGCTTCTTGTATATATGCGGAAAGGTCAGGGAATGACCACCGCATATCCCCGGAGCAATATGGCCTTAGTTGCTAATGCTCCTAAAAACCAAATAACAAACAAGCAGAGCATAGTACTTCTCAACGGCAGGTCACTGTGCGACAGTTGGCATTGGAATACATACTGTATATGGGGAATGCAAGAACAATATCCCAAATAACGATGCGCCGCACACTCAGACTTAAGGCGTTCCATAGCTGACGACCAAACAGATACCCTCTCCTCATCGACGATCATCGTCGATGGTAAATGCTCTGGTGTCAACAACACATTGGTTGAACACTGACTAGAGGACTGGAAATGAGTGTGCTGGTCGGATGAATCCAAATACTTGGTATAACACGTTGGCGTACGCCTTCGTGTTTAGTGCAGGCAACACGAGTCCATGGACCCATTGTGTATGGTACCCACTATCCGGACAGGTGGCGGTGGTTGCTTAATATGAGGCATGTTTTTCTGACACGAATTAGGACCTTTGGTGCATATGAATCGTTTCACTGATGGGTTCTGCGGGCAGTTCTTAGGACACTATGTGCAATCCTGCCGACCGGGTAAAGTGCCTGCCTGGCAACCCAAAGGTCACGGATTCGAATCCCGCCTCGAGCTTGGATCAAAGTACTGCAAAAACCTTGGGAGGTGCATTATGGCCACAGAAGCCGATGCGCCAAAAACTACCACAAAAAAAAAAAAAAAAAAAAAAAATGTGCATCCTGCCATGTTACATTTTTTCCTGGACAGAAATTGGATCTTCCAAGACGATAATGCAGCATGTCATCGGGCCTGCACTGTGCACGAGTGGTTCGAGAAACTCAGTGAAGGTATCACTGATCTTGATTGGCCTCTAAGTTCGCCTGACCTCAATCCAGAACAACACCTTTAGGTTGTTTTGGAACGGGAAGTGAGGCGGATGGACGCGCAACTGTCATCTCTTCCGACAGTGGAAAGTGTTGCAGGCAGAATGGCTGCAGATCCCTACGGACGTCTTGAGGTATCTAGTGGATTCAATTCCTAAGTGAATAGCGGCTGTTACCCGTGCGAACTGTGGCCCAACATGGTATCAGGTAGGTGATCATAATTCAGTGATCATCAGTGTATATATACACTTGTGGGAACAACATATAATTCGATTGACGTGTAGCCCTGTTGTATAACGTTACAGTGCAGTAAGCGATGTTGGAACCGCCTACCATTCTGTGCTAAACATGCTGGAACGCAACATGTCTTCGGCAATGCGGTGAAAATGACCTGAGGAATGGCGGCAGTTAACTCGTTGTTGTATCCTTTAGTTTTTAAACCGAATATGGATTGTTCTTTTTAAAATCCAGCTCTTTAAGATATTCCCAAAGGGAAAAAAATCAGAAGAGGGAGCTTTATTTCTCTTGGTGGATTTAGGGATCCTTATTTCCCTTATGATGCATCTAGTTACAGCCTTTTACCTGGTTCTTGATGGTTAGTCCCCTTAAGAGAACAGGCGATCTTCAAACACGGATGCCACTGAAATTATTTTTAAACTATATACAGTAGCTTAAATATAATTTCCAGTGTTTTGCTGTTTGAATAATGTCAGGTCTCATTATTATTATATTTTTTTTTTTTTTCTCTGCAAGATTCTGTGTTTTTATGAAACTCGTAAATTGGTTCTGATTCGATTGGTTTCGTGATTCGGTCAACCTAGTAGCGATCTGAAGAGAATTAAAAACATCATTAGCTGTTGGTTTCCGTGGCATATATTTATCATATCACCTCTTTATTTTCAATTCCTTCGGATGGTGTTTAATGGTGAAACTATTTTTTCATCTACCAAAAAGTGCAACTTGGATCGTTAAGTATTCTGTCTGACCAGTGTAGTGCCGATTTGCATGTTGTGCAGGTTGAAAAAGTGGAATAACTACAGCTCCTATTGAAGAGGTCTCCAGTTTTACAGGATTCGAAACCAGGCCCCTCCAAACGAATGGTAGTGGCAAAACTGCTATACTGTCATGGATAATACTGTACTGTTAAAATGTCCAAATAATTTATTACAGAGTTCATGGAATAACGGCACCTTTGGGGATGCCGTTATTCTGAAAGTCGTTATTCTGATTCAAGGTGCCGTTATTTCGATTTTTCTGTTATCTATAAATTTTTATTTTTAATATATGTAATGCAGAAATAATGAGACTAAATAAGAAATAGAGAGATTAAGAATTCAATTTTATTAACTGCACATAAAAAACATAAACACGCTGACGATCCAATGTTATATTCTGCCATTAATACACTCCTACTAACACCAGTTCTATTTTATATTATTATATCAGATTTTTCATAAGCTTTAATCTTCTTAATTATTCTTCTTTTCTTCTCTGTATGAGGTTTATTAACTTTAGGAACCATAGTAAGGGGTTTTAATTTAAAATAAATAAAACAGCAGTATAATTCGTGATACATCCAGGGTCCTGAGCTGGATATCATCATTCTTCTCTTTCTTGAAGGTGATTCCCTTCTACTCTCTCTCTCTCTCTCTCTCTCTCTCAGACTTCCTTAATTAGTACGATAAAATGTAATAGACTGGTTTAACTGGGAATGATCCTTCGCTGAAATTTTCGAGCGATCCCCTTGTTAACAAATTGGCAGCCGACCCCTGAGCGCAACCAGAAATTCATTTAGAGGTTGTATAAACTTATACTGAGGGGTTGCAGTGTATAGATCTGCTATACTAATTTATTTATTATTGTACGTGCAAAACATCGACTTCTATTTTAACTTAGAAAACTACGCCTAATTTCATTTTATTTTTTGATAGTGTATTAAAGTAGACATTAATAAAAAATAAAACTAACAGCAGGACGTTTGTAATAATTTGAACTGATTATAATAAAACTACTGATAATAAATATAAAGGATGTCTTGTCTTTTTGTTTTCATAGCAAGGAGCACCTACAGTTTCCTTGGCTTAATTGAGAAGGGGCCCTAGTAGGTAGCACAGTTGGTACAATCGCCGACCTCCTCACACCGGGTGGAAAAGACCTGAGTTCGAGTCCCATCGATGATATGAGGAATTTTTATGGGCCCTTTTCAGTGTGGCTGAATTAGTCGGTCTCAGGCGAGATAGCAGGTTTTTTTTTCCGGAAACTCTGGTTTTTCGTTCAGCAAACAGAAAACCGACCATACAACACACGCAATTTACAGACGGTATACTTGTCGTAGGTCATTCTCCGAGAAGGTGGGTGGGTGGATTATCTGGGTGGGTGGATGATAATCCACCCACCCACCCACCTTCTCAGTCTTCCTCTCAATCTTTTTCCTACGGTTGCCCTTCCATTGCTTTCCTTGGCCATCTGTTTTCCCCCATTCGTATCACGTGGCCTGCCATCTAAGTCTTGATCTTTATCACTCCTACTCTAACTGGTTTTCCATACAGCTCTTGGTTTGTCCTTATTTTCCACTCTTCCCCGACTTTTACGGGGCCAAAGATTTTCCTTAATATCTTCCTATCCCACACATTTAAAGACCCTATTACAATCATAATTGAGAAGTGAGGGCAAGTCAAATGGCATTTGGTGTATACCTACGTAGGGGATGATGATATTATTTCTTCAGTGACGGTTTGAAGAAGTAATATCGCCATCTCACCCTCTGCCGTCCGATTTTTGTAGTACCTGTAACGATTCCGCATTGACAGGTCCTCTGAATGTTTTCCTGGAGCAGTTCTACTTTTGCATAAAAGTTCAGCTGGATGACTTATTTCATTTTGTTTGCTTAACAAATCGCGTACAAGCCAGTTATCAGATCAGCAAATAAAAAAAAACAAAAAAACTTTTTCAAGTCCCTTCTGAATGAAATTTAATGCTAGTTACCGGTTTATATTCATCTGAAATATGTATACAAATTTTGCTCTTGGAATATCTGATACAGTACTTTGATAATCTCTGAAATCCATGTATAGTGCTGCCATCTTTGACATGTCCTGTAAACTACTTTTTCCAGTTTTATCTCCTTTTCATTCAATTTAATACATCGTCCCCTGCCGCCAGTCTGCCACTCCCCTCGAGAGGTCCGGGTTCAATTCCTGACCAAGATTGTAGGAATTTCTAAAATATCCTTCAATCGAGACTTAATTAGCCAATCTCAAGTGGAGGAATGCTTTATTTTAGCGTTATAAATTCACAGCATTCCTTGCGCGTCAGCTCCTATCTGGTGCCGATTGCTCCGGTCGGCTTAGTGTTATGCAAGCCTGTTACAGGCAACCCCCGTATAACACGGTACTTCTACAACACGGTTTGGCTTTAACATGGTTAGAGAATTTCGGCAAATCTCGCATAACAGGGTATTTTTGGGCTTTTGTGCAGGGAAAACCCTGCATAACATGTTGGATGTAATTTTTCAACTTTTCCACTCTTTTTGAATCTCTGCTGTTGACTCGCTAGTCAAAAAAAAAAAAAAAAAAAAAAAATTGAGAAATCCCGGTATTTTATTTTGTTGGGAAATCCCCGTGTTATTATTATTATTAGGAATCATCAAGAAAGAGAAGAATGATGATATCCCGCTTAGGACCCTGGGTGTGCCAAGCCCATACTCACCAGATGTGAGCCCTACGGGTTTGATTTTCTGTGCTATTGAACTTGTGGAAAAATCTAAATTTCAAAGTTTTATTACTATTGGATTAGCACGCCAGGCCATCCAAAAGTTTTTAAGTCATCCAAACGTTGAAGTTATGTTTCTACCACCACAGTTGTACTAGGTTAATACAACGTCTTTCATTCAGCCATTAGATCAAGGCATTATATCCACCTTTAAAACTCATTCCATCAGAAAGTCGTTACAATGGATTTTGGAAAAAATTGATTCCGAATCTATTGACGTAATGGAGGCATGGAAACATTTCTCAATTGTGGATTGTATCAGAATCATAGCTTTATCACTCAAAGAAGTAAAACTGTCAACATTAAATGCGGGTTGGAAAAATGTATGGACAAAGTCAATTCATTCAAGAAATATGGTCGATCCAGCAGAAAACGGACTCGGTGCGATAGTAGAACTTGCTATGTCGGCAGGAGGGGTAGGTTTTGATGATATAACTACTGAAGCCCTCATGTGTAGCGCAGTTTGTAGAATCGCCCTCCTCCCCCATACCTGGTGGAAAAGACCTGAGTTCGAATCCCGTCTATGATGGGGGCGAGGAATTATGGGTCTTTTTCACAACGTGGCTCAGTTAGTCGGGCTCAGGCAAAGGTAGCATGGTTTTTCGTCCATCAAAACAGAAAATCGACCTCGGGACACATTTCAAATTTTAAACTAAAAAGCATACGGGAAGGCATAAAGTTAGCCGAGCAGTTAGAATCTTATTTTTTGAATGTAGATTCTTGAATGAAAGGAGCTCAAAGTTCAAAAGGGTGCTTCAAAAATGTTGAGTTCCATGCGATAAAATTCACAAAGATTTATCAAGCAAAAGCAAACAAAACCAGATTACTGATTTTTTTTTTTTTTTTTTTAAAGAGAGCAGAAGGTGCACGAAATCTAGAATGGTGTATTTTTGTTAACATTTTATTAACGAAATGGTGTATTTTAGTTAGCTTTTGGAACATAACCCCCCCTTTTGTACTTTTTCTTAGTCCCGTATAACACGGTTTCGCACAACACGACATTTTATAGGAATCTAACTACCGTGTTATACGAGGGTTACCTGTATTCGACACTGGAGTGCAGCGTGGTGAGAAATTTTCCATGTTTTCAGTAATTCAAAAAGAATTTTAAAAAAAAAACAGTTTTTTTTATACTGTTGTTGCATTTTTATTTTTCTGCGCTTATAGCAGCGATATTTCCACCACTGTCAATAAAGTTCTGCAGTTTTAAGTTTTCATTTCATGAAGTGCGCGCGCACACACACTCATGCACTCGATGACATATCGCTTCTATAACTCGATATTCAATAAGCGCAGAAAATAAAATAAAAAAAACTACAGTGTAAAAAATCTGGCACACACTGACTGTGACAACTGCCATGGAGACGGGCAATTAGGGTAAGCGACACACAAGCTGAAAATAACAGGTTTTAGTAACAGTGAATCGGCCGCAAAAACACAGGTTCAGTTAGTGGTCATGCGCAAGGTATGCTGGGAATTCATAACACTGAAATATGGATTACAGCAGGGTTTCTCCTATGGGAAAACCCTTTGTTATTCAGCTATTAATTTGAGCTATTCAGTTGTTTTTTGTTTTTCAGCTCTCACAACATGCAAATCAGCCGTGAACACGTTCCCACAAACATAATACACATGGTCACTGCAGGTGCGCCATGTCGCGGTGCATTGGGGAGGGGGTGAAATCATCTGCAACACATTTTCAAATGGTATATCTTGTATACCTTTCTTTTTTTTTTTTTTACAGAAGTTTAATGTATTATTTTATATAAGAGGATAGACTGATAAGTTTGGCCTGTTGACTCATAACTTGGTAAACAAAAAAAAAAAAAAAACGAACGATAAAAATAAACGAATAATCAGAATGTTCTCTACGCATGCGCAACGCTGAGATTCTGTACCATAACTAAAACTCAGTTACTAGCCATTAGAATGAGTGCTAGTGCAGTAGGTATGTCATCGTGCTGAAGTGAATTGCGCATCACTACACGATGATCGTGTATTAAAGTGGAACTGTCGCATGGTGGTTCCTTTATCTGGAGATTCTTAATGCATGAAGTGCACTACTGTTGGCGCCTGCATCATGTATACATATACATTTGTAACGAGGTTAAAATAAAATACTGTATTCTAATTTCAAGTACAAAAGTATTACTAAAAAATTATGCATAATGATTTCTATATAGATAAAAAAATAGAATGATACGTGATATTTGTGTAACTCGCCAACCACGGTATTGAAATAATAAAAATATAAAATCGGTTTTTAAATTAAAGTACAGTACCTTACGTAAATGTGAATACTGCTTATAGTAAAAATGCAAAGAAAACATACTGAATGCAAATAAAACCTTGAAGGGAAACGGTGTAAACCAAGCTCTACGCTACAACAATTCTGTATCTTTATTAACCGCGACTGCTCAATAGGAAACCACTTAAAACAAACCGTTGTATGCTTGGCCAATGCATATATCGGTGAGACAGCTGTTTTTTCACTACTTCCGGCCACTTTCCTGGCTTCCTGAAAAGTCATGTCAATTTTTGGCTGCGCTTGTTACTTCCTGTGTTTCGACTTGTCTTTCCAGCAACTTGAGTATCTCGGTATTACGTACAGTACGTAAAAAAAAAAAAAAAAAAAATTTGGGTATTAACATTTTTATACACTGCCGGTAATCACTAAAGCTGTTGGGAACCCCAGTTTTAGTAGAAGGAAAAGCTTCTTTTTTTTTTTTTTAATCAGATTTTCAAAAAAAGCTGCAAAAAAGTAACAGTTCACAGATTATGATAATTTCATTTAGAAATCTTCCTATATTATTTTTTTAATAAAGAAAGACATCTTAAATAAATATTGGTAACCGAAAAATAATGCAATAACATGTACATAACCTGTGGCTGTCCCAGGGACAACAGACCCCTCTTTTGATCAAAATAATGTGAATTTTTTTTTATAGCCGTATGATCATTAAACTTAATGCTTAATGGTTACTGCCTTAGCTACCTCATTCTCTACGATTTAGAAAATCCTAGAAGTGTCAGTGTACACAATAACACCTATATACAGTGCACATGCACAGGAAAATAATTTATATAGAGTTTATATTTCTTACGCTTGTGTTTTTTTTTTTTTTTTTTTGTTGCACTAAGCAATTACAATATTTGTTTGTTTGCTGAAAAGACTGGATTTGCTTTTGGGGTTGAAATGAAAATATAAGCTTGTTTGTTACACGTATCGCAAGCGGGTACTTAGATTCTCTATTTGAAATTTAGTATATCTTAAAGGAAAGGTTATCTTGTAATAAATATTGCTAACGTTAATATAAACATTATATATGAATAATAATGTAATCATTAAGTGAAATAACCTTGTATAAAAATTATTTTAGAGAAAAAAATAGGTACGCCCGGATAGCTCAGTCGGTAGAGCGTTAGGCTTTTAACCTAACGGTCCAGGGTTCAAGTCCCTGTTCGGGCGTTCAAATTTTTTTCTTTTTTTATCATACCTTTTCTTTACTTAGTTATTTTTTAACCCTGTTCGGGCATTCATTTTTATTATTATTTTTTTTTTATTATACTTTTTCTTTACTTAGTGATGTTTTACCGCTTTAAATCCTTATAAGGAAAAATGAAATGCTTAATATTAGTTTTTTTCCAATTTAGCCTTATTTAAAAATGGGTTATGAACAAAAAAACAAACAAACAGAAGTTAAAGGCTGAAAATAAATTAATAATAATGCTAAAAAAACAATATTAATTGGCATAAATGGATTTCTTACGTCACTACACATTATTATTATTTCTCCCTGACTGGGGAAGGAGGTTCCACCCCGTGACGGGTATTGCTGCCAAGTACATAGTGTGATTGTTATATGTGGCGTTACTATTGGTTGAGAAACTTTCTGACTATGGTGCAGGTGTTCAGGGTTGCTACTTTCTGGAGTTCCTTGTAGGTGTTCCCTGGGACACCTGTTGTTGCTAGGCTGTTATGTAGGTTCTTTGGCACCATACCTGTGGTTGACACGATGATCGGGATGGTCGTTACTTGTTGCATATGCCACATCTCTTTGATCTCCCGTCTTAGGTTCGTGTACTTCCTGATTTTTTCCCCATGGGTTTTCTGGAGGTTGCTAGTGTTGGGCACCCCTATGTCAATCATATAGGTAGCCTTTTCTTTCTTGTACACAAGGGTTATGTCCGGTCTGTTGTGCGGGATTGTCTTGTCCGTTATTATGGCGCGGTCCAAGTACAGCTTGGGGTTCGTACTTGCAATACGGTACGCTTTCTTTGATCAACGGGGGCCCTCGTGAGTAGCGCAGTTGGTAAAATCGCCGTCCTCCCCACACCGAGTGAAAAAGACCCGAGTTTGAGTCCCGTTGATGACGAAAGGAATTTTTATGAGCCTTTTTCACAACGTGGCTGAGTTAGTCGGTCTCAGGCGGGGGAAGCATTGTTTCTTCCTTCCGGAAACTCGGGTATTTCGTCCAGCAAACAGAAAATCAACCTCAGAACACACGCAATTTATAGACGGTATACACGGAGCAGTATGCTCCTAAAATCCAGTAACACCAACGATGATCAAATGGTATTTCCTTGCTAGCTTCTGATATACAGGCAACCCCCGTATAACACGGTACTTCTACAACACGGTTTCGCTCTAACACGATTGATAAATTGCGGCAATCCTCGCACAACACGGTTTCGCTCTAACAAGGTTAGAGAATTTCGGTAAACCTCGCATAACAAGACCAAACTATTATATTTATATCACTCAAATAATTAAATTCATCTGCCGTGCTGTGTTTTATGTCTGTTAAATGCGTGTGTTCTATGGTCGATTTGTCTGTTTGCTGGACGAAAAACCCCAGTTTATGGGGGGGGGGTGAACCTTGTTATCTACTCCTGAGACCGACTAACTCAGCCATGGAGTGAAAAAGGCCCATTAAAGTTCCCCGGTGTGGGGAGGACGGTGACGATACCACTGTGCTACCCGCGCAGACAACCTCGTATAACAGGGTATTTTTGAGTTTTTGTGCGGGGGGAACCCTGTGTTATGTTGGATGTAATTTTTCAGCGTTTCTACTCTTTTTGAATCCCTGCTTGATTCGCTAGTCAAAAAAAATTTAGAAATCCCTGTATTTTATTTTGTTGGTAAATTCCTGTGTTACGTTCTGTGCTTTTGAACTTGTGCTTGAACTTGAGGAAAATCCAGATTTCAAAGTTTTTCTATTACAATTGGACAACACACCAGGCTATCCAAAAGATTTAAGTCATCCAAACGTTGAAGTTTTGTTCCTACCGCCACAGTTGTACCGGGTTAATACAACTTCTTTCATTCAGCCGTTAGATCAAGGCATTATATTATATAATAAAGAATTCTTCTTCTTCTTCTTCTATATCCAACTTTTAAAACTCATTCCATCAGAAAATCGTTACAATGGATTTTGGAAAAAAATTAATTCCGGAACTATTGAAGTAATGGAGGCATGGAAACATTTCTCTTTATCGAAAGAAGTAAAATCGTCAACGTTAAATGCTTGTGGAAAAATGTATGGCCAAAGTAAGTTCATTCAGGAAATATGGTCGAACCGGTAGAAAACGGAATCGGTGCGATTGTAGAACTTGCTACATCGGTAGGAGGGGTAGGTTTTGATGATATGACTACTGAAGCCCTTGTGGGTAGTACAGTTGATAGAATCGTCCTCCTCCCCACACTGTCTGGGGAAGACCTGAGTTCGAATCCCGTCGATGAAGGGAGGAAATTTTATTGGTTTTTTTATCACAACGTGGCTGAGTTAGTCGGGCGAATGTAGCATGGTTTTTTCTTTCGGAAACTCGGGTTTTTCGTCCAGCAGAAAATCGACCTGAGGACACACAATTTATAGACAATATACACAGAGTAACATGGCCTTAATCGCCGATGCTCATTAAAAAAATATGATTATTGAAGACGTTAAAGAATTACTGCTAGAAAAAGAAAACGGCGTAGCGGATTTGGTGCAATTGGCATCGGAGGTAAAATCAGATCAATTCAGATGATGATAGCGGAGGTGAAAATTCTAAACTTCCAAATTTTACAGTAAAAAAGCATACGAAAAGGCATAAAGTTAGTCGAGAAATTAGAATCTTATTTTTTGAATGCAGCTTCATGAATGAAAGGAGTCCAAAGTTCAAAAGGGAGCTTCAAAAATGCTTAGTTCCATACGATGAAATTCACAAAGATTTATCAAGCAAAAGCAAACAAACCCAGACTACTGATTTTTTAAAGTGTAGAAGATACACGAAATCTAGAATGGTGTATTTTTATTAGCTTTTGGAGTGTACCCCTCTTTTTGTACTTTTTCTTAGTCCCATATAACACGGTTTCGCACAACACGACATTTTACAGGAACCTAATAACTGTGTTATACGAGGGTTACCTGTATTATCCTGGATACCTGGTCGTGTCTACGAGTTTACTCAGTCTGGGTGATCACCTTGCATCCCGCGGTGATGTGTTGGATCCTTTCTGAGGCCAGGTGCGCATCATCGATATGTGTCATCTGACACTCCAGGCTTCTTGGCGATGTATTTTCTGTAGTTTCTTATGTTAATTACCTGGTTTAGATTGGATGGCGAGCATGAATCCTTCATTCTCAGAGAAGAGCGTCCCGCTCGGGTGCCATGCATTGGAAGCTGTTTTATCTGTGTGATCTTGATGGAGGTCACTGTAGTGTCTGCCATTGGAATGCCTTCTTTGTTCATCTTTCAGGCTTCGTTTGTCGCGTCAGGACGGGAGGGGACTATTCGCTTAGGTTGAGTGGAGGTATGCCGCTTGTCTATCTTCCTTATGGCCTGGTAGAGTGTGGCTGCTTTTTTCTGGAAGTAATCCTTCAGGTTAGCTATGGCTGTTTTCTGTTTCTCGATGAGGTCTATCAGGCACCTCCCTCCCTCTCATTTTTCTAGCTGTTGTCAGTCTCTCTCCACGCCTGACTTTGGGTGATGTTGGTGGCTTTTGGTCATCATTGTCCTTATCTTTCTCATGATATGAGAAAGATAAGGACCTTCCTCCAGCTCGGTGTTAGTCAAATCTATAATCCCGAAGGAGCATGTTAGTACTGGGACTTCATAGGTGTTTATAGCTTAAACTGTGTTCCCACCGTTCAGCTTTGCTTTGAGTTTCTAATGATATTTTTCAGTCAGGCAGGCCTTGATTTCCTTGTGCCCTAACTGCTGAGCCTGCGGGTCTTGCATTTTTCTAGGCCAAATTCCATCCTGATATCATTGCTGAATTTTTCGGTGATCTGGAGTAGTTGCTGGAGTTGTTGCCGCGTAGAGCTCGATGTCATCCATGTACATCAGGTGGGTGAGGGTGTACAGGTTTTTTCTTCCTTCTTTGAGGTTATATCTATACTTGCTGCCGTTGAGCACAGTGGATAGCGGATTGAGTGCTAGACAGAACCACAGTGGACTCAGGGCATCTCCCTGAATGATTCCTCTCCTGATGAGGATCGGTCTGGTTGTGATATTCTCCACTTTAATGATGATACTCATTTCGCCATCGTTGCTTCTAGGAAGTTTGTCACTGTCGGATTGACTTTGTAGATCTTCAGCGTCTGTACTACCCAGCTACGAGGCACGAAGTCGAAAACCTTGCGGTAATCGATGTAGGCCGTGTACAGGTTGCGGCGCTTCTTGTAGGCTGGATGGTTAATTGCTCCTTGCATCCATTGCTCATCCGCTTACATCCTTTCTGCTGTTCGGCCATTATGTTCTGGCTGGATGGTCTTGCCCTTCTTTTGTGGTAGTCATACGGGGTACAGTGCCTCTTTCTCCTCTTATTATTATTATTAGGCCTTGAATTGTTAATACTGACATTTGTTTCATACTGGCCCCAATTTTTATTTCCAATTTTTTTATTGCCAATTTACATTTTAAGAAAACCGGATATTTGTGATTTCGTTTAAATGCATCTTTCGCTTTCGAGTATTAGTGTAAATGATTCAAAGTAGATGTTTGCAAAATTTTAGGCAATATCACTTTCTGCTACTAATGATTACATTGTAAATTGGGTTAGGTTCTTTTACACTGAGGAATATTGCCTAAACTTTTTCAATGACATGCTCGGACATGTTTGAAAGAATGCACTACAAAAAAAAAAAAAAAAAATTTACTACATTTTGAGCTTCTAAACTACACTTCGACAACAATTCTCGTCGGTCACGCCTAATGTCAATTGAAGTGTTGGATTTTGTACTATCGAAAATTAATTTCGAAAAAACGTATTCATTTTCAACAAAATAAAATATAAATAAAAGCTTAACAACATCTTCCTAGTAGTTAATTGCTGATTATTTAATTTGCAGCGTGGCATCGCCACTGTACAACCACTGAAGTTTCAGAAAACTGCCGGTAATTAGCAGGAGAGTGTATGTCTAAGAATATGCTAATACAATTGCAAGTTCTGAAATGTGTAGTAATTGAAAAGTGGTCTTAAGTGATGTGCTGGTACTTGTGAACCGCCTACCTACTCGAGCAAAATAAAAATTTGTGTAAATATCTTTTTCATTTTTATGGCTTTTATGTTAATTGAAGTAGTATTGATTTCTTGTGGTATAGAAATGTATTTATGTATAGAACATTTACGTTTACTTTTTTTATTTACAATATGTTACTCCCCTTATTATAACTGTTACTTCTCTGTGGAAAAATAATTTCATCGCAGTGGCTTTTTCTACTGCTCACAATCAGACTTTTGGGACACTTTCCTAACTGTCCTTGGGACACGTTCCTAACTGTCCTGCCCTAGCCCTGCCACTCTTTGGAAACATATTCATCGTAATGCCTCGTCTTGAAAACCCTTGATTATCAACAACTTTTTCCTCTTTTACTTTTCGACATTTTATCAAATAACCAACTTTTGTATAAGCGGACATTCTGTATATATATGACTATTTATTGATGACAAGTTTATTTCTATAATAAAACAAAGGTGACAATGACAACTCATTTATTTTATTAAAGTAAGGCACAAACAACTCCCATGTTTGTGCTACTCTAAACACTCTGTTACAGGTTTATTTCTTTAAAAATTACATCTGTTAAAATATTGTCCATTAAAATTGATGCACATCCTGAAACACACCAGGATGTTGCTCATCACTGCCAGCAGTGCGTCATTTTGGAGAACAGCGAAGGTTAAAACAATCTTAATTTTGTTCGTCGCCAGTTTTAGATCTTGTTCTGTTTACTCTTCAATATTTGTCAGAGAAAAATAAGAGGTAAATGGTAAAGGAAAGGCAATTTATTTTTTATTAAATCAAAAAAAAGGAAAATATGTTAAAATATTATTTTTCATGTACTTCCTTTGCTTCTCCAAACACTTCTCACATCGGTCCACAAGCTTCTTAATGCCATCTAAGAAAAGCATCTTCTATTGCGTGAAGCCACTTGTTCACCTCGCTTTGATTTGATCAAATAAGAGGTGAAAATCGAGGTGCACGTAATGCACTTTTAGAGTGCTAAAAAGTTGATAGTCTGAAGGGGTAATTCGGACCTCATCCACTCCAAGGTTCGGAGTAGGTGAAGGTAGCTGCAATCAGCGCTCTCCATTCCAGCCTCCATCATCCCAAGTTTTTGAATTATTTCAACGGTTGCAGCGGCGGGGTTTAAGTTTCCCTTCCATAATGGCCTTTCACTATTGACACTCTCTCCACATTCCTGATAATGTTCCAGAATAGGTCCGTTCAAATTACAAAACAATGTCAACATGATTCTACCAGAAAAAGGCACACTTTTGAATTTTTTTTGATTGTTGGAGATGACGTGTGTTGCTTCCTTGAATTTAATTATTCCATGCTTCGCTGCTTGCTTTCGGGTTCATTCTGATGCACCCATGTTTCTTCTCTCATAAAGTTCATCGTAGGAATGCCTCTTTTATTGCGATGCAGCTGCAAAAATTACTTGCAAATCTCTGAAAGCGTCCTTTTATGTTTATCTTGGGGACATAAGGTGGGTCCCCAAGTTTGGGGACCCACCTTATACAAACTTTGCGATATTTGAGAGTGTTATGTACAACACCATCACGTTGACAGACCGGCTCCTCGAAACAACACTTGCAGTACATCTCAGATAAGATCATCACAGCAAAATATGTAAAGATTTTTGAAGAAGAATTCTGTATTCTCATATGAGCGAGCGATTCAGCCAGCAATTTCCCAGCACTGCTTTGGTCACAGGCCCCGAATACCTTCATACCATTTTGCACAAGAGATCAACAACCACCAATCTTCTAGACACTCTCTTCAGAATCCAAAAAGCCCTCAACAGCAAATCCCAGATTGACATAATCTTTCTGGACATTAAATCGGCATATATGATAGAATATACCTTCCAGCTCTGTTTACCATACTTAAGCACTACTTCGGTCTAGCAGATACAAATCTTGAGTCAATTCTACTTCCCAGACATCTGTCTGTTACCGTCAACGACATCTACTTGTAGGTGTAGACTTTCAACGTCACAAGCGGTATCCCGCAGGGGAGTGTGCTTTCAACTATCTTCTTCACAGCTGTTTTGGAACCTTTCTTAGCATGCAACTCTTTGTTTCTTATGCCGACGATCTGAAGTTCTACGTGAGTTCAAATCATCCTCATCAGATTTTTGATATTAACCAACATGCCTCTACACAGATAATGAAACTGGAAAACACTCTAGCCACAATTGGGCTCCATCTGAACCCTTCCAAATCTGCTCAATCTAGGCCTCACCTGGGATGTTGGACTCACCTTCCAACCTCACTTTGTCAGGATGAGACAGAAGACGTACGCGGCACTTTTGGGCAGTGCATCAGCCAACGCTACTTTGTTGGTACATCCTGAGGTTCATTACCCCTATTCCTCTCTACGCATCTGAAATTTGGTCATCTGCTCCTGCCTTCCACCTAAAAAAGTACCTAATTCTGGAATATTGGTTGCTCAGATGGATGAACAGGGTAGTGGGCCACTCTTTCACTATCTCCAGATCCATCCTCCAAGCTAATCTAGGCACCACTCCTTGGAGACTTCTCATCACGAAAAGAAATACACTCACGCTAGCTCGGCTTATCACAGGTCAATTGATGCTCCGTCTATATCTCCATTAATCTCTGGGCCAAAGAAGACAAGGGGAGAACACTCCTACTCCTGCTTTCCTCTGCGGCTTAGCCTTACCAACATTGATTCCCTTACGGACATGTTTCCGGCCAATTGCTTTCAGATCTATAATAAATTAGGCATCCACCATGATAAGTTCTGTGAGGACAAGCTCTAAAGAAGTAAATACTTAAGAACTGTTACCAGCTATTGAATCTACACTCGTGTGCAAAATTTAAGGACCAGTCAGGTTTTCACCTGTAGTTTCTCATAGGAGTGGCCTGGATATGGGAAAAGCATACCAAAGGAGGTACAGAAATGGTGAAGGAAACAATACTGACGCAACAACGGAAACAAAACGGTACAAAGGGACTTTATTCAAAAATGGCAACAGCACTGGCTGCCATGATACAGATGCATCACTGCCAAAGATGGAACAAAGGGAAGAGGTGGTCCTCAGTAGGAGATATGGCCACCTCTAATGTCGATGCAGGCTTTGCACCGCCTGTCCATACTTAGAACAATGTTGTTGATAAGTTCTTGCGGTAACATCGTCCATTCTTCTGTCAGCGCCATCTTCAGTTGGTGAACATTTTCTGGTGGGTGTGGACGTGCTGCTATGCTTCTCCCCAGAACGTCCCATATGTGTTCGATGGGATTTAGATCGATGGAAACGGGCATGCGAATCCATACGAGCAATGTCCTCACTTTCTAAAAGCATATCAACAGCTGCAGTACGATGGGGTGTGGCGTTATCATACATAAACACGAACTCGGGGCCAATGGCATCTCGAAACAGACGCATATGGGGAAGGATGATTACCTCAGTACAGTAGCGTGCACCGGTTTGAGTACCGCCTTCCTGTTCTGGAGTTGTGTACGTCCATCCAAGATAACGTCTCCCCAGACGAGAACACCTCGACCGCCATATCGATCCCTTTCAGTGATGTTTGCGGGGTTGATACCTGTGCCAACCTCTCGCCAGATCAGCTGACATCCAGAATCGCTGCTGAGACTGAATCTACTCTCATCAGTAAAGAGTACCTTAAGTAAACATTTTGTGGTTGTAACCTTTAGAAATAGTGTTGGTCCTTAGGTTTTGCACACCAGTGTATGACGTTCATCTACATCTGGACTTTTTTTGCTTGCTGCATTTATCTTGCTTATTACAAACTTTTTGCTTTTATTTCGAGCTCCTGTAAGTTCATCTCTGTAAACATGTCAGCTCAAGCACACACGTACTCTTGTACATTGTACGTGTGGTTCCTTGCACCTTAGTATGTAAATTTCACACCCTTCCGGCATTTGCCATCCTGGGGTGGCCCACAGTTTTCTGGGGCATCGCCCCAGGAAAACTGTGAGCCACCCCTGTATTACAGCGATGTCCTAGGCCCTAGGTATTCCTAGGCTCTCCTTGCTTACAGACGAAGGGAGACTTCTTATTACACTAAAGTTGATCACTGTACTCAATATATCTCCCTCTTTCTGGGATCTCTGTGGCGGGAGCGTTCCGCTTTCTCAACTTAGAGCAACCCCTGCATCTTTCGAATCGCTTTGTCCCTCATGAGATGCTTAAACAAGTACAGAAAATGGATGCTGACCTCAACAAATTGCTACTAACCGCACTTACAGGAAACACATCCTCCGGCTTGCAGACTCCCCCTTCCTCCTATATCTGTCAATCACGCATCGAAAACGGCTCCACACTGGTTGCATGCACCACCACATTATGACGGCCGATTCTAATCAGAACCTGGTGACTCCCAATGTGACATCCTTCATTTTATGGCGTCATCTAAACTTCTTGCAATGTCCGCCCTCGGTCGTCTTAATATCAGTCCGGGTTGTGGATTTCTTACGATGAGGATTCATCATATTTTGTCTCCGCCACTGTTAAAACCTCATACTGTTTGGTCAGTCTTTACTGACGCCACAAACTAATTACTTGGGAAATTGTCTATAAAAAGCTCACGCAAATCGTGAACTAGTCCGCCGTAGCCGTGTGGTCAGGAGCGCGCATGCATAAGTACACGTGCCTTGAGTGACCGGGGTTCAAGCCCGTGACTGCTAAATACGGTGCTATTTCTTGTATTCTGTCTATCTTGTGAACTCCTCTGACCGTTTGGTCGTCCCGGAGTATAAACAGAAAATTTATTTTTATAAACTCTGGCGGCTCGCTCCACTTGACCTCCCAGAGCTCTAGATCTCATGTTGAGCTTTCCTTAGCTGTTCCTCCCCTTTCTGTGAACTTTGTGGATAGTATTATCTGTCCTTTGTCTGTTTTTCGTTTTACTATGTGCATATAAATTTAAACAAATTAATTTGATTTATACTATGTATATACAAATTTTGTATCAAATTTTTTTGTTAATCCAACCCAACCATTTCTGATTTTTAACGTTTTGTCTATGTTAACCTTACTTTTTAACATGTCCTGTTTATATCTTTGTTACTTTAGAAAAATTCGTGATATATCACTATTTTTTTCTTTATTAACAAAAACAAAAAGCGACCCCTAGCCAGAAACTGGCAAATCCGCTATGTACATACATAAATATATATACAATGATATATATATATGATACAATATATAATGATACATACAATGATATATACATATAATCGTGTTAATTACAATGTTATAAGTGTAGTGAACATGCAACATGTTCACACAGCAAATCACATCATGCAACTAATCAGAAGTATAAATTGTGGCACAGGAACCACAAGACAGCAGTCTTTTTCTGTCCTAGGAAGAACGGAAACCGCACCCACTGGAGGTAGTGCTATACTAATGGGTGTTAGCTAATCCTGTATCCACAGCTGCCCAAACTGGGGTACCAGCTTAAAAAAAAAAAAAAAAAGTAGATGGCAGACGATATCAGTTTTAAGAAATATCGATAGACATTACAGGTGTTGGGTTGGTTCCTTGTTCTTGATATGTTGATAAACTTGAGAAGAGTTGCTTTCTTTTGGAGAAAACAACAGAGCAGAATTGTTGTAGAGCTGAGAAAGATTGAGAATTTTCAGTCAGCGCCACTTCATTTCCTTCAGAGAAGTTGCTGACAGCAGCTTGTAGTGTAGATTTGTCGTCGTGGTACAGGTTGCAGCGATACAGAATGTGCGTCCAGGTTACCTCAACACCACACAAGCAGAGATTGGTGTCAGACAAGGCAAATTGAAATAGTTTGGAGTTGATGGAGCTGTTCCCAGTAAGTATATACGATGTTGTTAGGCTGGGAGAAAACCATTGACAGACGTTCTTGTTGAGAGTGAAGGTAACTGCAGGAACAAAAGAGCGGGTGACTTGACCAGTAGTACTGGAATCCATCGTGATTGCCACACACTGATAAGTTCATTCCAGATTCTCCGTTTCTCGTCTTTGATGTTAGCAGTTAAGTTGCATGAGATGCCGAGAATCTCGCCGGGAACTCCGTGCTTTAGACGATAGCATAGTCCGTTGAAGATGACATGCAGGTCTAGTGGTAAGACTCCAGCAAGGACTTGCAGAGCAGCAGAGGACACTGTCCTGCAGGCCCGGAGCATGGCAAGCAGCATAATCCGTTGAATGGAGCTGAGTTTGGAACGGAGTTTAACATTAACGGCTCTATGAAACCAGACTCCCGAAGCATATGTTGTTATTGGTACGAATACTGCTGTATAATATAGTAAGAGTCTTCCTATTTAGTCCCCAGTCCGATTTGGAAATGCGGATAATTGCTGCAGTGAACTTCTTAATCTTCGAGGCGAGGTGATTAATATGAGAGGAGAAGGTTAACCTGTCATCTAAAATTACGTCAAGATGTTTTAATTCAGGAATAAAAGGGATTTGCTTTCCGTATATTTTTATATTTGGAGGTCTTCTGTAATCTAACTTGCCCTTAAAAACCATCAGTTTTGTTTTTGTGGCAGATATTCGCAGTTTATGTATACTTGACTTGATTAGCTCAGAAAGAGTTATATTGGCTGATTGTTCTAGTTGAAGACGCGATCGACCTGGAATTAGAAGAACCAAATCATCAGCGTAGGCGAAGACAGAGATATTGTCAGGTTTTTGCGTGAGCCAGCTATCCAAAACTATGTTCCCGAAGAATGTTCCCAGAACTGATCCCTGGGGGCATCCTCTTGAGATGGTCCTTGAGAGAGACTGCTGTTTCGAGATTACTTGGATGTGTATATTTTGGAAGTAGCTTCTGATAACTTGGAACAGTTGCTGAGAGCACTTGGCTTTGGTAAAACGATTGAGAGCGCTCTCTCACCAGAGGGAATCAAAAGCTCCTTCGAAGTCAACGAATATGACCATTTCATATTTAGCCCTCGAAGCTGATATGTGGTTAACTAAAGAGACCAAGGCGTCTTCACAGGATTTTCCCTTCTTGAATCCAAATTGGGATGGAGACATTAAGTTTTGACCTTCAATTAAATCTGCTACTCTGGGTGCTAACAATCTTTCAAATAGTTTGCCAAGGTTTGCCAAAAGAAAGATGGGTCTGTATGCTATGGGATCAGATTTAGTTTTGTCCGGCTTGTGAATAATTTTGATCAAAGCTACCTTCCAGAGATTAGGAAATATCCCCTCAGTAAGACATTTGTTGTACGTAGAAGTATTTCTGGAAAGATTTCGCCAAATTTGATAATTACAGCATTTTCCACAAGATCTAAACCCGGATATATAAGGAATAGGCATAGGAGCATGTATGCTTGCATGTATACCAATGCTAGAAGTATAGTAAATAAATTTGATGAATTTGAAGTGTTGGTCAAGACATCAAAGGCGGATATTGTTGGGATAGCAGAGACATGGTGTCACAAAGATATAAGGAATGCAGAACTGGAATTTGGGGAGTACAATGTGTACAGAAAGGATAGACAGGACAGAAAGGGAGGAGGTGTTATGCTGTTAATTAAGAAAAACATAAAATCAAAAGAAGTGCATCCAGTTGATATAGATGGACAGTGCACTGTTGAGTCAGTTTGGTGTGACATAAGCACTGCAAAAGCAAAAATAAGAGTAGGAGTGTGTTATAGGCCTAATGACTCGAATGAGTACAATGAACAATTGTACAGAGAAATAGAGTGGGCCAGTAAATCAGAATGTCTTATAATGGGGGATTTTAACTTCCCAGATATTGACTGGAACTTGTGGGTTGGGCATTCACACACTAGTCAGACTTTTGTGGATTTATTGGATGATTGTTTTCTGCAGCAGCATGTTCGAGAGGCAACCAGAGAAAGTAATACTCTTGATCTGGTTATCAGCAGTGATCATTCGTGTATTAAGAATTTGCAGATAAAGGAACCACTAGGTGGCAGTGATCAGTGTGCTGAAGTGGGATTTACTCAAAGAGGTAACTACCGTCAGGGGTAAAGGAAAGGGTTTTTGCTTCCGTAAAGGGGAGTACAGTGGTCTCCGACAGTTTTTAAATTCTGTACAGTGGGATCGACTGACGATGTTACAAACAGTAAATTCTAAGTGGGAAGCATTCAAGGAATTAATCGTGGATGCTACTAGACTTTTCATACCGATGAAGAAATATTGTTCAAGGTTTAGGCCTAAATGGTTATCAAATGAACTAATGAGACTCGTGACAGAGAAGAAAAATGCATGGGATGCATATAAATTATCAGGCGACGCAGAATCCTGTAGCAGATATAAGCTAGTCTGTAATCAGGTCACAAAGGAGGTTCGGCAGGCAAAGGCGGATTACGAGAAATCTTTGGCAAAAGATGCTAAGAAAAACAGCAAGGATTTCTTTACTTATATAAACTCTAAAAGGAAGGGGCTGAATATGATTGGTCCACTTGGCATCGATGGTTCGACTGTTGATGATCCTGCTCAGATAGCAAACAAACTGAATGAGTATTTTGCATCTACATTCACACGTGAGGAATCATTACAGTTTGAAAATGGAAGAAGGTTATCAAATTGTAGCAGTGTGCTTAATGATTTTGTAATAACTGAGAGCAAAGTGGAGGAGAAATTGTTGAAGTTAAACATAAGAAAGGCACCTGGGGCGGATGGGATCTATCCAGTTATATTAAAGGAGGCGGCAAAGCAACTAAGCAAACCCTTAGCCATAATTATGAGAGCATCCTTGGATTCAGGGGAGGTTCCCACGGACTGGAGATGTGCAAATGTATCCCCAATTCACAAAGGAGGTTCGAAGGGTGACACGAATAATTACAGACCAGTTAGTTTAACTTCTGTTCCGGGTAAAATAATGGAGTCACTGGTTAAAGATGCATTGCAGGATCATCTAGACAAGACTGCAGCAATAATTCAGACACAGCATGGGTTTGTTAAGGGAAAGTCTTGTATGACAAATTTGATTGGTTATTATGATGTGGTCACAAAGGAACTGGATGCAAAAAATAATTTTGATATCATATACTTGGATTTCAGGAAAGCTTTTGACACTGTTGCGCATGGAAGACTACTGTACAAATTGGAGCAGAATGGTATTAAGGGTAAGTTGCTACAATGGATAAAAGGATGGTTAAGTGGGAGAAGACAGAGGGTGGTAATCAATGGGTGCTGCTCTTCGTGGACTAATGTTATTAGTGGAGTCCCACAGGGTTCGGTGTTGGGGCCACTGTTGTTTTGTATATTTATCAATGATATTGATGAAGGTATATCAGGCTTAATGTCGAAGTTTGCAGATGACACGAAGGTTGGCAGGGTTGTTAATGACAGTAATGGCAGTGTGCTACTGCAACAGGATCTAGATAATTTGGGCAGATGGGCTAAGAAGTGGCAACTGAAGTTTAACCTTGACAAATGCAAAGTACTGCATATGGGTAGAAGTAACCCCAGAGAAACGTACCAACTGTGTGGTACTACACTTAAGGTGGTAGAAAATGAAAAAGACCTGGGAGTAATTGTGCAGTCAGATATGAAGTTTTCTGAGCAATGTAGACAGGCTGCTAGGGCAGGTCATGGGGTCTTGTCAATGATATATAGGAATTTTGCTAGCAGGGAAAAGGAGGTGATTGTCCCTCTGTATAAGGCAATGGTCAGGCCACGCCTTGAGTACTGCGTACAGGTCTGGAGGCCTCATTTTAGGAAGGATGTAGATTTGCTTGAGCGTGTACAGAGAAGAGCAACACGATTGGTGAGGGGAATGAAGGGATCCTCTTACCAAGAGAGGCTTAAGTTCTGCAAATTGCAGTGGCTGGAGACTAGGCACCTGCGTGGTGATCTGATTGAGGTCTATAAGGCCTTGAATGGGTTGAGCACGCTGAATTCTGATGGGATCCTCCCACTTGTTCAGAATACGAACCTACGGGGACATAAGTTCAAATTAAGAAAGGATAGATGTAGAATAGATGTGCGGAAATTTGCCTTTAGCCAGCGGGTGGTTAATTGCTGGAACAAACTTCCATCTGTCGTTGTGGAAGTTGATAGGTTAAATAAATTTAAGGAAGAACTGGACAGGCAATTGGAGGGTATGGTGTGATTTTTTTTTTTTTTTTTTTTTTTTTTTGGCTGATGCTGCATAAGCTCCTACACTGCTTTCTTGCATCAAGTGCCACTACTACTACTACTACTACTACTACATTTATGGATATTAATTTTGCTTAGGGCCAGCTTTAGCTCGGGAAGAGTGAAGAGATCCGTTTCATATGAGGAGTGGTAGGTTGAGTTGTTATTCCGGATAGATATTTGTTCTGGAGTTTCTGTGGTGAGATCGTCCAGGGGAAGCAAGCGATCCAGGATGGTGTTAACTGAGTTATTCCAGTTAGTGGTTTCTGTGTCGTTGTTCACTACAGTGTTGTACACTTCATGAGAGTGATACTTGTTTTTGCTAATTTTATATAATAGACCCCAGGGATCAGAATTTCCTGTGGAGTGAACTAAGTGTTGCTAGGAGGCAAGTTTTTGTTTTGCGATTGTATTTACGTATTCGTTCCGCTGGCCTTTATAGATATTTTTTAGTCTGGTGACTTCTGGTTCAGGCCAGGACCTTCTCCATTGAAAGTCTCTGCGTGCTTTGTGTACTTTTTTGCGCAAAGTGGAAAGTTCGGCTGTCCACCGTGGAACTGTAGTATGCTTGCTAATTTTCTTCTTCTTAGCGGAGCGTTCTGTAGCACGAAGTAAGGCAGCCTGTACATAGAATGCATATTCTGAGGCATTGAACTGGTTCAAAGACCGTCGAGTGTCAACGTTAAAATCCTGGTGAATTGAAGACATAAATAAAGGCCATTTGATGGTTTTGATAGAAAATCTAAGATCTTTTGGAGGAGGAGAAGGAGGGGGACCTATAATATTTGGAAGGAGAGTTACCTTAAAAGTGATTGCTCGGTCACTGTTTGTGTAGTCAGCATGTATGGTCCAATCAGAGATCCTCGAGGACATGGCGGACGTTGAAATGGTTAAATCAATGTTTGATTCTCTGTGGACGTTTGAAAAGGTGTGCGGTTGGTTGGGTAAGTTGTGAAGATTTAAATTGTAGGTGAATAAAAATTCCTCGAAAATCCTACCTCTGTTGTCCAAGATACTGCTGAACCATAAGAAAGATTTTGAGTTTGAATCAGTTGTAATTATTAAATATGTGGGATTTAAAATAGCAAACACCTGTTCTAGATATCTTTGTGATTAATTAATATCTGCTGATGGTGAACAATATAGTGACAGTAAGTAGAATGAGAAAGTTGATGTAGAGACTAAAATACAGGTGGAATTTTGATTACATCCAGCTTGTTGTTGAATATGATGATGGCAGATTTAGGATCTGTTGCAGAGGACTGGATGATTCTTGTAGTCATGGGATATTCCATAACTTTGGAAGATTGCCCATAAATGTGCTTAGAGACATAAGGTTCCTGAATGCATATAATATCAAATAAATTTTCCGTTGCAATGAGCCTGATCTCATCAGCAACGCATCTAGAGTGTTGTCCATTGATCTGCATGATTGTAAGTTGGAAGAGACAGTCTGGTTCGCTGCCTAGCTATGCAGAAAGAGGCACACTGCCCGTCTCTGGTCTCGAGATCGCTTGTACCGCTGGTTGTTATCACTATTTGAAAAACCCTGGTCGTAAAGGGATATGCATAACTATTCCATGTGACAGTTTGCAATCAAGATATTCTATCTCTCTATCAAATATCTCCATGATCACATCTCCACTGTAGAAAACAGACTGAGTGCAGGTAACTGGCGATACATGTGTATACCTAACAATGTAATAGGTATGATGATAGTTTCGGTAATGGGCTTTTTGCACTCCGTGGCTGAGTTAGTCGGTCTCAGGCGTAGATAGCAAGGTTTCCCCCCCCCCAGAAACTGGGGTTTTTCGTACAGGAAAAAAAAGACAAATCGATCAGAGAACACGCAATTAACAGACATGACACAGCACGGCAGATTAATTTAATTATTCGGGTGGCCTAACAAATAATAGTTTGATGAGAGTTTCGGTATAATGATGGATCGGTTTTTTGATAGATTGGTATGATGATAGTTTTTCATACAAATTGCCTTTACTTTTTGATTTATCCCTCTTTTGAAAATTTTCCTTTTCTTGATTTAATAAAACATAACCTGCCTTTACGTTTTGATGTACCCTCTTAATTACCCTCAAAAATATGAAATGAAAATGTGTCAGATATTAATGGTTCACCCTGTATATATTTCTTTTCCTTATCTTTTGAATTCCTCTATGTGGTCTTTCCACATAGAGGAATTCACAGCTGTTTATAATCCATAAACAGAAAATTTATTTTTATTGCGTTAATCCAGTGAGGCTGAACATGAATGATTCACTTTACTTAAAGCCATGTTTGTATTTCCTGCAGCATGCAAAAAACTACATTCTCTGCCTGAAGGAGCAACTTTCTGTTGTAAAGACTTGCGTCATGATAGGATAAGATATCAGTTTTCATACCGGGACCGGACAGATGGTTTCCTCTTTTTCATTTGCGCTACTATGACTCACAGTATTTATATCCGGTTGCAACAGTTACTCAGAAGTGGAACATAGTATTCTATTGTCTGACTGCGAAAAAGAGGTTAAAA
Organism: Mastigoproctus giganteus; assembly: GCF_048544385.1. NCBI lineage: Eukaryota > Metazoa > Arthropoda > Arachnida > Uropygi > Thelyphonidae > Mastigoproctus > Mastigoproctus giganteus. The sequence goes on along the minus strand of NC_143578.1, from coordinate 209,220,856 downwards.
CTCTTAAAAATATGACATACAAGTATTTATAAAACTACAGGGTGATTATTAAATGGCTTCTTGCAGTTGGAGGTTAAGCCTGGAAACTTTAGGATATTCCCATATTAGGCATGCGTTTGAGATTTCCGCCGTTAGATTTTCATAATTGCATGGTTCGAATTTGTGCCACCAGCTGATGATTATCATTAGCATTATCAGTGGCAAATGATGCAAGAAAGCAAGCTTATATAGTATCAGCCAAAAAGAAAAAAAAAAACAAACAAAAGACGCCTCCCATTTCATCCATTCATTCCCTCCACATGGAATGAATAGATGAAAGCCTTCCTTGAGTTTATTTAGGTTCCTAGTTCCTTATTCCTACTTCTTCCTTAAATTTATTTAAGCTATCAACTTTCACAATGACAGATGGAAGTTCATTCCAGCAATCAACCTCGACGAAATCAACCATTCATTCTCCAACCGTCCTTCCTCAGTTGGAATTAGTGCCTCCTCATGTGTGTGTGGTCTGAGCAAGAGGAAGAATCCCATCATCATTGAACTTGCTCAATCAGGTCAAAGCCTTAAACACCTCAATCAGATCACCTCGCAGGTGCCTAGTCTCCAGACGCTACAATTTGCAGAACTGAAGCCTTTCTCGGTGAGAATACTCCTTTGTTCCCCCCCTCACCAATCCCGTTGCCTTTCTCTGTACTCGTTTCAGCAGCAGCTCCACATCCTTCCTAAAATGAGGCCTCCCAACCTGTATGCAGTACTCAAGATGAGCCCTGACTATTGCCTTATACAGTGGAATAATCACCTTCTTATCCCTGCTAGCAAAATTCCTGTCTGTCATTGACAAAACCTCTGGTAGCCTGATTGCATTGCTCAGAGAACTTCATGTCACAATTACCCACCCAGGTCTTTTTCATTTTTCACTACCTTGAGTGTAATACCACGCAGTTAGTATGTTACTCGGAGTTACTGCTCCCCTGATTATTCAGGATTTTTGCTTTTATCAATGTTAAACTTCAATTGCCATTTCTCAATCGATCTGCCTATCTTTTCTAGATCCTGTTGCAGTAGCATACCGTCATAACTGTCATTAACCACACTGCCAACATTTGTATTATCTGCACACGTGGACATTAAGCCTGATATGCCTTCATCAATATCATTCATAAATATAGGAAGCAACAATGGGCCCACACCAAACCCTGGGGAACTCCATTAATAACATTAGTCCACGAAGAGCAATGTCTGTTGATTGCCACTCTTTGACTTTTCCAACTCAACCATCCCTTTATCATAGGAGCAACTTGCCCCTTAATGTCACACTGTTCCAATTTGTACAGCAGTCTTTTATGTGCTACTGTACCAAAAGCTTTTATAAAGTTCAAGTATATACTATCAGAATTATTTTTTACATCCAGTTCCTTTGTGACCACATCATAGTAGTCAATGAAATTAGTCAGAAGATATTTTGCTCCATCTGAAGTATAATTGCAGCCTTGTTTAGATGATCGTGCATTACTTCTTTTACCAGTGACTCTGTTATTTTCCCTGAAATAGAAGTTAAACTAACATATTAGTTTAAACTAACTTTTAACTAACATTAAAATTAAACTAACATATCTAATATAACATATTAGAAGTTAAATTAACATAACACTTGCTTATTGGAGGCTTGAAGTGGTAAAACCCATATTTAGCCACCACAGCAAAGTTTCCAGCAATCCCCTTCCTCCCCATCTTCTTCAACCCGTGTACGGTACTAAGTGCTGTTGGTTTTGATACCTTTCGTGTTTGGGGGGTTTCATAAAAAAAAAAAAAAAAAAAAGTCTGTAATTACTCGTGTCGCCCTTCCTTTGATTCCCCCCTTTGTGAATAGGGGATACATTCGCACATCTGCAGTCCCCGCGGATTGCAGCTGTGATTCTAAGGATCTAAGGATGCTCTCATAATTATGGCTAAGGGTTTGCTTACTTCCTTTGCTGTCTTCCTTAATATATTTGAACAGATCCCATCCACTCCATCCCAGGTGTGCCTTTATTGTTAAACTTCAACAATTTTTCTTCCACTTTCCTCTCAGTTATTTACAAAATCATTCAGCTCCCTGTCAGGGTTTGATAAACTTGTGGCATTCCCCTCCCTGGTTATTTAGGGGACAGCGTCTACTAGTTCACGAAAGCGTTCCACAGTATTTCCATCCCTGCTTGCTGCAATGCTATCCATAATTCCGTCGCATTCCTGGGTGGAGGATTCGAAGCTCGATCGGACCTTTCCACAGCATCCCACAGGGTTCATGTCCGGTGAACGGGGAGACCATTTCATGGTGGTAAAATCTGCGGAATGCTCTTCGAACAATGTTTTAGTCACCAATGCTCTGTGGGGAGGCGCATTGTCCTGCTGGAAGAGTCCATTTGCCCTGTGAGTGCACAATGACCATGAAGGGATGCAGATGGTCTGCAAGGATGAACACGTAACCTGGACCGTTCAGAGAAGTGTCTAGACGTACCAGAGGTCTCAACATGTGCCAGTCGAACACGTCCGAGACTATTACCGACCGTCCACCTGCCTGAACAGTTCGTTGTTGATATGACGTGTGCATAGCTTCTGTGGTTTCCTCCAGATATGCACCCTCCTATCCGCTCGAAATAATTGGAAACTGGACCCATCGGACCAGGAAACTAGTCCCCAATCATCCAAGGTCCAGTGCCGCTGTTCTTTCGCCCAGTTGAGGCGTAGAATCCTGTGTCGTGGTGTTAGCAATGGGACTCTGGTGGGTCGGCGGCTCCCATAACTTATTGCGGATAATGATCTCCTAATGGTCTTGGTGGAGGCGTTTCTTGGGCCTCCCTCGTTGAAGTCGGCGGTGATTTGTGCCGCTGTCACTCTCCGGTTGGCTGAAACAATGCGAGACAGACGTCGACGGCCACGTTCGTCCAACACCTTTCTCCGCCCACAGCGCTGTCCACGATGAGATGTTATTCAAGAAATGGCACATTCCGATAAACTCTTCATACTATCGAACGGGAATAGTGCAATTTCTGTACTACCTCCGGGCGCCTCCGTAACCAGGTGGGAAGGTGCAGCAGCAGTGCGTAGCACACGCTTCTTGATTAGGCTGGGGTTCGAGCCCGTCACCACCAAATACGGAGGATGCGGAAAGGTCAGGGAATGACCACCGCATATCCCGGAGCAATATGGCCTTAGTTGCTAATGCTCCTAAAAATCAAATAACAACACCAACAACGGTGCGTACCACCTCCGCGACATAGTTACCCATGTGTCGGGCATCCACTAACACCCCTCTTTCAAAGTCTGTTAACTGACGACGTTCATCCTTACTGACATCGAATTACCGTCTACATCAGCAGTTCCCAACCGGTGGTTCGCAAACCCCCAGGGGATTCACATTAAAAATTCTATTATGGCGTCTGCTTAGATTTACATAGGTATATTATTGTAAACTACAAAATATAACTAATAATAAACAATAAAGTAAAATCAAATTAAATAAAAAGTAAAGAATTGCCAAAGAAAGAAACAACATCTCCCACAATTTCTTACAATTAGTTTATTATCTTACAGTATATCATGTTAAATAAATATGTTTTCCATACTAATTTTTTTTTTCTCAAGGACCGTTGTCATGTACAGGTACTTTTTTTTTTTTTTTTTTAAACCTATAGTACTTAGTACCGTGCATAGGTTGAAAGAAGATACTTCTTAACATTGGACTTGAACTTCTGTAGACTGTAATTTTCAGGAAATACGTATGAAGGAAGGTTGTTCCAGAAAACGGAAATTGAATGAATAAATGAGGAAGATGAAAAGTTGGTTCTGTGAGTTCGAAGGTGGACAGTAAATGGATGTTGCCTGGTGGCGGCACGTGTTTGCATTTCTTTGAAAGAGAGAGCGGGAATTATAGAAGCCAATTCAGAAGAACAGTGCCCATAGACGTATCTATAGAAAGGTCTATGAGACAGAGAATCGAGAGACTCTGTTAGAGATGAGACTGTTGCGCGGTAGCACAGTGGTATCGTCACGATCCTCCCCACACCGGGTGGGAGGGCCCGGGTTCGAATCCCGTCGATGACGCGATGAATTTTAATTTTTTCATCCCGTGGCTGAGTTAGTCGGTTTCAGACACAATAAATATATGGGTAGATGTAATCATTTACGGGTGACTCTAATATCATAACTTTTTTTTCTTTTGTTAGAGATGAGACATTAATTAACCTAACTGCCATCTTCTGAACGGAATCGAGAAGCCTGAGAGAGATTTTGGGGGCACCGCCCCAGATGTGGGAACAATATTCCGTGGTAAGCTTTATTTGCGATTTCTACAGAGTCAACAACAGTTTGGAAGAAAAGTAACGGTCAGAGATAAAACTGGATACTCAATTACAATAAACAGCTGGCAAACCATAGGATGGAAGCTTGTTTAGAAGACCTTTATGCCAAACACGAACGAAAGCCTTTGAGATGTCAAGAGCAACTGCTTGTGTTTCACCAAACTTTTCCATTGAATTAGTCCATAAATGGGTAACATAAGCCAGAATATCACCAGTGGATCGACAATGACGGAATCCATACTGGCGATCGTTGATCAGACGGAATGTTTCCTGATAGTCTAAGAGTTGGTGGTTAATTGATTTCTCAATTATTTTAGAAAGAGTAGAAGTAATTGCAATGGGACGATAATTGGATGTTAGGGATTTGTCACCCTTTTTAGGAACTGGCTGGATATGAGCAAATTCCCAAGCAGAAGGAAAAACACCTTTGGAATAAGGAAGCGAAAAAAGCGGCAAAGAACAGAAGTAAGTTCAGGAGCTCAGGTTTTGAGAACAAGCGGAGAAATGCCATCAGGACTTGGAGCTTTCTTAGCATCAGATTCATCAAAATCCTTTTGACGGAAGACCAAAAGAGGCTTTGAATGGAGTGTGCTGAGAATGGTTTGAGGTGATTTACCAAGATCATCAATACATGAGTTGGAAGGAAAATAGGATGCCAGCAGGTCAGCTTTATCTTTGGCTGATGTGGCAATAGTTTTGACAATCTGGTTTTGACAGAAGTGGGAACGGAGATGGGCAAAAATTGCAGCCAATAGTTTTGGCAAGGGACCAGAATGCTCGGCTACCATTAGGGCAAGAAGCAAGTTTTTTACTCTTAGCCTGTTCGAAATCTAGTTTGGACTGATTAATAACTGCTTTACAAAGTATAAATGATACGTAATAATAAAAATTATTAAAATTATGCTATGTCGCTTATGAAAATGTAGTACTGGAAATATTTTGTAATAAAAATTCATTCAGAAATATTATACGATTTCAGAGAATATATAGGCTTAGTGGTTCGCTTTAAAAAATATTATGTTGAAAGCAGTTCGCAAAAAAAAATTTTACGTTGAAAGGCGTTCAGAATAAAAAATATTATGTTGAAAGGGGATCGCGAGTCAAAAAAGGTTGGGTACCCCTGGTCTACATTGATGCAGTGTATCTATATGCCGATCGGTGGCTTCGTCCACTAGCCAGAGTGGTGACAGCGTCGCGTTGCCCAGAACCAGGTATCCCAGATATCCATTTTTCCGAATTTAAAATCAGTGGATTTCTGGTTATGGGCACGGAAGTAGGAGGGGGGGGTGCTCCACAGTAGTAGTGAAAATGGCGTTAACTAAAAATATAACAAACCAAGCGAAATGCTTTCATCAGCTGTACGTGATGTGTTGACAAATTATAAAGTTTATATGGGTAATAAAGCAAAATGACCGATCATTTTCTGTATCAATTTGTTTATTTATCCTAATAACAGTCTTTCTGCATCTGTGGCGAAGAAAACGTGGTAGATTAGGAATTGGTTTGATTTCTGGTATGGAGTGTGATATTTTATGGAGCAGACATTGAGAATGGAAGATATTAGAAGATTGGAAAGTTTGGAGATGTTATGAGGAGGCTTTGAAAAGGGTGGGTGAGAAGGGATGTTTGACTGAAATAATCACAAGGCTGAAGAGAAATTGGATTTGACGTGCGTTGCGCACTGAGGGTTTGATGAAAAATATGGGTGCAGGAAAAATTTGAGGAAAGTTGGGAAAGTGGCTCAGAGGATGATTGAGTCGGGATAATTTCTTGAGTTGTACGCTTGCCCTTGGCAGAATGCTTAGATGACGATCTCTCGGCACCAGCTGGATCAAAAAGTATGCACATCCAACTTAACATATATCGAGCGCATATCTAACATGGAAATACCAATGGAAATATCACAAAATTTCTACTCTTTCCAACAACTCTCTTATGAAAATGGAACCCAAGTGCTCTTTGGTTCCATTTTCGTAAGAGGCTAACAATAACTTAAAAAATAACTTAATTCGAAGTAATTGGAAAGACGATTGACCTGAGTGTGACCTAAACTAAAATTAAATGAAAACGGAAACCACAGTGAGCTCGGAAATGTCGTCACAATAACAAGGTGGTTATTTGGTTTTGATTATATCTATCAGGGAATTTATCTGATGTTCAATAATATTTAGTGCTACTAAACTATACAAATTTGCGTACACACGCGGTACGTGCAAATGTAGTGTATTTTTATATTTTAATTTAATGTTATAATATAAATAAATAAATATGTTTATTTATTTATATATTTTTTTTTCAGTTGTGGAAAGCAAAATAGATCTTTTGAGCATTTTCAGTTCCTATATTTTGATGCACTGTTACAAGTGCGGATAGTGCAAATAATTATCAAATAAGAATGTCCCTTCAGTTTTGCGAAATTTCTCAAAAATTGTTCCTAAAAATATATTCGCATTTCTCGAACACTAGGGCTATCTTCATCAGCCAATTATAGATGTATCACACTGGAAAGAAAGCGAGACTTAAAGTAGATATAAACAGGATGCTTTCATTACTGTTCCTAATAACATTTGCCTGTTTTAAAAGTCCTTGGATTATGAGGGGGTGCACCCACTCATAACAGACTTCTCTAAACATATTTTTGCAGAGTACGTTTAATAAAAATAGCGCATTCATTGCTTGCCAAAATGAACGGTGCCTCTGTATTAACTGAACTCATTCAAAATGAATTTACTCATTACTCAATGCTGAGCAACAAAAATTGCGCTGGGTTATATTAAGTGAATTTGGTTTGGTATTGCATGTCTTTTAGGACTTTCTTCTGCTAGCCGATTTATTTCGCGCTACTATCTACTAAATGTTCAGATGTGTATGAAACATTTGTTAAACAACTATTTATTTTTTTATTTATCTGTACAAATAAATCTAAAGATTTATTATTTCTGATAGTTTCTTAGGGATTTATTTTTAATTTATGAGTACCTTTTAATTGATAATTAATTAGTAATTACACTACCTTGCCACTTTATTAGGACCATGGAGGTTTGCGATATATGCAACAATCTATGCTAAAATATGTAAATCGAAGAATTCACATAATGTTTGACGTGTGGCCTTAGTATGATTGTTAAAACAGTTCCTGTGGTTTCCCACTAATCCGCGTTAAGTACCCTGTGATGCTGTACAACTTTGAAAAATCGGTCGGTGTGAGTAGTCTCGGCTGTGTGTATTGTTCGACTGGTCACTTAGTTACCAGGAGGCACGATCACCAGAAAGGGACTTCCCAGCATCCGTCCACTGCACTGGAGTCGGACCAGGGACCAGATAGGAACGCTTATTGGACCACCGGTGCTCTGGCAAGAACATGAGCAAAGCCGGTCCCGGAACGGAGTTGATAGGAGAGGACAAAATAGTTAAGAGCAGGGAAGTGTTCAGGAAAGCTCTGTAAAGTTGTGTGTCCTGACTAGCGCCCAAATCAATGGCAGCTACACCTGAACTCATATTCAACTCCGCCATTTTATTCTGTGGTGTTACAGACTCTGTATAAAGGATAGGTATATGTTATGTTTGTTCAGGGTACCATTTTTGAAGTGAAACTTCTTTAGGCGCGTTCCAGGCAATTTTCAGATGGGAGTAACTTGCATTCGTGGATTGACAAAAAACACAACGAAAATGCGACCGTTGCCAGTGAAGGCATTTCAGGCCCTTTGAGCAGCCAGCTATTGTACTAGGTTAATTTAGACATGTTAAGTTTTTGGTGTGTAGGGCTTTCGCTAGCGTATAAGTAGAGAGGAGGAGGCAGAAGGCTGGGGGGAGAAAGACAGAAATATGGGGCCAATAGAGTAGGTAGCCCCAGTTTTCAGTGGGCATGCCCCTGCCCCACCAGAGTAGAAGATATGGGGTGGAGAGGAGGAAGGACGAAAACGTCCCCCTCCCCCCAAGGAAGTAGGTATAAAGGTGAAGGGGGGCTAGAGTGCCCTCTTCAGATCGCCCTATGGCTATTGGCAGCTACTGCTGCATTTCTGTTTTAAAGTTTCTTCACTCATGGGGCAACCTTCGTCCTTGTGCTTGTGTCCCTCATCTTTAGTTGCAGCCCTTACATTGTGCTGGCTGGTGTCTCAATAGTGGTACTTGATGTCAGTCATTGTAGATGGTGATTAATGTCCTTCTCCTGACGAAGAGGTCTTGTGTGAACTGGGATAATGCTCTATATTCATCTTCAGTATCTATGAAATGGGATTCCAATCCTTTGGTAGGTATCTTATTTTTGTTATAAGTACCCCTCTGTGGTCTTCATATTGTGGGCACTCGTACACTATGTGATTCCGGCTTTCTGTCTCCCCGCACGTACAGTTGGGGCCCTCAGTGAGTCCGAATCCGTGCAGCTTCTCATTGTAGGGTCCGTGTCCTGTTATTAGAGATGTCAAATGGTACCCTGAGAAGTACCAGGTCGGCTGTTTTGGGTAGATTTTCTGGAGGTCTGGTAGATATCTTCTGGTTATCTGGCCCTTGGTGGTCTCCGTCCATCTTCTCTGCCATAATTTTAGCAGATGGTTCTGTAATCTAGTTTTTTCCGTTTCTAGGTTGTTCCCTGGGTCAGTTATGTAGTCCAGATGTGTGGCCGCCACTCCCCTGGATAGCAAGTATAGCAGACCCGTGCGAACGACCTCCGGGTCCAAAGGAAGCGCTCCAGCGAGTACCTGCAGTGCTAGGGTACACACTGTACTACACGCACGCGTCGTAGTTAAGAGTATGGTCCTTTGAACCAATCGTAAAGCGGGTGGGGAATTCACTGTAGTGAACGTTGTAAGGCGTATAGCGCACGTATACGTGCAATGCGTTTGTGAATTGACAAAAATCGCCAAAAAAATGCGACACGAAATGATTCATTCCCTCTCCACCATTATACCACTCCGTACCAGGCACGAGCGACGCATGACCTAATCAGTAGCCCTACTGTTGCATCATGCTATTTCTTTCATCATTTTCCACATATTTAATAAAAAATTTCTACGAAAAAAAATTTATAATTCAACATGTGGAAGACTAATAGTGAGCATTGTAAGGCGTATAGAGCACGTATACGTGCAATGCGACCACCGAAACCACCTCCATTGAGTACAAAGGAGAGATCTAAAATATTTCGACAGTTTAAGAAATTACAGCGTAAGATGGAGTTGAATAAAGAAGCCCGAGAAGGTCCATCCACATCTTCAGAGCCTTACAGCCCCCAAGAAATGAATTTGGAAGAAGGAATTATGGAAATTAATAATAATGCAAATGAAAACGACGAAGAGTCCTCGAATCCCGGTCGTAAACGTAAAGAGAAGAAGAGAAAACCGACTGCCAGAAGTGCTCCACCAAATCGTTCAACACGTAGCGGGCGTAATGCACAGCAGGAACAGCAACAGGATTTTATGAAACACCAAAGCATCCACGCACAGTTTAAATGTACATTCCTGGATAATGATTTCGGTTCAGTCTGTTGCGTGTGTGATCGGCTTTGGTTCAAGAACGAGGTGAAGATTGTAGCAGTTAGAGATCACGCTCTTCTTCAAACAGCTTTTCCAAATGAGGATGCAAGTCAAATGTCGGCCTGTAACAGCTGTCGTAGCTCTCGCAAGAACAAGGTGATTTCGGCTCTATCGAAGGCAAATGGTTTTAAATATGATCCGATGCCACAGCACTTTCCTAAACTAGATTTGGTAACGGAACGTCTCATATTTCCGAGGCTCCCATTCATGCAGATTCGTTGCCTACGACATTCATACGGTCAATACGGGATTCTCGGTCAAGTGATAAATGTTCGACTAATTAACACACAATTATTTATTATTTATTTTATTTATTATTTATTTTTTTGATGAATTTGGCCATTTAGCTAACTGGAAGCAGTGATCACCAGGAAAGTTCCATTAACTTTCGCATCGCCAAGGAATGCCGAACTAAAGCCTCGACAATGCCAAGCAAATCATGCTCTATCAAGTGCACAACTGGACAACAAACCAGCAAATCCTGCCCCAGAAAACAGGAGCCAAGCAATCCCTCCTTGAAGGGTCAGCAAAAAAAAAAAAAAAAAAAAAAAATTGCCGGCATGGATAAAGTACAAATTTAACTATATAACCGATGCCATCAAGTTCAGGGCGCCTCCGTAGCCAGGTGGGAAGGAGCAGCAGTGCATAGCACACGCTTCTTGATTATACCGGGGTTCGAGCCTGTGACCACCAAATATGGAGGACGCGGAAAGGTCAGGGAATGACCACCGCATATCCCTGGAGCAATATGGCCTTAGTTGCTAATGCTCCTAAAAACTAAATAACATAACACATAACATCAAGTTCACATAAAGATCATAACAAACGCACAAAAATTCCAAATGATCCAGAACGATCACAAACTCCATAATGATTATAGCAATGCATAATAAAAGTTTATAGACGTAGCCGAGTGGTCAGGAGCGAAAGTGCAATAGCACACACTCTTTGAGAGAACCGTGGTTCAATCGTTCATGACTACTAAATACGATTAACGATGGTATTCATGAATTATTGTAAGTTCCCTTGACCTAGTGGTCGTGCCTGAGTATAAATAGGAACAATGGGGAATGGACAGGATCTCGCGAATTTCGTAAGAGTTATGTCAGAATGGAGAAATGCCCGGAAAACATCCGTGAACAAGCAAGTTCAGCGGAAAATGTAAGGAGAGGGGTGTTCGATGTCTGGAACGGATTATGAATTGTGTAACGTTGCCAAAATGACAGAATTGACCTCTGCATTTAATGGGCAACTTCACAAGGCATTTGTACCTCTCTGTATCATGCGACGAACTCTACAAAGAATGCACCATGAAAGCCAGTGATCTCGGAGACTAAATGGGAATACGGCTGCGTTGGTAGCAGGAACGCAAAGGATGAGTGCAGGAGGACTGGAGGCAAAATCATTTGATCCGACGAGTCCCGAGCCACACTGACTCTCTGGGGTCGCCTTCTCTATCGTCCCCATATTTCTACCTCTTGCCTCCACTCCATCTGTATGCCAGCGAACGTTTTTTCCCTCAGGAAATTAGTTGGCAAGACCTGCCAGACTAACTGTCTTAAACTACTGGCGAGCCTGGTCTACCTCCACGGGAAAAAGTGCGGGCAACGTCAGGCCTCAGTAGGGATCTGGCGGCTAAATGGCCAGAGGAACAACGGTACACAACACTACACGTAAACAATACCCATATACTTTTAAATCTCTGGCCTTTACAATGTTCTGTATCACAAGACAATGTATATCACTCGGAGATGAGGGGGGGAACCCCTGGTGCCGTTTGACCCTAAACACACTACTAATTCCACCTCGAAAAGGGAAGTAATACACAAATATTTTTGTACTTTAGAAAATGTTTCGCATCAGCAATTCTACTTTTCAGATTTTTAAACAAGGACATGTTGGGAATACATCACCTACCACACAAATGATTTTTTTTTTCAGCTTGAGAAATAATAATACAGTATTTTATTTTCAGTTACTTATCATAATCAGTTTTAGGATTGCTATCTCTCCTCGAAATATGTAAGAAAATATTTCAGCTGAACCTGTATGCGATATTTGAAGTCCGGTGTGCAATCTTGCAAAAATCTATGATAGTGCAACGATTTAATATAAAGGTACTAAGGACATTCGTGAACAATCTGTTTGTCTCATTTTGATAATCATACGCAATTCGTACAAAACCAAATCTTTGGCAACACTGTGAATCTCCGCATGCAGAGCAGTGAGAACATCAAAACGGAATTTCGAGCAAATATCAAGATTCACTAGAACCAAACAAATCAACAATTTTATGATTAACCCGTTTTCGTGAACTAGATTGGAGTTTTTGACACACAAAAAAAAAAAAAAAAAAAACATACAAAAGATATCGTCGAATATGATGAAAAACATTCCGTGCATGTATTCAACAAGTTTGACCTTTCAGTGTTTATTATAAATTTTTATAATGACATAATCTAAAATTAAAAGAATTAAAACATTTTAATTAATGATATTTGAATTTCGCAATTTTAAATTTCTTGTACTGGTTATATAGCATCGCAAGGTGAATGACTGCTTACCTATAACGATCCCACTATTAGGGGGAAACTGTAAAGCATATAACTTAACTTAGGCTCGTTGTTCACGCGGTCCACGGTAGCACAGTTGTAGCGTGCTTGTTCGCCGAGTGGAAGGGCCTGGGTTCGAATCCAGCAGAAGGTATTCAGGAAGTTTTCCTGCCTTCTTTCACTCGGTGCTGAGTTAGTCGATCTCAGGCCGTGGAGTGAGGTTTTCTCCGGGTACTCCGGTTTCCCCTCACAGACCTAAAATCGACCGTGGAACACACACGAAGTTACAGACCACTGCATTTCGCGTTTCTTGAAATTTCAATGCCCCGTTTTGGGGTATTGAACTTTCAAGGTTCTCCTACGGGAGCTACCCCCGCCCGGGAGAGGGTAGTTTCTCGCTCCCCAAAAAATGATTCACTAGTTTATTCTTATTTGTCAGTACGTTCCATTCAAACATTTGTAAAACAAATGATTTCGATGATTCAAACGTTTGTTTTACAAATGGTTGATGTTTTTTTTTTTTTTTTTTTATGAAAATCTATAGTACCGTGTATGGATTGAAATGTTAACAATATTTATTATTACTGTTACTATCATAGTCGTTTTAATTACATAATCTGATATTAAAAGAATTAACATTAACGCTTTGAAAGATTCAACCCCCCATGTGTATTTCCTAAAAAATGCATGCAAAATACAGAAGTGAAAGTAAAGTGCGAACAAACTTCTATTGTATCCAAATCTTAACAAGACCGGGGCACTTTTTTAAAAAGATTTCCTAAAAAAAATTTTGAATGTGCATTAAAAACCGAAGGTTGACAGTACGTTCCATCAAGAACTGTATCGTGATCACTGCATTCACCATTTATAGCACGATTTTAAAAAAATTGCCATATGCCGAAATGTCATTCACCATATTGTTTCTTACACCGAATTGACATGATCCAGAGGAAATCACACCAGGCACTGGAACCATCCTGTTGTTTACCGAAAGTACAAGCTACTGGAGGAGGTGTAATTGTGTGGGGTATGTTTTCATGACATAACCCTGGTCCCCGAACCCACTGGAGAGCACCGTTAACGCCGGATAAAATCTGAACAACGTTGAGGCTTACCCCTCTGGAGCAGTTGGTCCAATGTCGAATACAAGTAACTGGACTTCCCATTACATACCGCAATGACAAACAGACAATAGATGACGCAGTGCAAAACAAAGAAAAGAAAAGATTTACTGATTCCGCAACTGTACAGCAGAGTATTCTCTCTATGCCGACTGCAGCGAAATTTAATTTCCCCTCTCCTCTCCAACGAATACTATTTCAAAGATTCAGCCACGGCTTAATCGCAAGTTTTAAATTCTCTTACCGGAGATGGGTAATGGAGCTCTTATTTCTGAATCTGAACCAACTAATAGCTGAAGATTGATATGAAGGTGGCCATTAAATTTGTGAGGAGTGCATGGAATTTGTGTCAAAGTATCAAGGTGCAAACGGTTCTCAGAAAGCTGGTTTTGCTGCGATTAGAAATGAAGTAACTTTTGATGATGCAAGTATAGAACTGTGGGATGAAGCCATCTGCCATGACATAAGTAGTGGTACTACTTTGAAGAACTTTTGTACTGCAGATGTTAATGTGAGATCTATTGA